>NW_023416292.1:4200000-4528045 GCF_014176215.1 Rousettus aegyptiacus
CTCCCTGCCTCCACTTGGCTTTTTCGGCCGGCAGTGACTGCACTGCCCACCCCTTCTACCCAACAGAATCCTTCAGTACTACCTCTTCCATGAGCCTTTCTTTACTAATCTGATCTCAGCGAGCTTTCTTTTCTTTTCCCTTCCCTTCCCTTCCCTTCCCTTCCCTTCCCTTCCCTTCCCTTCCCTTCCCTTCCCTTCCCGTTCTTCTTTCTTCTTTCTATCTTTCTTCTTTCTTTCTTTCTTTCTTTCTTTCTTTCTTTCTTTCTTTCTTCTTTCTTTCTTCTTTCTTTCTTCTCTTCTCTCTCTCTCTCTTCTCTCTCTCTCTCTCTCTCTCTCTCTCTCTTCTTTCTTTGTAAATCCTCCAGTGCTTACAACTGTTCTTGGCCACAGTTGGCGTACTACACCTAGAGTTGTGAAGTGTCCTTTATGTATATGCATTTGAATGTATTTTTGCTTATATATGTATGTGTGTATGTGTATATTTTGTCCTTGGGGCCTGGATATGCCAGAGATAGATAGAGAGGAGGCAGAGTCTAGCTTGGTGTGAATATTTTGCTCATTTTCGCTAACATTCCGGTTTAAGATTCTCAAAAGGTAAAGATCTAGGCCTAGGGAAAGGAGACCTGTTTTAGTTTTAGTTTTAATTCTGTGCAACTATGAAGATGTCTTCCAACTTTAGGGAGCCTCAGTTTTCTGTCTCTGTGAAATGTGGAGACTCTTTTTTTTCCCCCTCCCTCGCAGAAGATCAAAAAGGCTTTTCAATAGCTGAACTATTTTAAGACCACAAAACAGCTAAAGGCATGAAAGAGTTAATTCTTTTGTGGTCTTGTCCTTGATTCGAGGAGGGAGGCCCTGGTACCTTTTCCTAGAACCAGCAGCAGGAGTGGGATCAGGAGTTTCTCCTCACTAGCAGTGCCGCAAACCAGTAAACCACACATCTTCTTCCTGGGCTCCATCCGTCCCATTGCCCCACGCGGTGCGGTCCGTCAGGCCCCACTTTCCTTTCTACCAACCATATTATAGCCATGGAAATTTGCGCTTTTCAGAAAGCTTCCTTCTAAATTCCCCCTCCGCCCGGGGTTCATGGGACTCTTCAGACCTTTCTTCCTGTGACAATGCCTGGGGAAACACACTGGTCTTCAGACCTCTTATTCATCTTCCCAACCCGAAGATTATACGCTTAAGCAATGATCTGTTGAGTGTGAGTGTGTGCTTGTGTGCATGGGGTGTATGTGACTCTTTGCAGCTCTTCTATGACTAACTGCTGCCAGCTGCCTGCTGCCATATAGTATGTGCTTACTATGTGCCATGGTCGTGACACAGTCTGACCCAAGTCCAGAGCCCATGGACCCTGCTCATGTCTCTCGTCAACTACTACTTGGCTTAGTTAGTTTTCCTTTATCGCTTTAATTTCTTACTATGTGCCAACCACTTTGTATTATTTATATTATATTATTTATATTAAACAACCTCAAGAGTTTATCCAATTACTAATTCTATTTTACAGAAGAGTAAAATGAAGCTCAAGTAACTCACCATAGGCATACAGTTGTTAGTGGTTGAGGCAGAATTGTGAACCCAGATTTGACCCTAAAACTTAGAGATTTAAAAAACTCTATGTGTAGCTTTCTATAAGAGCAAGAATTTTCTCAAGGCTGTCATACCTGCTCACTGAACTTCTCTTTTTGGAAACTACAAAACAACTCTACATTCCTTCAAAACCTCATTTGCTTCCCCACCTTGCCTATCTTCCCAATCCATCATTTCAGAAAGCACTGCTTATGTGTCACATCCTCTAAAAGCATCTTCTAGGAAGCCACCCCCAGATTCCAATAAGCCTTAGACATCGGAAATGTCCAGATTAAATCCAAAAGGCTGTTATCCATGTAGAGTATTTTCCCACTCTAACCCTTACATAGGATACTTAAAAAATTTTTACACTAGAAGTGAAGTAGGAGTCACTTGGTCTAGGTCCTTGCTTTTAAGACATGACTAAACAACCCGGCACCAATCCTTGTCTACTCTTTTCTTGAAGTCCTTTACAAAAGATTTCACAATGTCTAATGATCTTAGTGGTCAGAACATTTTCTTCGATCCAGCAAAAACCGTCTCCCGTTTTATTATAAGCCTGTTGCTAGCTTCATGGAATACCAGGGGTCCTAGATCATCAGAACCCTGGTACGTGGTAAACATCTCCATGTGTCCAGGGTGTCAAGGTTTACGAAGTGCCCTCATTCGGTCCTCCTTGCCACCCTAGGAGGTAGGCAAGCCAGATATGAAGATATTGAGACTCAGAGAGATGAGATGATTTGCCCAAAGTCGGATAGCAGAATGCATAGAGGGAAGTGCTTAGAGCTACGAGAGCTTGAGAGAATTTTGGAGTTTATTTTCCAGTTCATTTCCAAATTAACTCTCTCTTTTTACAGACGAGAAAACTGAAGTCCGGAGCCTTTAAGGAACTGGCCTGAGTGTCAGAGGAGGAATTAGAACTTTGGTCTCCTGCTAACCAGTGCATTTTTTACCATAGCACCATACTGAGATGAACAATGTGGCTTCAATAATTTTCAAAAGGTTAAAAGATGTCATTATAACTGAAAGCGATGTATCAATTATATCTTTAAAAAAAAAAAAGCCATAAGGGTGTGGTCCTCCCCACTTCTCTTCCTCTCAGTGTCTCAGAAGATAACATAAGCCCCATGAAATTCCCTCATGGCTGATATTCAGCATCTTTCTCTGAGTGTTGGTCTAAGGACAGACAACAGCAGCCTCCTCCACTGCATTGAAATGCAGATACCTGCCACCTCCCAAATAGATGAGAGGAAAAAAAGAAACCCAGGCTTGGCAACCATAGATGATAAACAACACTGTCTCAATATGGTTCATTGGCAGAATTTTCCCCAGAGCCAACGGCCCGTGTCAGGGCTGTATTTTCCACTCTAGCTACTGTGATTTGGTTGTGGCACACTTGCTTTCTTTCCTTTCGATGGAGACAGACTCTGACGCAGGTTTAGGGCTCTGGCAGGTGTCTGAAGGTTCACTCAGTCCTCTGACACCTCATCCCGTTGGCCCACCTCTCCTCCCTCCCTGATACCAGCTGGGGCAGAAGAAGTTGGAGGTGCTGAAAAGGAGTTAGGGGTTTGTCACCTCCAGAATTCCCTCAGCAGATGCCTACAGCCTGAAGGCAGGGCAGGCAAGAGGGAGGCAAGATCCTAGATTCCACAGGGGGTTCTTCTTAGAACACATTCCAGAAAGTTCAGGATGACTTGACAGATGACGTCTGATGTCCTTCCTCCTTCCTTTTTGCTAAGTTTTTCTCTCCTGTTTGCTGCTTGTGTGCATGAGACATTTGTGAGCCAGAGGGCTTTCTCAGGTCTAGTCAGATGAACAGTGCTTGTCACATCCACCATTACTAAGATTCCAATTAAAGGGCCAGAGTGACCTCTTCCACTTCTTCCTTGGGAAAGAGATTGTTTCTTGAGACAGCTGTAGGACTGGATAGAGAGAACTAATCAATGAACGTGATTTGTTCATTATGAGGGCAATGCCGGGCATATTCCCAGTGGCCCCGCTGCCAGCTGTGTCCAGGGGGTCCCCGCGTTTGCCTTTAGTTCTCTCATACTGTGCTCGGTCCCATCTGTGTCTGTGCTCCATGTGCAGCCATCCTGTGCCTTCTCGTCAGCTTTCTTGGTTTCTAAAGCTTCGGTGTGGTTTCTTCCACCAACAGCTTTACCCTTACCAGTTGCTTTCTTCCCCGCTTCCTGCAAAAACCGCATTTTCTTAAAGGTAACTGGTCAACTGAACACTAAAAATTGGTTATAACTGCAGTTTCTAACCCTCCTAGGAAAACTCCTACAGTGAAAACTGTAATATTGCAGATGGGGTGTCTAAGTAACCGTGAATATTCGTGTGTGTGTGTGTGTGTGTGTAAGAGAGAGAGAGTGCATTCGAGGGCAGAGTGTGGGCAGGCCCTGGGCCTTCCCACACTGGTTGGATGTATCATCTTTTTTGCCCTTCCCATTATGAAAGATGCATAGTGCCAGTCACGGGCACATGCCCGCTTTCTGCAATTGCCCCATCCTGGTAACATCTGTGGCTTTTAAGGATGAAATGTGAAATGCCTTCTCTTTGTTCTAAACTTATGAGAAAGCCTGGAAAAGGGCAGAAAAAGTCTACCCTGGAAATAATATACGACCAAACCCCCGCCCCCACCCACTTCCCAAGTAAATGTGGCTGAGTATTCCTGAGCCTGGAGGCAGGTCTGAGTTCCTCAAATCATCCTTTCCTTCCCCAATCTCAGCTCACTATGGCCTCAGCCCCCTCCCCACCACATTAAAGGCTGTATTTGGTTAACAGGGGTGTGAGCTCTTAGGGCCACCTTAGGAAAAATTGGGGATTGACAGAAACGTGATGGCCCTGGTTGTCTCTTTGAGGACTGGCTTATTCACATTTCCTCCCTTTTGAAGAGCTGTTTTCAGGACTGAGCCTGATATAAGTATCATGCGTTCATTAAAATAAATAATAGAAACAACACAAGGGCTATCCCTCGGAATATATCGGGCACGGTTCTGAATGGTGTGCATATACTAATCTCTTTAATTTTCACAGCAATCCTAATATAGATCTGTGTAATTGATGTCACCTTTTCCATTAGCCCAACTTACAGTTGGGGAACTGAGTTGAGGTGCCCAATCTGAGCACACACAGCTTAGTAAGTGTCAGAACCAGAATTGGAACCAGAATTAGTAAGTGTCAGAACCAGAATTGGCCGGTGCAGCTGCAGAGGCCATGCTCTGTTGTCCCTGAATAGATAGAGTAATGGGGAAGCCAGTTGGCATATTAGAAAAACAATGGGCTTTGAATTCAAAGACATTTTTGTCCCAATTCTGGCCCCGAAGGTTTCTCCTGCGTGGCTTTGGGCAAATGGGAACCACTAAGCCTTGGGTTTCTCTCCAATCCAGAGTCACAATAATACATTTCATAGGGCTGTGTGAAGAAGAGCTGAAATGAACAATTTACAGTTCACAAGATGGTGCCCAGCACTGGAGAGTACCCTGTGTATGTTAGTTTTCTTGTTCTCTTTTCTGTCCCTCTGGCGGGGATGGTTTGCATTATAATGACCGTGAAATGAAGGGCTTTCAGGATCTATTATAGAGTAGATGAGAAAGATAGTGTTGTAGATGTGTTTGTACCCAGGCAGGCCACTGGCAGTCACCAAGGGTGGTTCTGGAGGTGGATCCTGACCAGGCATCTGCAGGTGACTTTTGTCGTCTGAGGGATTTGGGGGCGACTGTTTTAAAAATAATTCGAGGCAACTGGTGATGGCTGCTTCAGGGGTAGCACGTGAGCCAAGTTCCAGGAGGGGAAAGCCATGAATCAGGAGTCATGAAGCAAGACAGGGTTTTCCTTCAGGCCGGCTTTGGTCAGCAAGGTCCCGGTTCCCTTGAGGGATTCCCCGACTGCGTGCCCTGGGGACACACTCTGGTAGATGCTTCCGATTCCTCCATCTGGCCTGACTCACCCCAGCCCCCAGATTGCTCAGACCTTCATCAAGGTGCTTCTTGGAGAGTCAAATAGGACCCCAGCAGACACCCCCATCACCTACCACAAGGCCAGGCTGGCAGCTGAACGAAATAGCGTGCTCTCTCAATTCTGGGAAACGTTGGGCCTTCCTTTCATTCTTCATCTCATATCTGGAACCTCAAAAATAGGAACAACACAAAGGCTGGAAAAAGTAATTATAATAATTATCAATGCTTTCTGAATCTCTGACACCACTCGATTAGTCATAGCCGCAGTTTGGGTAGCTGTGATGGTAATACCTTGTTGGCCTCCGTAACAGTTGGTGATGATTAGCTCATCCAAATGCCTAGCCAGAAAGGACTGTTCCTGCTGACAACACAGAGAAGCTGAGCAGCAGGGGGAGAGTGGGACAGGGCTGACACCAGGTGTGGGTAAAGGCCCTTGGGGTGAAGGCTAATTTTAGTGTACCTGAGTCATGAGGGTGAATTCCCAGGTCAGAGAGCGTCGCTCAGTTTCTCAAAGACATCTACAGGGCTCTTGGGTCATGTCTCCTCTCGATCCCTTAAGTGGAAGTTGGACAATATTCTTCGGCATCCTGCATTCCACATCCAGTTCACTCCTCCTCCTTCAATGTTACCGTCAAGCTACTCCCCAGTTTGGCCACTGGCAGAGACTTCTCATTGGCCACCAGGTCAAGTCTAAATTTATATAAATACTTGACTTTCCCCACATACAAAATAGAAATAAAGATACTAACATTCTTGAAGAGAGGATAAAAATGAAACGACAGATAGAAAGTACCTGGCACAGTGAGTGGCTTACAGTAGGCACTCGACAAATGGTAGTTTATTTCATTCCAGTTTCTCTCTATGGTCTGTCCCATCATATACTCCAATGTCTGGCCTCTGCTCCCTGAAGCACTCACCCTGCCTTCCTACCTCCCCTGCACTCACTGATTGCCGTGCTATTGAGCTCTGGGTGCCCCTCCTACACGAGGCCTCTTCCCACTGCTCCAGCTCTCACTGACATGCCCTTCTCTGAGCCTCTTATATTTCAATCTGGCCTTTGATCATTGCTTCCTTCTTGGATCCTCCCTACTTGTGGCACAAATGCACTCTTTGTCTTCCCATGTAGATCACAGTTTCTCAAGTTCAGGAACCAGGTTCATTATTTCTTTTGATTCCTATGTTCAATAGGTCCCGAGGCAAGCAATAAGTTCTTTAGAAGAGACCTAGGGGGTGGGGGTAGGTGTGTGGCAATGGAAAGTTACCCAAACTGATGGGGAAACCAGCTGGGGCACTTCTGTTTGGGGATTTCCCTGGACCATGTTTCCTGACCTGTACTAAGCCCCTTGCTTTGTCAAGCCGTAATCCTGTGACACTCCCTACTTTCTATAGCCTTTCTTCCCATGTCGCCTGTTTGAATTGGCAAAGGTGCCATGGGATGGAAAATGTCAGCAATCTCAGGGCAAAAGCTATTGAGTGCAGTCTTTGTGGCAGGATGAGGGGCCCCCGAAATCTTGTGCTCTGAAGACCATGCCAGGCCTGCCAAACCCCACCCCCATCTCTCTGTGCCTCCCTGAAGCAATCCTGGCTATCTGAACCAGGCCTCTCTCTTAGTGGGATCTTTTTTCTCTGTGCAAACAACTAAGAGCTAGGGACCAGTCTAGATCTGGAAACATGGGCCAACTGAATGATTTGAAAATTAGAGTAACACCTAGCAGCCAAGGGGTACTGTTGAGCTGGCAACAGTCTAGGGCAGTGGTCTGTTGTTAGAGGGGATGGATGAGTCATCTTAAAGCTGTTGTACCTTTCTAGACCTCGCTCCATCTTCCTGACATATTTTAGTTTCTTTGCATTCAGTGGGTTTATTCTGTCATATACACAGGTTGCCTTCTGCTCTGAGGCTGCTTTACAGGGAACAGTTCTGGGTGATGCTTGGTCGTGGGGGCTCTGACTTTGCTCAGCCCAAACTGATAGACCTGGATTACTCACAGATTAGATGCCTCAGGAGCTTGGCCTATTGCTTCCTACTCATCACTTATTTTCTACTCTACCCAAGCCAACTCACCCTCAGATTCTTCCCTATACTGTAGAATTCTGGAAAGAACTGTAGGGACTAGCTAGGTTAATTCCTTCCTCATTCTAAGGATGGGGAGACAGACCCAGGGCTTAGGAATAACTTGCTATGAACTCATATGACTTCTACACATGGATAGCTGTGTACTTGTCTACCCAGGGATCTGAGCCTGCCCTCAGGTTATTCCCCACAACTCACTCTTGTTCTATCAATTGTGTCTGGATCAATGACTCTCTTCTTTCTACTACCAGTCTTAAACTCACCTTCTCCAAGAAGACTTCTCTGATTAATTCAGTTCATCCTTCACCTTTTATTGAGCTATGTTAATTTTCCCTTATATTGTTATTTTCCTCCATGAGCTCCTGTAGGATTATTTTAACGTGCCCTTTGTCATCCCCATTAGTCTGGCAGCTCCTGGAGGTAGAGTCCATAAGCTTGCTTCCCCCATCATTCTAGGAGCCCCTGAAAGCTACCATCTTCCTCTGCATCTTAGTCCAACTCAGGACTATAAACTCAGAGATGCTTACAGTCCAGTAGGTGGGTAACATTGCCTGATGACCCAGGTCACAAAGTCTCTGTGCTGAGGGTAAGGCTGGGGTAAGACTTTGAGGAAGAAGGCCCTTCACTGATTCCCATGCCGGGATCAGCCTCTAAGAGTCAGGGTTCACACCCTGCAGTGCAGAGGCCTTGTGAACATCCTTGATTTTTGCATGGTCAAGTTAAGTAACTTTTCTGGGGTCACATTGTGACACATTCATTGCCAAACCTATTTCTTTTGTCAAATCAGTCTTTCTTTGTACTTTCTTGCTCAAGCAATGCAGAATTCTAGAATTCTCAGGAAGGAAGGAAATCCATGTGGCGGTGGTGGGGTGAGGGTCAGGCTATATCTTCTCTTAAGTAGAACATGTGGAAGTCAGAGGCACCAAGTGTTTCCCCTTTACCTTTGGTCGCCCATTTCAGCATCCTACACCTCAGAAAGTTTAGTTATTCTTACAAATGTCTAGATATATGCTACAGAAATTTGATACTGCACTCCTCACTGTTTTATCTGCCAGTATAGAAATAAGGTGTCTATACATACATATATATATATAAAATCTTGAAAAATTGTTCTCCAAATTGAAGCACGTAAGTTCCCTAATTTTTTTCTTGCTTAAGGCCCAACCAAGCTTCCGTTGCTACCTTCAAACCAACTCCTCTCACTCACAAACACTAGTAGTTCCAAAGGATGCCAAAGGATGACAGCAGATGGTCATTTCAGGCCCTGTCCTCTCAGGGACCAGGACTCTGGGATATGATGAAATTTGCTCAGAGAGGATGTGGTGGTTTGTAGGAAGCATAACATTCTGAGATATTGGCTCTGGCTTTTTCTCCAAGTGATTTTGAGATGAAGCAATTTCTGAAGAGGTCAAGATAAGAATCTTGGATGTCATCAAGCCCAATCTCTGATTTTAGAGACAAACAAACAGAATTTCAGAGCAAGCGAGTGGCAGAACGGCCGATTAGGGCCACAGACCTCCTGACAGCTTAGGGAACCCAGAATCTTTGCTTTTTGGTAGTGCCAAGTTGGAGTTGAAGGAGGAAGAGGAACACACCTACTGTAAGTTGTAGGGACAGGTGACTTTCTCTGGACCATTTGCTGTCTACTTCTCCCTTACCAGCAGAGTCCCAGGCAGAGTCGAGGTTTCCACTGAGACAAACCTACTGTGCTCCCCAGTCCAGAGCACTGTACTGAGAGGCCAGGGTCTTCGCTCTCTCTTGTAGACCGGCCTCGCCTCTTCTGAAGATTTGGCCTTGCCTTTAACAGCTCTGGGACCTGCCTTGGTCAGTCATAAAATGAGGAGAATCATCCCAACTTCCTTGTCTACTGCTGCAAATACTTTGAATTCCTCAGAGAAAGGAGCAAGGAAGGAGACTTCAACAAGAAGAAGGCATGATCCTCATGAATGTGTGGAGACCAAAGCATTAAAATCCAACAACTATTGGTGTGCAGTGCTGGTGAGTTATAATACATGATGTCCATCTAACAAGTATGTACGGTGCTAGACATTTTTTTTGAATTATTTGCACAATAACCCTGTGAGGTAAGGTCTAATTTTATCTCAGGTTTGCAGAGAAGAAACTGAAAGTCAGAGAGAAAGCTGAAATAACTTATCTAAGTTTCCTCAGCTACGAGGTGGCAGAATGGGGCTTCTAATCCAGACAGCCAGACTCCAAGCTCACGTTCTTAGCTACATTTTCTCCCTAGACCCCAGTTTGAGGTGATATTGCAAGATGCATTTTGAGTCTCCCTCAAAAGAAGGGATTGTGTGACCTGGGGGAGTGAGAAAGGGGGTGATCTGTGAGACATAGAAGTAAAGGAATCAAGATTTAATAATTTGGGAATTGCTGGATTAAAGGAGTGGCAAGAAGTGGGGGCGGGGGGACTCATTTCTCTCCTTCTCAAGCAGCCGAGCTCATGTTCCTCTCTAGGCCAAGTGTTTCATCCAACTTGCCCTCTCTAGCTGTATAGAAGCCCATACTGCATCACCTCTATGAGGAAAGTGTACTTTTGTAGAACCACAATCCTCTGGAGACTTCAATTTTTATGGAAATGACAAGGACAGAAGATGAAAAGTGAAGTTTAAGTTCGAGCTCTGTACCCCCCTCCTCAAATCAATTTTCTGGGAAAATAATAACCCTAAAGCCTCAGAGTCTCTCACTTGCATCAGCCCTTTCCAAAGCCCCGAACCTGGTATTATGTTAGTAGTTACATATATATTTTAAAGAGAGCTCTCCCTTGAACTGTATGTGTCTCAGGGCCCACCACATCTGGCTGTGCCCCTTTCCCACCCAATCAGCCAAATGTCAGTCTCATAACCCTCTGAGAAACATACCCGACCTCTCCTTCTGGCCGTCCCACACAGTACAAGCCTTGATTGAAGGTGTGATTTGGCTCAGAGTAGTTGGGTTAAGTTTTTGTAAAGAGGTTGCCACATGTGCACTTTTGCAAACCTCAAATCCACCACCAGAAGGTGCGAGCTTAGTGATGATGACTTTCTTTGTAATGATGACTCTCTACGATTTTTCTCCATAGACAGATGCTCGCATGCACTGACAGGATTCCAAGAGGATATAGAGAGGGGGCATTTATTTATAAATTTGTGTGTTCCTCACCACCCATAGGTGTGGACAAATTGAAGCACACATGTATGCAAACACTTTTGAACTCTCTTCCATGGGTGAATTGATTCTGTTACAGGGACCTTGGCTGTGAAGTCATTCTCTGGGACCAGGGATGTTTGTAAGACTGGTCTTCTAGTGAACTGAAGGAAAAAGGAGGTATTTATTGAAAGGAGCCTGTGTGTCTCAGAAGAGCTATGAGCAGGAGCTGTTGCAGGTCACTGAGGAGCTAGAATAAGAAGCAGAAGTCATCAGAAAGCCAGTCCTCTGCCTCTTACTCGCTGAGGCCACATGGCTACTTTTTTTTTTTTTTTTTGCCTTTTTAGTACCCCTGCATCCTGCTCTCTCCCCCAGACCAGCAATCACTGCATCTCTGAGCAGTTTACAAAAAAACCACAACAGCACAGCTTCAGAGGTCGCTTGTCTTTCATTCAAGGGACAAGCACAAGCCGATTAGTGATCTGAAGTATCTGATCCCAATTCCTGGGAGACTAACAGCTCAAGCCCAGGTCAGGTGTCACCCTTCCAATCAGCTACACCCAGGGGCCAGGGTCAGGAGGCTACCAGGGTCAGACTGGAAAAAAGATCAAAAATGGTTTGTCCTATCGGAAGACATTGACCAATACTACGGAAGAAGCAGCCCTCTCCTGAGCACCCACAGCGCGTTATCTGCCCTTCTTTCGTGGCACTCATTGCTTCCTTCCTTGTGTTCATATTGCTTTTATCCTCCTTCCCACGTTTCTATAAGCTTCGTATTTGTTTATCTTCATATATGTTACAGTTCGTGCAAAAACATTTGCTCGATAAATATTTGAAGTCGTGATACTCTTCAAATGAATTAATTTTTGGGAAATCAAACAACTTGGCCAAGTCTTTCATTTCATCACATTCTCTTGAGTTGATGAAATTCAATTAATTCAGCCAATTTTTATTGAGTGCCTTCCACATATTAGGCACTGCCCTGGCTATGCAGAGGCTACAATATTAAACAAGACAAAGAAATTCTTTATCCCGTTGAGCTTCTGACTTAGTGGTGAAGACCATCAATAAACAGTGTTCACTGTGAACTCGACTATATGCTGAGTGCTAAAGCTAGAGATGTGTCCATCTCCAGCACTGCCCCGAAGGAGCTCAGTTTCCCCAGGAGTCACAGGCACTCATCACATATGTCATTGCACAATGGGACAGTGCTATGAAAGGAGGAGAGTGAAATGCCATAAGACTTCGAAGAGAAAGTGATTTACTACCTAGAGAAGAATTGGGTAGCTGAGAGAGATTTCACTGAGAACTGTGATGCATGACTAAATTAAAGGGTTAGTAGTTTACCAGGGAAAGAGTGAGTTGGGTATGTGAATGTCTGTGTGTTTGGGGGTAGTGGGCAGAGGAAAGGAACCAGGAGTGATGGTGATCGGACCCTCCCAGACAGGCACATGCAAAGGAGATTTCAAGCACTGTGAAAGAGCTGCTCTGTCTGGAGCATGGTGAGACATTCAGTGTGTCTGGAGTACAAGGAACATGGCGGCAAAGAATGGCGAAAGTGGCTGCGACTTTTCCCACGCTTGTGGGCTGAGCCCAGGAGGTGATGAGTAAGAATTGACAGTTAGCTGCCTGGTATCTGAAGGGCCATAATGTTGGCTACTTTAGTCATGGGGCCAGGTAGAACCTGGAGACCAGCAACAGTACCTTGCTAGGAACATCTTGTAGAAGGCCCTAAAACGAGGCATTGCACTAGCCCTGTGGTTGTTGACTTTGGGCTCATAGAGGGAGATGGCTGGATGGTAAGATAAAATTTTCACTCACAAATTGTGACCTTCCTCAGAAAGTACCAAATCTTTCAACTTTTACTCCCTTATGAGTGAAGCGGGATTTTCTAAATTTTGCAATTGAATTTAAGAAATCGAAAGAAAAGTTTATTTTTAGTTAAAAAAAAAAGAAAAGGTCAGCAGAAGGGGGCTCTATACCCACATGCCCTTTGAGTTACAATTCTGTAGCCCATGGCCCCTTAACTAATGATACGATGAGGACTAGAGATAAATGACTTCTAGAGATTGCTCCTGACCTGTCTTCATCTCCTCCCTACTCCAGGTTCACCTGCATCCATGCTGGTGCTCCCATCAATCTCAGATGTTTGGGGTCTGGGGTAGTCTTAGACAGCCTTTTCCCTCTTCTCGTCTGTCAAACACTACTCATCCTCCAGGCCCACCCAAAGGTCCTTGTCTCTTTGATGTCTTCCCCTACCCATTTGACCCAAGAGCTCCCTCTTCTGTACTCTCCCCGCACTTTAGACTTAACTTCTGTTGCTACTCTTACTCCCTATTATTACGGTTTATTTGTTCTTATGTTAAGTCGATTGAATTTGTTGAGGTCAGGAACTAGACCTTATCATCTCTGTATCCCTTGGCACTAGCAATATGACATATAATAGACTATCAATAAATACTCTATTTGTTAATGAAGGGTGGTTTATCTGGGCTTTTGTCCTTTCAGGTTGGGTAGTATGAAGATAGCTTTGGGAAAAATTCCAACAAACAGGAAATGGAGAAGGAGCATTCCAAGCGGAAAAAGCAGTATGAGCAAAGGCACCAAGGTGGGAGAGCGTGGACAGATACGGGAGCCTGCAGGGAAGGAGAGGCAGAAGGAAGGATGGAGCATATCAAGGGCCAGACATAGTGCCGGACTTCTTATGTACACTGTTGTACTAGGCTTTTACGAAGACTTGGCGAGGTATCTCTTATTCCTAGAGGAGACTGAGGCCCAGAAAGGTCATACAGCTCATGGGTTGGTGATGGAGACATGATTAAACCAACACTGTTAGATTCTAAAGCCCATGGCTTATCGGGGCCTCTGAGAACAGTAATTCAAGTTGGCTGGAGCTTAGAGTAAGTGAAGAGGGAAGTGAAGAAATATGTATGTTACAAAGTCGTATCATTAACATCTAGTGTTTTCTGACTGCCTGTTATGTGCCAAAAACCATTGCTAGGCATTTAAATATGTTACCTAATTAAAACTAACAGGACCCCTATCAGGCGATCACCCCCATTTTATAGACAAAGAAACTAAATCTCAGAGAATTTCAATGCTTCACCCAAGGTTCCATAGCCAATAAGTGATGGAGCCATGATCAAATCCAGACCTTTATTTTCCACAACCGGGGCTCATTGGAAGAGAACTTAGTGGGTGAGCCATCACTTAATAATTCAATTCTGAATGACAGAATAGATGTATGAATCTTTATTTTTTATTTTTTGACATTGCTGAGTTCCACTGCTGAGTTTTTCTTCAACACTGTCCTCCCCGTACGGTTCTGCCCACTTTCCCTGTACTTTCTGCTTGAATGGATAGAATTGGGCCCCTGTAAATGTTAACTAGATAAGACCAGTCTTCTGGCAGATAAGAACTTTTCTTGAGAAAGAGAATGGGTAGAAGGTGAGGGTGAATGTAAAAATAGAGGTGACGTGGCCAAGATCTCAAGGAGAGTGGAGCAGTGGCCCTGGGAGGGCAGAGAGGAAGTTGTCTTGCTTTCCGTGTACTTTTCTTTATAGGGACTGAGTCCCAAAAGGGGGAAATTCAAAATCAGCCAGGCTCAGAATTACTTGGGCCTGCTTGTTCAAAAGACAGATTTCCTGGCTCCACACCAGATATTCAGAGATTTTTTTCCCTATGGAGCCCAAGTCTGTCTTTTTAAACAAGCACCCTAGAAATTCAAAAATCAAAAACACTGCCTTCGGCAGTGCAGTTACACCCATAAGCTTTAGCTGTTGGTGCTGAGGGAGCTGGAGGTGCCAGGAACTTGGGGCTGGATGCCTTTCGGGTCCCTGCCCCAATCAGAAGCATTGACCTAGAGGCCAAGTGTAGGAGTCCCCATCTTTCGGAATTAGTGATGTGGTTAGAGTAGCAACGTGACTTTCTGTGGACGGAAGAAGGTAGGTCGGATGTGAGAGTCTCCCTCCGTGAACCTGTGTGCGTCATCTCAGTCATAGGTTGTATCTTTACTCTCAAAAACAAGTCATTTTTGTTCCTGTCAGCATCTTGGCTGGCCCGCAACAAAGAGCTCAAACTGAGATAGCGAGGCCCAGATAAAGACCTCAGGTGATGCTTTAGGTCATGGCTGGGTTTGAGGAGAGCAGGAAAGCATTAATCAACCTGCTGTCAGTAGTACAAAAATATGATTACAGAAAACACTGTAAGCGCAATTTGCTTGCAATGAGTTTTGGGGATTCTAGCATTTTTGTTTTTGTTTTTGTTTTTGTTTTTTGTCATTAGGGATGGGGCGATCTAGGCCAGAGCTCTCTAAAGAAGTGAATTTCAACCTGAATGCACTTCAAAATAGTCCGAAGCTTTAAAACATAGAGATGCCCAGGCCTCATCCCAGATCTACAAAATTCAGACTTTCAAGGGTGGGACCTGGGAGTCCATAAAAGTTCCTGATTCCAGGATAAAGATTTCGGTGCAGCTAGCCTGGTATTGCTCCAAGGGCTAGAATCTGGAAGTCATGAAACTGAGTCAGATGTCATCATCTCTCCAATAATATAGAGGGTCCTTGCACTAGGATACTTGGGGACAATTAACTGAAGTCCTTCCCAACAAAGGCATTCTCTGACCTCACTGCTAACCATTTCGACTTTTTTTTTTCTCCTTGATTTTCATCTGTTTTCCATACCTCCTTAGATTCCCTGCCTGGGGATTACCCCCAGGTTGGACACATTAAAATCATATGGGTAGTGAGAAGCTGAAAGTGACTAGAGATGGAAGGAACTAGGGTGTGTGAAGTCTCCCCAAGTGTGCATCATTTGAGTCATAGGCTGCATCTTAACTCTCAATAACAAGCTTTTATTCATGTCAGTATCTTTTCAGGCACAGTCCAAACCTAGTAGGAAGGAGATTTGGTGCTTAAAAGTGTTCCTTACTGAAGATGTCTGGCACAATGGCCCAGGAATCAAACACAGGCACAAGAGAAAGCTGCCAAAGAAACTCCCCTCAACCCGTTTCCTTGACTGCTTTCTGCACCTTCCTTTGGGGTGGAGGAGTAGAAGATGGACTGGGATTTTTCAATTTGAAGTTCTTTATTTGTTTGTGGCCCTGAAATTCCATTACATTATAAGAAAAGTAGCTGTGCCTTTGACAAAGTGAATAGATGCTAACTCCCATAGGTGGGAAGCCCAGAAGCCCAGAGGAAAAAGAATTCACCGGCCCCCTTCCTTTCCAAATCATACCCCTTCTTCAAAGTTCTACTCAGTCCTTGACTCCTTGGTGGCACTGTTCTGAAGCACTAAATATTGTCTCCCGCCCACACCTGATTCTGATTCTAGAGTACACCTGTATCTGTACAAGTCATTTGGCTCTTTAGCATGTATGTATTTCTGAGAGCTCTCGATTAGCTGCCTTGGATTATTATTTATATTTTTTTGTGTGCTAGTTTTGCCTTCTGAAGGATACCCTGAGCAAACAAATGCATTTACATCATCTATTTACATGTCCAACAAATAGTTTTTGAGTGCCAACTTGTGCCAGGCATTGTTCTAGGACCTGGGAGATGTCTGTCTGTCTATCAATCATCAATCAATCAATCAATCAATCAATCACTTATCTATCGTTTAGCTAGCTAGCATCTACCCCAGGCAGTGGTTGCCACAAATAAAAAGTAGGCTAAGGGGAGTTAAATGATGATAAGAGAAATTATTGATAATGAAAATGAATGACAACTCCTTTCTTTTTTTCCTTAATTATCAAAGAATACTATATGCTAGATGCTAAAAAATATTTACGTGTGAGTGGAAAAAGAATGTTACCAGTCTAGAAACCATGGTTTTGAATTAAATTCTAAAATGGAAGCTATGACTTGCACATGGACACTACAGGAAACTAAATTAGTGAGTAAAAGATAAACTGAAGATAAATTTCCTAGAACACAAAAGCAAAAGATAAAGAAATGAAAATGAAAGAATAGAATAATTGCGAAAGACAGATATCAAAGAGCCGACCCACAAACAATAGGAGCTCCTAAAATAATTAACAGAATCACTTGGAGCAGAAGCCATAGGTAGAACATTTATTGGCCTTAAGTAAAATCTTGTTTTAAAAATCAGATGTGCTTACTGTATTAATTAGGAATCTTTGGGTTGTACCAGAATCCCAGCTCAAACTGCCTTAAAGAAAAAACAATTTTTTGACTGACTCACACAATGAAGTCCACGGGTTCACCAGGAATCCTCGTAGGCTCTGGCTTTCTTCTGGGTCACTTCATTCTTGGGTAGGTGGCTCCCATGAGGTGGCACATAGTCGCTCCAGGCTTAGTTTTCTAACTTCCCAAGTCCAATGGAAGGAAAGGGTTCCTCTTTTCTAATACTTGTGGATTCACCTTGGGTTAATCCTCATTGACTCTGATTGGCCTGGCTTGCGTCATGTACTCATCTTGAATGAGCCCAGGCAGCTGCGAAGAGTTGTTGCATTAGCTCCATTGGCAGCACGCTCCCTCTCCTGGAATGGAGGGTGGTCAGCTCTATCCAGTGTCCTCATCTACTGCAACTAAGGGAGAAACAGTTTCCCACAAAGATAATGGGAGTGATGACTACAGAAGAAAGGGGAATGGATGCTGGGCAGCCTAAATAACACCATGTTGGGCAGATTAATAAAAGAACTACTCCCAGACGTATCCATGCAGAATTTTCGAATCTAAAAGATTGCCAAAACCATATATATATATATAAATACAGCAGGAATAAAAAGAAGCCACAATTGTCTCAGCTTTTTTTTTTCTCTCTCATAACTCTCAATGCTGGAAGACATTAAAACAGTGTTTTGAATTGTGAAGGAAAGAGGTCGTGTGATCCAAGAATTCTGTATGTGGGCAAATTGTCACTCCTAACATATACACTCATAAAATATAATTCCCAGGACTCTGCATGAGCAAACTTTAAAAAAAAAATGTGTTCCAGAAAAATAAGGATAAGTTAAAAGTAGGTGCACATCACTAAGTCCTGTGATTCTCTTCTGAAATTGGTCCCTGTTCTGCCATCATGTCTAGTACTGCCCTGGTCCGAGCCACCATCATCTCTCATCTGGACCGTTGCCATAGCTTCTTAATTTGTCTTTCTCTCCTACTCTTGAGTCATTCCTTGCACATTATCTAATGGTATGCTAGTAAACCAGACCATGTCACTTTCTTGCTTAATACAATTTATGGCTTTGTATGGCATGTAGAATAAATTTGAGCTCCTTACCATGGCTTTTGAGACTGTGCCCAATTCAGCCTCTGCACATTATCTCCAACCACATTATCCTCTGCTGATCACGCCACAGTCACAGAGCTACCTATCAGTTCTTTCCGTAATGTGCCAGGCTCCTTCCTCTGTCAGGGCCTTCACGCGTGGTGTTCCCTCTACTGGGAACTCTCTTTTCTCAAATCTCCCTTTGGCTGGCTCCCTTTCTTTTATTATGTCTCAGCTTTCTTATACCCTTTCCTCAGATATCCTCTGGTCTCACAATCTGAAATAAGATTTCTTCCTTTTTTCTTGGCCCCCTCATCTCAAACCACTGATCACAACCTACAATTATATGTTTACCGTGTTTACTTGTATTATAACTGTCTTGCCCTAGTGTGTGAACCCCACAAAGGCAGGGGCCATATATATTTTGTTTACCACTGAATTTCTATGTGGGACACAGGAATGGTGCATAATATATATTTTTAAGAGAAAGGAGAGATGGAATATTAAAATGAGGTAACTATATAGAGAAACATATATGTATAATATATATGTATAGAAGAAGCTGCAGTAAGCGATTTAACTATAATTTCTAAGATGATGGCAAGCTTTTCTTTTCTGTGAAAGAGATGAACTACAAGTGTTAAAAAATGGAGTAGGGGCAGATATTAAAGTTCTAGATTAAATGAACAAATCTAGTATACGGTGTTTTCAGTTCCTCATTTAGTCATTTATTTAGCTCCATAAAAATTGCTGTAGACTGATGAAATGCAGAAACTCAGAGCAGAATTAGCTGTGATGTGGAGTGATTACGATCTTGGAGGAAGGATAGGTAGGATTCAGTGAATCAGGGAGAGGTAAGAAGGGTGTTGTGTGTGTGTGTCTGTGTGTGTGTGTGTGTGTGTGTCTGTGTGTGTGTGTGTGTGTGTGTGTGTGTCTGTGTGTGTGTGTAGGGGTAAGGTAGGAAAAGACTAAGTAGTCAGAGGTCTAGAATTAAGATAGAGTAAGAATGGTGAGGTGAGAGGTGAGGAGCACAGCAAGACTTCCACATACCACAGGACTCATAGTGGGTTAAACTTCAGAGGAATGCCAGAAAATTCTGCCATGAGGACAAAGCTTTCTGCTTAAAGGGGCTTGGGGGTCTGCATGCATGCCTGCAGCAGCCCTAGGACTTTTGGTCCGTGGACAACAAGGACACCTTGTGGCTCAATAAAGAACAGGCAAGAAAGATGTAACAGAGACTTCGACACTAGAGGTGCTATTCCAGAAAGGAAGGCCTGGGGGCAGGGCCACCGCGAGTGAAGGGGTGCATGAGGACCCTGGGTGACAGAAAGGAAAGGCAGAAACTCGCATGACTCCTCATGAATCTAGGAGTAGGTCTTGCTTCGGGAGAGCGAGCAAAGCTGCTCTCTGGTCCAGGAAGACAATCTGCATGATAATAATGGTATCCCTGGAAGTGGCTCCCATGAGGGGGCACCTTAAGGAACAGTGACGAGAGGCAGGTGTAGCATTCTTAGGCAGAAGATCTGAGTTGGCCTGCCTGTCTCTGCTATTTCATATCTGTGTAACCTCGACTAGTTCAATATTTTCAGTCCACTCTCATTGAAAAGAGGAGATAATAATTAAAGATCCCACATCCCTATGTGTGCTCTCTCCACATGTGACAGGCTTTGTGATCTGTAACATCAGTTATACTGGGTCCTGAACAGTGTGGGTGGTTGGTGGGTGTGAGTTTCTGGAAATGCCGTCTGTGAGTCTGACCTCTACTGACTTTTCCTTCCAGGTCCTCACTTAACTCAGCCTCAAAGAAAGACTGCTGGCCAGCTGAGCAAAACATTTCTCAGTCCAGTCCTCAGCTCTGGTAGGGACTTTAAAAGTAGCATTTGAGAAAATAAGAGCAACCACCACTAGATGGCGCCATAGCAGGCTGGGCAGCTCGATGAGAACTGCTTCAGACAAGAAATACCGCAGCTTTGGGAGTGGGCTGGGGGCAGTGAGGGGGATACATTTTCATTAAATCACTTGCAAAATACTTTCCTTCATTTCTAAAGAGGCTGATGGGAATTTCCTCAGATTAAACAGTGGATGGCATGTTGTGACTCAGGAATTGCCAGATATGGAATTATCTATCTTATCGATGTTTTTGAAAACCTTACAGCAAGCAACTTCACATGGGGGCAGTTGCCTTTAAGGGGATGCCCATTCTTCTCCAGACCCATCTAACCATTCTAGACTGCCACTAGACTCACAATTAGGGCCAGATCACAGCTTTTTCTAGGGGAAACTCGTACAAAATCGGACTCAGGAGGAAATAGTTTGTATGCTAAAATAAGTGCAAGATTTTGTAATATGTATTGGCAGAAACCTAGGGAATAATATAGGAGTATATTCTAACAGTGCTAGACAAAGGATAATAGAATATAGCAGTGTATCTGATCACATTTATTGGGTGCATATATTAGATATTCTGGGTTTAATGTGTTAAGTCCTACAACTGAAAGTGGCTCTAAACGTTTCTTGGTTGGACGACCAAACCTGGGACTCAATGGTGGCATATGTTTTATAAGGCAGAGATGCTAAAACTTCTTTGACATGATATAGAGGAAGGCATTTAAGACTTAGGGAGAAAGGAATGATGAAGTGACTATCACAAGGATCTGCACACTTACCCCCCAAATATATCAACCAAAGGGACCAGAGGATACTTCATTAAGATATTGAGAAATAAGTTGTTGGTGGTCACATTTGCATTTCTGAAAAATTCCCTGGTGGAAGTTTTCTGTAATCCAGATATAGTGGTGAAAGATGCCTCCATTCGGTCCCTGATTTCAATGGGCTTGATGACATTCCCTTATAGCAGAAGCCAAATGACAGACCTTAACTGCCAGAGACAAGTGGATCACATTTACTATAAAAGATAACAGGGACTAGTGACAATTAAACCATTTGAAAACCTAGGGGTTTTAAAAGTATATAGATGTCTAATCACTATGTTGTACAACTAAAACTAATATAATATTGTATGTCAATTGTAGTGGAAAAATAAAAATAAAAAGCACCTAAAGATCATTAGTGGACTAATTGATCATGGTGTACCTAGGAACAAATAAGATTGACAGCCTACTAAAATGTTGTTTGATCTATATAAAAAGTCCAGTGGCCAAAAACCTGACGTGAGTGGCCTCTCATCCAATTTATAGACCTAGACAGGTTCCAGGTGTAGAATTCCTTGACTCGAGGGGGACAAAATGACCCATCCTGTGGATTTCAGTTAGAGTCTTTCCCCAGCTATTCCAGTGTTTGCTTAATGAACCTGTGTATAAAGTGATAGCAATAGTAGAAATGGGGGCTGTGTGGGCCCAACAACATGAACTTGCCCTCATCGAACTTTTTTTTTTTTTAAATCAATGCTGCTGAATGTTTCACTTGCCAAATGAACTAAGCTCCTGATATGATACCATTCCTTAAGGGGCTCCGTCAGCCCTTAGGGGCAAGTCGATTACATTGAACCCTTTCCACCATGGAGGGGAGCAAAAGATTTTCCTCACTGGAGGAGACGTGTATTCTGAACAAGACATATTTGTTTTCCTGCCCAAGAATCTTCTGCCAGCACCATCTGTGATTACAAAATATGGAGTACTGCACACAATAGTGCTTTTGATCAAGAAAGTCATTTCAAGTAAGTGCAGCAATGGAATTAACTGGCACAAACACATACCCCATCATCCAGAAACAGCAGGCCTAATAGAAAGATTAGGAAGCTGCCTTATTGAAGGTATGGTACCAGTTGGGAGATTATACCCTGAAAAGACAGAGGTTCTTCCTCCAAGGACATGACCATAGTTTGAATAATGGACAAATATACAGTTCCAGGTTTCCCATGGCCAAACTACATGGGCCTGGGAATCAGAGGTGGAAGTGGACTGGCTTCTCTCACTATTAAAGCTCAGAGTTCACCCACAGATTTTTTGCTTTCAATCACTGTAACTTTGAGCACTGCCAGTTTGAAGTCTTGATTCCTGGCTGCCACCCCTCTACTCCCTGCCCCCCGCCCCCACACGCACACACTTCTACCAGGACAAACAACAATATTGTCTTGATTTGGAAGATGAAATTGCCACCTGGCCCTTTTGGACTCTTTATTCTACTGAACCAACAGGCAAAGAAGAGGGTAATTAATATCGATTACCAAAGGATAATTGGATTACTGCCATTCATTGGGGAGCAGGGAGGACTGTTCCTGAAACCCTGGGTATTCTCTGGAATGACTTTTAATATTTTCATGTCCAATAGTAAAATTTAATAGAAGATGACAATTTTTCTAGCCCCCTCCAAAGGTATAACCAGTGATGATTCGGACCCTTCAGGCAAAGTAGATTATCATACTGTATTAAAAAATCCCTAGCCATTTGATTACTGGATGAAAGTAAAGGAAATACGAAATGGATAGTGAAAGAAGGAAGTTATATATATCAATTATGGATTCATAATCAGTTATTTGCTTATTTAATATATATATATTTATACATATTAACTATGTTATTCTTCTCTTTCCTTTTCATCCGCATTATTTTTACAAGCTTTGTTGGAAGTTAACTTTACAATTCGATTTTCAGGAAACATATTGAGATGAATCTGAGAAATAATGTTGCTCAGAGATGGGCGCAATGACAGTTTACAAATCTAAATTTGAGGAGAAGGCAACACCGTCTTGTTTTATAGGCAGAAAAGTTGCATTTTGAGGAGGAAACAAAGAGGTTTTTGTGGTTATATCGGAGTTCAAATTTTTGTAGAATAGTGTTAGAGATGCTGAATAGCGAAAGGGGCGGACTGTATCAGTTACTAAGTTATTGCCTCTCAGCTCTCCTTTTTTGAATGAGAAAATAACTTTGCTTTGTTTGTGGGGAGTAGGCAGGCATCTAGCCACAGAACTTTTGGAATTACTTCTCAGTAGCGACAGCCTTGATGATTTCGAACACCAAGGGTTCTAGAGCTGCAACTCTGAAAACCACAATTTTGCTTTTCCAGTTGACTCTGCTAATAAGGACACTAGATGGAGACTACGAGGCTGGAAAAGGAACAAGGTGTTTGCTCCTTGCTGTATATTCATTCAGGGTTTTCCGTCTGCTTATGGCTCCCATGCGTTTACCCCAGCAAAACTTCTTCATCAAAACAAGCATTTTCTTTTTTTTAGCAGCAGCAGAATTCAGTTTGCAGTTTTTCTAACACCTGCAGAATCCTACTCATCATGTCTCCTTCAGCAACAGCCAGTGTCCCAGTCCCCTGGATCACCTCGTCTGAACTCGGACAACTAGCACGAGCTGAACAATGCCTCCTACTCAGAGGCCTGAGTCTCAGTTTCTCAGGGCCTCTCTACTAAATTTCTAAGTTTTAATAATTCCAACTTTTCCCCTTTGCTTCCTCAGATCTCAGCAATTGAGACTTCCATGATATTTTACCGTCCTCTTTTAACTCATTTACTTGTTGTGATTAGTTCTATGTGCCAACTAACTAATGGCTAGTCTATAGTACCCAATTACGGAATGAAACACTAATCTAGGTGTTGTTGTAGAATACGTTGTAGATGTGGTGGACATCTATAATCAGGTGGCTAAGTAACGGAGATTACTTTCAGTAATGTGGGTGGTCCTCATTTGATCAGTTCAAAGACCTTAAGAGCAAAACCTGAGTGTTCCTGGGGGAAGAAGAAATGTTTCAAGACTGCAACATTAGCTGTTACTTGAGAATGTCCAGCCTGCTGCCTTACCCAACAGATTTCAGACTTGCTAGCCCCCACAACTGTGTTAAGTCAATTCTTTGAAATAAATCTATTTATATATATTAAGAGATTTTGGTTCTGTTTTCTGGAGATCCCTGACTGATATAGTTACCTGGTTAGGATCTTTTAACATATATTAACATATATTAAACTCTCTTTATTCAAATAACTGGTGTGCTTTTGATCTCCTGACTGAACTCTAACTGATTCGGTGAGGCATAATTGGTGGAGGTTTTTAATAAACACTCCCATACTAAATGTGAGTTTAGTTTAGGTTGCAGCTAGTGAACAGAACATCAGTTAGGCAGAGAAAACAGATACCAAAGTAGACTAGATTAGAAGACTAGCAAGAGACAATGATTAATACAGAGAGCAGGTAAGCGGCATTCTTTAGAGCATAATGGAGAGAATCAGAGTTTCAGAAGAAACCAGTTAATAAAGATATAATTAGAATATACCTTGAATATATAAAGATCTCAAGAACAAGTGCTTTTTACAAATAACTACGAGTCCTCTAGAAGGATAAGTTTATCCTTGTTGGAACTAAAAAAACACCTGTGTCATATGAAAGATTAAAAGTTGGAAGAGGAGAAACCACAGTGGATCCAAGTAGAATCTACTTGTTTGAGATATTGGTTTAGGGTCCAATTCTTTAAGGAGAATGTTCTGTTTGTCTATTCCTATGTAAAAAATCATCTAGAACATAGAAGCTTAAAACAACAACTACCATTCATTTGGCTCACAGATCTGCAGTTTGGGTAAGGCTCATGGCAGACAGATTATTTTTGTTCCATACAATGTTAGCTGAAACAGCTAGACTGGGGCTGGCAGATCCACTTTCAAAATGTGTCACTCTACGGCTAGGGCTGGCTCCCTGGGAGCTCAGCCATGGCAGTGGGATGTGAGCCTCCTCACCATATGGGCCTGCCTCCAGGCACCTGGTGGCTGGGATCGAAGAACAAAAATCCTAAGAGAGAGAATGTAGAAACTGACAGTGTCTTAAAGTCT
Organism: Rousettus aegyptiacus; assembly: GCF_014176215.1. NCBI lineage: Eukaryota > Metazoa > Chordata > Mammalia > Chiroptera > Pteropodidae > Rousettus > Rousettus aegyptiacus. The sequence goes on from NW_023416292.1 coordinate 4,224,754, forward strand.
GGGCCTAGAAACTGGCAAGGTGTTGCTTCTGCTGCATCCCGTTAGTCACGTGGTCACAAAATCCAGATTCAAGGGCAGAAGACATAGCTCTCACTTCTCAGTGGGAAGAATGTCAAAGAATTTTGGGGGCTATGTTTTAAAACTGCTGCAGAAGAAACGAGAAAAGAAGCAATCAAAATTTTATTCTTGAAAATGCCTTACTGACAAAGTTAACTGGTAAAGTGGATGGAATTCTCTTTCCACTGGGCAGGTTCAATCACACAAGTCCTTTTGAAATTCTGAGTTAAAGTACAGGTTTCCCCGCTATCTGAAAGTAAAGCATTCCTGTGAAACCTTTTATAAGCTGAAACAGCGGTGGCGTGAAGTGAAGTGCATGTCCTGCTTACTGAAATGCTTTTGTGAAATGCTATATCATATGTAACAGCCTTTTCATAAAAGTGAAAATCCTCTTTGGCTTTTTTTTTTAATTAGCAAAAACAGGTACAAATATAAGAACACAAACTTTTGGAAAATAGGGGATGCCTGTACCCCTTTCTTCATTGTTATATATGTGGTTTTCTTGGTTAGGTCCATTCTACTTGATTATCAACATGATTGTGGGGATGAGAATCAGCCAAATGGGTGTAGCATAATCCTAGGTAATATATAGTTTTAGCAAGAAAACACCAATGCCAAATGTAATCAAACATGGCTTAGAAGCAGCCAGATAAAAAAGACACATGCACAAAAGGACAAAGATAAAGCTGAGTGCAGATTTTCTCATTGGAAACAAAGCAAGTGAGAAGCCAATGGGATATTTTTAAATGAAAGAAAAGAATCTCAGTCTAACATTTTATATGCAGTGAAAATAATTTTCAAGAAACAAAGGTAAACTAAAGACTTTTTCAGATGTACAAAAGTTGAAGGAATTCATTGCCAGCAGACTCGCACTATGAAACATGTTAAAGAAAGTTCTTTGGAAGAGGAAAAATGCTATCAGATAGAAATCTGAATATGCATTAAGGATTAAAGAACACTGGAAATGGCGTTATATTAGTAAATGTATTGGATTTTTTTTTAAAAGAATCTCTTTAAACAATAAATGACTGTTGAAAAAGAAGCAGCAATGTGTTTTGAAGGTGATAACATACATCTAGGTAAAATATGGCAACAACAGCATAAAGGCTGGGAGGGAAGAAATGGAAGTACACTACTGTGAAGTTTTACACTTTATATGAAATAATATAATATAATTTGAAAGTAGACTGTAATAAGTTAAAGATGTATACTAAACCCTAAGGCAACCACTGAAATAAAAAGACAAAGACTTATGTGTAATAAGGCAAATGCGGAGATAAAATGGAATAATAATAATAATAGTGACAATGATAAACTCAATGAACTCAAAAGAAGGCAGAAAAAGAGGAGGAGAGTATTAAAAAGCAGATGGTACAAATAGAAAACAAATAGCCAAAGGGTAGATTTAAAGCTAATCATACCAATAATCATATCAAATGCAAATGGCTTAAATGCCCCAATGAAAAAGTAGAGTTTATCAGATTGGATTAAAAAAAAATAAGACCTAACTATATGCTGTCTATAAGAAACACACTTTAAAGACAAAAATAAGTTAAAAATAAAAGAATGTAAAAAGATGCCGAATGATATGCTATACTAACACCAGTCAAAAGTAAAACGGAGATTTCATACACACACACGCACATGCACACGCACATGCACATGCACACATGTTTTCTTATCACAATGGAGTTAAATAAGAAATCAGTAGGAGAAAGTTATTTGGAAACCCTCTAAGTATTGGAAATTAAATAATACACTTCTAAATAACCCTCGGATCAAAGAAGAAATCAAAAGAGACATTGGAAAATATTTCCAACTGAATGAATGCAAAATCATCACATGTCAGAATTCGTGGAATGCTACTAAAGTAAGACTTAGGGGAATGTTTATAGCACCTAATGCCTGTAATAGAAAATAATTTCCTCAATCTGCTAAGGGCATCTATGGAAAACCTATAGCTAACGTCATACTTAATGGAGAAAGACTGAATACTTTTTCCCTAATATTGAAAATAATACAAGGATATTCACTCTTACCATTTGTATTTAACATTGTGCTTGAGATTTTAGCTGCTGCAATAATGCAAAAAAAAATTTTTAAATAAATAAATGAAATAAAACGCATCCAGATTGTAAAGGAAGAGATAAAGCTGTCTACATAGAAAATTTTATGGAATCTACAAAAAGTCTATGGACTAGTAAGTGAGTCAAGCAAGGTTGCAAAATACCAGATTAATACACAATAAATGAATTGTATTTCTAAATATACAAAGATTAATTGTACTTCAATTGTACTTCCTTACCACACACCATATACAAAAATTAATCACAGACTTAAATGAACAATCAGAAACTGAAATTGAATAAATACTATTTACAATATTTAAATTATTTACAATGATAATAAAAATGTGAAATACCTGTTTAAGTTTGAAAAAAGATATGAAAAGCTGTGCAGTAAAAACTATAAAATATTGCTGAGAGAAATTTCAAAAAATTTAAATAAGTGAAGAAATATACCCTGTTCATGGGTCAGAAGACACAGTGTTGTCAATATAGCAATTATCCCAAAACTGATCATAGATTTAACAAATACCAATCATACCAAAAACACTTTTTGTAGGAATTGAAAAGCTTATTTTAAAATTTATAGACATTAAAAGGGCTAATATTAGCCAAAACAACTTTGAAAAAGAATAAATTTTCTGGGTTAACACTTCCTGATTTCAAGACATATTACAAAGCTACAGTAATCAAGACAGTGTGTGAAGATAAATAAGTCGATGAAACATAATAGGGAGCCCAGAAATAGACCTACACACATTTGGATAATTGCTAAGGATGCGAAGGCATTCGGTGAAGAAAAGATCGTCTTTTTCAGCAAATTGCACTGTAAAAATTGGATATCCTTTTTAAAAGATGAACTTTGATCCTTACCACACACCACATACAAAAATTAATCATAGACTTAAATGTACTACTTAAAATTATACAACTTCTAAAAGAAAACATAGGAGAAAATATTTTGTGGCCTTGGCTGAAGCAAAGATTCCACAGATATGACACCAAAGGTACAATCCATAAAAGAACAAGTTGATGAATGAGACTTCACCAAAATTAAAAACTTCCGCTCTTCAGAAGGAACTGCTAAGAGAATGTAAAGACAAGCCACGGAATGGGAGAAAATATTTCCAAAGCATATATCTGATAAAAGATTTGTATCCACAAAGTATAAAGTACTCTCTAACTTTATAAGAAACAAATAATTTAATTTAAAAGAGGGGCAAAAGATTTGAACAGACATTTAACCAAAAAAGTGTTGCATGGATAGCAGATATACAATGGAAAGGTGTTCAACATCATTAGCCATTAGAAAAATGCAAATTAAAACTACAATGAGCTACTACTACATTGGAATTTATTGGAATGGCTAAAATTTTAAAAGACTGATCCTACGAAGTGTTTATGAAGATTCTCTAGCCACTATCGTTGGCAATGTAAAATGGTACAACTACTTTGGAAAACAGTTTGGCAAGTTCTTAAAAAACCTAAATAGATATCTATCTCATGACCCATTTCACTAGAAGGCACTTAACCCAGAGAAAAGAAAGCATATGTTCATGCAAAAACTTCTACACAAATGTCATAGCAGCTTTATTTGCAATAGCTTGAAACTGGAAACAGCCTAAAAGTCCATTAGATGAATGGGTAAAAAATCATGGCATATTCATACAATGGATACTGCTCACCAATAAAAAGAAATGAACTACTCATACATATAACACTGTGGAAGAATCTCATGGGTGAATTATATTGAGTTAAAGAAGCCAGACGAAGAAGACTACATATTACCTATATAATATGTGATGCTATTTAAATAATGGACTAGGGAATCCAAAGTAATCTATGTTGTCAGAAAAAAGATTAGTGGTTGGGCAGGGATGGGAGTAGGGGCAGGAGAGAAGAATTACAATGGAGCAGTAGAAAACCATTGGAGGTGTCAGATATGTTTATAATGTTGACAGAATCAATGGTTTTATATGTGAAATCTTTTCAAATTAAATACTTTAGTTATAATAAAAAATCATCCAAATCAGAAGTTTACAAAGAAAACAAGTGAAAATTTTCCCTTTGCTCCAGATCCTAGTTAGGTTTAGAGTTTAGCATTTTCAAAAATACAATCTAGACCTGGGTTGTCCAATACGGTCACCACTAGTCACATGTGGTCATTCAAATTTAAATTATTTACAATTACAATTAAAAATTCAGTTCCTCGGTTGCAGCAGACACTTGCAAGAGCTCAATAGCCATATGTGGCTAGTGGCCACCAAATAGGACAGCACAGATGATAGAACAGTTCTGCCATCAAAGAAAGTTCTCTTGGACAGCTCTTTCCTAGACTCTGTAGAGAATTGGAGGTTGCCATAGTTTCAGCAACACCTTTACAAGCAACTTAGATCTTTTGCTGGCCATTTATTGAGCCATTAGTTTGTGCCAGAAACTACCTGTTAAATGAATTATCTCTAACTCTTACAAGGAAAGACTAGGCTCAGAGAGGTTTAAATAATTTTCCAAATCTCATAGTTACTAAGTGGTATATCTAAAATGTAAGCTTCCATCTATCTAAGCCCAAAACCTGGACTTTTAGGTGGTTGTCATTTATCCTGTGGCTAGACTATGTCGTTTTACTTCTGTATTTGTAAATTTTTTTTTGAACATGAAGTCTTATACTTATCCCTCCTAAATTTTATCTCATTGGATTAAGCTTATTGTTCCACATTGTCAAAATATTTTAGGATATTCATTCTGTCATTCCACATACCCACTAGCCTTCCAAGTTCCATGTCTTTAACAAGTTTGATGAGCGTGGCCTCCTAAATTTTATCCAACCAGGTGACCGATAAAAATAATTGATAGGACATGGGAAAGGGTGGAGGTCTATGGCCAGGTATTAGAAACCCCTGCTTTAGGCTGATATTACTTTATTAGTCTGTACCCTTTGTGTTACTAGCATCCCATTCCTCTCCTCATATTCAGATTCTGGAAATGTGCCCTGTATTTGGAGCATAAAGTCCCTTTAGCACCATCTAGAATCATAGTGATAGTAATTAGCTGCTATAAAGGCCCTTTAGCACCATCTAGAATCATATAGTGACAGTAACTAACTGATATAATTAGCTTCTAGATGTTAGCCAAACATAGGGTCTGGGAAGATCGTGGTGTTGGCATCCACCCTTGATGCTTATTTTCCACTTACCCTTCCTCTTCCTCCTCAGAGGCTCCCATGATTAAAGTGATGCTTTTGATTAACTGTTATCAAAAACAAACCATCTCAAAACAGCAGCTTCGAACAATTACAATCATTTAATCACTCATGAATTTGAAATTTGGGTTCGACGTAGAAAGAACAGTTTGCCTTTATCCTACATGACATCGTCTGGGGTAGCTTGAAGGACAGCTGGGGCCTAGCACTGTGAAGCTGCTCTGACACAAACTCTGAGGATCTCACGATCTTGCTTCATACTTTCCTGCCGCCCTCCCGTGCACCGCGCTTCCAAACTCTACCTGCGTTGAGCAACACGTGTTCCCCAGGTCTTGCCATCTCAGCCATCTCCAGGCCTCCATCTAGCATGCTTTTCCTTCTTCATCCTTGTCTCCTATGCAGCCTTGAAGACTCAGTCAAGAGGTCACCTCCAATTGGAAGCCTTCTCTGATATCTCTTATCCACGCAAACTTTAGTTGGCATTAATTACCTCTCCTCTGTGTCCCCGCAGCTTGTGTGTTTCTCTTCTTCGAAGCACTTATCACTCTGTAATAGATTGTCCTTTTTATTTGCCTCTCTTTCTCACTAGATTCTTAGCTCTTTAAGGGAAGGAACTGTGGTGCTTTTGAATTCTCAGTGTGGTCTATATAGTAGATGCTCAGTATGTTAAATCAATGAAAGATGTGATGATAAAACAGATTTTGTAAGTTAAAATGATGCTATCAAAATGCCAGATTAGAAGTGGGACCCAGCAGCTGTAAAGGGCCACAGTGAAGCAGTTTCTCTTGGACCCGAGATCAAATGAGTTCAAGTATATAAAGCATTTGAGACAGTGCCTTATACACAGTGAGCTTGCTCTAAGTGTTTGCTGCTGCTGTTAGGACTTTGATAATGCTGATGACTTCTGCAGTTTTCAGAGGTAAAGCTGTCCTTGACAAAAGTTACTTTTACTATTGCAGCAAGCTTTTCCATTGAATGGGACATTGAAGAACCTTGGCACTCTCCCAGGTGTTACTCCCCTTCTTCTGGTTCTGGGAGTTCCCTGAAGTTAGAATTCCCGAAAGAGAAATCCTCTGGAAGAGGAAATGTGTTCCTGGCTAGCAGAGTCTGGGTGTGTCTTCTGACAAAGCTTAGTTCCCGCTCCAGCACCATCAGCTTCTCTCCTGTTGGCTTCCACTGCAGCAGGTGGATGCAGGTATTGCCACCTGCCAGGTGTTTCTGAGCTTTCCCAGGCCTGGCAGAGCTAAAGAGAGGCGGAAGTGAGTCAGTGACAGACTTCTCTGGTACCTGCCACCCTGAGATCAGCATCTACCTTCCCTTTTCCCTTTGAATCTGGGGTCATTTGAAGGAAAGCTGGACGGAAATTACACCCAATAGAACAAAAGCTAATCATACTTGGGTAGAGGCTCGGTTTGCACCTTAATTTGGAGGTTCCTCAAGTTCCCTCAGGCCTTGCTCTTGCCCTGCCTTTCTGGGGTGGCCGGGAGCTGAAAAGTCTCAGCTTTCTCATCACCACGTCCTGGCCCCACCCTGCCTGTAATTTGGGGGAACTTAATCATTTTTAGCTTGAACTGTGATTAATATTTGGTTCTGGGAAAAGCAAGGTTCTGCACTAAGCTTGAAAGTTTGGGGGGCGTAGGGGAGGGGGAATTCCCAAGATGTCCTTGAGAGACTTAGACATGGTAGGGTCCCGGGTTTGAGCGAAATGAGAACTGAGAAGGGTTAATGGGAAACACCCCCGGATAGAAGGGCTAAAAAGCAAGACACGTGAGGGTGGCAGATGTGGGGCCTTGAAGAACCGCAGCCAGGGGGAAATATCGTCAAGAACCTTGGGGTGGATGTTGGAATCTAGTTGCTGGTGTGGGGGAAGGAAATTCAGATTTTTCCCCAGTACCCCTTTTATGTTTCCAGTTAAACCTCACTTTCTTTGGGAGGTCTTCCCTGGCCTGTGGACCAGGTGAGGCGTCCTACACAGGCTCCTGAGGGCGGCACTGTCATCGCCCTCACCCAGTTCCTGACTCAGTTCCTCCCTTATTAGCTCTATGGTTTTGTCAAAGTATTTAAGCTCTTTTTACCTAAGTTCCCTCAATCTGTGTACTGTGGCTAAAAATAATACTCTCTCACAGGGTTGTAAAGATGAAATAAAAGAATGTGTTGGAAGTGTTAGCACAGAGGCCAGATTTTGATGTGATGTGAGGACAGCCACTGGTTAATGGTGCCTCCCCTACTGCTGTGAGGCCTGTGGGGGACCAAGACTATTTGTATTGTCCACTATATCCCCAGAATCTAGCACAGCACCACCCAGTTGAGTGTTTGTTGACTGAATACATAAGTGACGAAAGTGGGCTTGAGTTAATACCATTGTGGAGTTTAGGGCCTAGAGTTATAAGTCACTTGTGCACCCTCTAAACATTTTTCTTCAGGTGATCCTGAGTTAAAAAAAAAACACCAAGCTTATTCCTGGATAGAATGACTATGAGTGACCATTTCTCTTACCTTCTACTTTTCTGTAGTCTCCACAGTTTTTCTATACAAAAAAAAAAAAAAAAAAAAAAGGATTACCTTTCCAATGGTTAAAAAAGGGAAAGCGTTATTAAGCAGACATAACACTATGCATTGTCTGGAAGGGAGAAGATGTAACTGAAGGACAAGACTGCAGGGCGTGGCCTGTGCTTCTGCTCTTCTTCCCACTTCCTTCTCAGCCCCCCAGAGCCCCTGAAGTTCTCACGGGCTGCTCGCTCAAAGGGAATTCTCGAAGCACAGGTCATGCGGATGAAGCTCCTACTTTTCTTAACTTAAGAAGGATCCAACACAGCAATTCTACTTCTGGGTGTTTATCCAAAGAAAACAAAAACACTAATTTGAAAAGATATGTGCACACCTATGTTTATTGCAGCATTATTTACAAAAGCCAAGATATGGGAGCAACCTAGGTCTCCATCAATAAATGAATGGATAAGATGTGACACACACACACGATGAAATATTACATAGCACTAATAAAAAAGAATAAAATCTTGCGATTTGTGACAACACGGATAGACCTAGAGGGTATTGTGCTAAGTGAAATAAGCCAGATAGAGAAGGACAAGCATTGCACGGTTTCACTTATATGTAGAGTCTAAAAAAACATAAAAGTGAACAAACAAGACAAAATAAAAACAGACTCATGGAAGCAGAGACCAAAGGGATGGCTGCCAGAGGGGAGAGGGTGGGGATGGGGACAAAAGCGAAGGAGAATATAGTCAATAATATTATGATAAGTTTACATGGTGACAGATCATCGCTAGAATTAGTGGGGAGATCACATTGTAAGGGATAAAAATGTCAAATCACTATATCGTACACCTAAAACTAACTCATATGATATTGTATATCAAGTATACTTAAATAAAAATATTTTTATAAAAAGAAGCATCCCACTGAAGCAAGTTAGAGCTCTAAAAGGAGAGGAAAAGAATATGCTCAGCTCTGAATCTCGTGGTGCTGAGAAATGATCACGAGTATGTGTGCTGAGGGTGGGACGTCCTCCCCTGGTCCTCACTCTGTCACTGCCGCTTGATATCAGTGGAGTATTTGTCTCCAGAAGCCTGGGCCCCCACGTTGAAGGGAGCTCTAGCAGCTGCTCCGTGGGGGCGGGAGGGAGAGTGGTCTTGGTGGAAGAGGCCTAGGCTAAGAGCCAAGGTGCTTAGGTTAGAGTTTTAGCTCTGCCTGGCCGCATGATGATTCTCTAATCATTGAGTCTCGGTTTCCCATCTGGAAAAAGGAGATAAGAACGTCTTCCTTACTTAGGTCGAATTTTGAGTATAAAGCAATACCATGTGTGAAAGTGCTTTGGAGAGTATGAAATGATGGACAGATGGTATTTGTGAATGTGAGGATTGAGGGAGGCTTTTCTCAGTGAGTTGTGTTCCTGATGCTTCTCTGCCAGCCTCAGGTTAAAGAATATTTATTGAATTTTCCCCTTCAACTAGAAGATGTTCTCTATATCATATCATCTCATTTTCATTTGTCCCATGTTCTAGATGAGAAAACTGAGGCTAATAGAAGATAGCCTTATGGGATTTGCCCAAGGTTACACAACTGAAGCGGCAGAGCCAGAACTAAACCCCAGCTCATCTTTCTCAGTCCAGCTTGAAGTGACCAACTTGTCTCTGTTTGCCCAGGACTCTTCCATCTTTAGTGCTGAAAGTCCTATGTCCCAGGAAACCCTTCCATACCGGGCCACCTGGGACGGTTGGTCACCCTAAGCCCAGTGCTCATTCCTTATCTCGGCATCACTTGGCTTTGCCAATCACTGTGGGGCTGTAGATCTACGGGAGCCAGAAAACATTTGCCCCCGCTTCTTTCTATGGGAGAATGACTGACGCCCACAGCCCTGGGAAGACACTTCTACAGGCAGGACTCGGCTGAACAAACCCAAGGGAAAGACCAGGCGAGCAGCTCCCTTCTGGCTTCAGATCCTTTTCATTGTTTCTGTGACTTTCATCGCTGAGCGTGCCATAACCTGCTCTTAGGTAAATAACAAGAGAAAAAAGGCACTTCTTCCTTTCTAGATGAATGCCTTCCCTGGTATTTTAATCATCCCTCACATATGTAGACAGAATTTTTAAAAAATTTTTTGTTTTTCAACTACAGTTAACATTCAATATTTTATAAGTTTCAAGTGTACAGCATAATGGATAAGACAGTTACGTAATTTATGAAGGGATCCTCCCGATTAGTCTGGTACCCACTCGACACTACATTTTTATTTTAATGTTATTGACCTTATTCCCCATGCTATACTTGACATCCTTGTGACTATTTTGTAACTACCAATTTGTACTTCTTAGTCCTGTTACCATTTTTACCCAGGAGGGCAGGGTAAGAATTATCACCCACATTTTCCCAGATGAGGAAACTGAGGTACAGAGAGGTTGACCTGTCCAAAGTTATACAGCCAGCAAGTGCCAAAATTAGGCCCAAGTCCAAGTCTTTTAAGGTTTTCAGTTTGGAACTCATGGACTCCTAAAGGTCCACAGATGAATATCAGAAGGAAAGGTTTTGTGTATTTGTACTTTTGGGGGGTCATTCCATATGTTTCACTGGTTTCTCGAAGAAATGAATCAGACTTCTTGGATCTGTAGACTGTGTATGATTAACTTTTTTCTGTGTTTAAACATTAATCATGTTACAAGAAATGCTTCAGGGACAGCAAGTTACTCTGGCACTTAAAGTATGTCTGAGCGTTGCTGTGCTTCAAGGGCATTAGGCAAATTTTGCTTGGATATAGCTGACCTAATTGAAAAGAGAGAAAAAATTGATTTTTTTCTCTCTTCCTGTGTGATAAATATTTAATATTAATAAAATGTCATGTTTAGAAATTTTTTTCCTTCTGGTACTATATTTTGTTTAATCCTCAACACAGGCGCACACACTGAAAGAAAAAAGGCCTATATAATTCAACTCTTAGAGGCAGTTTGCCTGCCTCTAATCCTGCCTGGGAGCCAATTGGTTTGGACACTGGGAGAGAAGCATGCAAACCCTCTGGGTCTGAACTCTCTGATTTTTCTATGGAAGGTCTTCACCTAAGGAGCACTAAAAAACCAGGCACCTAGTTTAGCAGGCAAGCTGTTCATGTTGAACTCGCCAAAACTCTGTACAGGTGGGTGTGCGGGAACACTAAACAACTATGAAACTGTTTATGCCTTTGGGAGGTCTCATTCCCTGTCATTCCTTTATTCACTCAATAAACACTTATGGACTCCTTCTATGTACTTCGTTTTGGAAGTAAAATAATTAACATGATGTGTAAGATCCCTGCCATCATGAAGTTTCTATCCAGCCAAGAAATTGACCTTAGATTCTCAAACTAAAAGGTTGATTTAATAAAGGAGCCATCTGGGAACTTGTTGGAATGGGGAAGGCACAGTCTCAGTCCTCCTTAAGCTTCAAATGTGATGGGAGAGAGATTTCAGAATGCCCCAACTGACACAAAGTGAAAGTGAACAGAGCGCAAATACGTCCACAAGTGCTGAGGGCAGACTGAGGGGCAAAGAATGCCGCGAGGCTGGCAGAGAAGCGTTCCCGGAAGAACTCCTACATCTTTCAGTTTGAGCTCTAAGCTGAAAATTCTAGCTTGCTGCTGAGAGATGCCGACAGCTGGCTCCTACTCAGCGTGCCAGATTGAGTGAACCTGTACCTGGAAGAGGAGGGAGGCTTAGTCAATCCAGGGGAGAGAGTCCAGAAAAGGAAGTCCCAGTGTAGCCTCAAGCTCTCTAAATGGACAGGACCCCAAGAGCTGGGGTAGTACCACCCCAGTTGCTACTGGTTGGGGTTTCCTTCAGGAACCCCTGGATGCAAGATGGTTTCATCATCTCTGCTGTTGCTCTACTGCTCACTTACTATAATGACACAGTAAGCTGGCAGCCTTCAGCCTGACCTCCTCTGGTCTCCTGTGGTAGAGCTCTCCCCCAGAACTCCCAGGTTCCTAGAGACCATGGGAGCACCTCTTCTTCAAGTGGCACGGTTCATTTAACAATAAGGAGAAAACCACATCCAATTTCCAAAGAATCACAGTTTCCGCTGACATGCCTGGATTTGTTGTTTGGGAAGGGTGCTTTCAAACCATACTCTATATCATTTTATGCTCTGCTTTTTCTTTGCTTGAAAGGAAGAGATGTCTTTATTTTTGTGGGAAGAAGATTTGAAGTCTCAGGAGGTGACAAAGTGCATGCAAATGGAAAGAACACTGGACCAAGAGTTCAGCAATATGGGTTCTGGTCCTTGATCCACCACTATTCAGCTGTGTAGATTTGGGCAAGATATGTCTCTCCGAGTCTGCTGTTTTCTGACCTGGAAATGAGGAGGCTGGATTGAATACTCCTTTGTGTCTGATAGAGTGAAGTGGCTAAGAATGGTGGTGCTGGAGTCAGGCTACCACGATCACATCCAGCTCTGCCACCTACCTCCTCCCTGAGTGCCCTTGGACAAGCTACTCGACAGCTTTGCACCTCAGCTTCCTTGTCTACAACAATAGACACAAAAATCATGTCTTCCTATTGGAGCAGGTGTGAAGATTAAAAGAGATAATGAATATAGGTGCTTCTTCATTTAGTACCTGGGTAGATATATGTGTTCAATACTTCTTAGCTTTGCTGTTTGTCTAGCTTCTTCTGTCTATGAATTTTGAGTGTGTGACCATGAGAAACATAAGATAATGGAATGAAAGGCACATAAAACGTTTGGACCTGATTCCATTTTTCTGATTCTTTAGAGTTATGGGGCTAATAGCAGAAGAGAAAGCTGAATATCGCTTACAAGGCATAGGATAGAAGGGTAGGGCAGACTGTAGCAACTGAACGCAGGGTTTCACCATTTTTATGCCTTCTAAAATTACATACATGGAAATCTTTGATTAAAAATAAAAATTAAATTAGAAAATACAAATAAATACAATATATTATTGTAGGGTCTGTGGTCAGAGGAGATTTACTGTTTAGCTAAGAAAGTTTAAATTTGGGGCCCCTCACCAGTGTGGGCTCCTTTCAAGTGCCTGAACATGTCATATTTTCTTGTAAAATTCACAAAAGTAAGGTATTTTAGCCTTAATCAATTAATATTAGTGTCCTTTTTCACTCTGACCTCCCCTCTGTCACATTTGCTCTCAAGTCAGGTGACATTAGAGAGGCCACACATCTAGGGGATCTGGCTAAGGAGTAGTTGACTTGGAATGCATTTGGCCTTTAGAGAACTAGATTTACATGGATTGTAATCACATCTGTGTGAGGTTAGGATATTGGTACTCATCTAGTGTAAGAATGGTACCCAGAAACACTCCTTCTATGTGCTGTGCTGACTCTGATTACTGGAAGTGTGTGGGTAGTGGAAGTAAAACAAGGTTTGTAACATTTGAAACCAGACGGAAGTGCGTTGAAGATTCTTCGAGGCAATAGACATGTAAAATCGGAAGCCACATATTTGATTTTTATTAAAATCTAGTCAAAATGGAAAAATTACTTGATGCAATATATATGATTAGAAATGAATCATATGCTATTTTCTCTTCTGATGGGAATCTCGTGAAGCAGAATTTATCAATTTCTGTGTTTGTAGAGTACAAACCTATAGCATAATTTATGAATTCTAACAAAAACTCAGTTTTGAACACCCATGCCAGAGGAAAGACTGACTTATTATTTTTTTAACTCTCTTTATAGAAAATACTAGTTTAAAAAAATCACTGTCATTGAAGAAGCAAACACAGAGGTGCCAGGGAGTTAATTTATAAAGGTGTTGAGTTATTTTTCTGGATTTTGTGGTGTTTGTGATATTTGTCAGCCTTGAAAATTTTGCAATTTGTTGTGATTTATTTCTCATTCTAAGTAAATACTCACTTTTGTCCTTAAATTTGTACTTCTATTTTAATATTCTTTTTTTTAAGAAGCAACTCATGAGCTATAGGTACCATACAAACAAGCTGGGTCTGGCCCTGACTGATATTAAAGTCTGTAGAGGGTTTGGGGTAGAGTCGGCAGACTTAACAAACAAAAATACAGAATAACCAGTCTACTTTGAATTCCAGATGGGTAAGCACTGAAATGTGTTTATCTGAAATTCAAAGTCAATTGGGTATCTTGCATCCATCTGATGAGAATATGAAGGGAACAGCAGTCAACTCAACCAGGGTGGAATAGGGGATCAAAATTATTCACATAGCCCTAATCTATTTTATCCAAATCACTCAGTAGGGCCACACTCTACTCAATATTATGGAGGTTCTTTACAGTAGAAGGCAATGGGTACAGTGCCCTTTGGAGTAGGGAGGAGGAGGGGAGAGGGACAGAGGGAAGGGAAGAGAGACCTCACAAAGGAAGTCACATTGCAGCTAAGTCTTGAAAGTTGGGTAGGTGTTTGCAAGGCAGGAAAGCAAGGGCAATTCTTTCTAGGTGTGGAGAGCTCATCAAGAGAGATAAGGTTGGAGATATGGACAAGGTCTGGATTATGATGGGTTTAGAGCTCCCATGGGAAGGGACTTAGCCTTCATCCTGGAGGCCCCTGGGAGCTTTACTGGGAGTTTTAGACTGGAGAACACCAAAACAGGGTTGGCATTTTAGGAAGTCTGTCTGCCTGTGAGACGATGGATCTTTGGGACTGAGACCGGGTCAGTGATCCAGGAGAGGCAGGCAAATGCTTGGATTCTTTCCATTACTTATCTCCAGCTCCCCTTCCCCTGTCTGTCCAGAGGCTGTTTCATGGCATTTGAGCCACAGAACCCACTGACAGAAGATCCTCAAAGAATATTTGTGGCCCTAGGTCAGCAGGCCTTGACTGAGAGCCCCGTGGGAGAAAGAGGAGAAGGGAAGTCCAGGTCGATGTAGCACAGGCACCCCAGGTGGGTTTGTCCTTCCCTCCCCACCAGTACAGGAGCGGCCAGTTTGGATATCCTCAGGTCATTGACTTTTTGGGTGAAAGCAAGTCAGAACAGCTTGGCTTGGGAGAGTTACATCCCCTGCCCTGCTAAACAGGCTTGAGGTTCCCCACAGCTCTATGTTCCATTCCACGGCACCTGATCCTGAGATGAGAAGGCAGTATGAGGTGACAAAGGGCACTGGGCTGGAAGTCAGGAGATTGAGGTTAGGGAAGAGTATGCCACTTCCTTGCTATATGAGGGTAGGATTGGTTTACAGGACCACTTGTCCATTACTGTAATGGGAATTTTGAATTGGGTTCTCTCTGCTTTCTTTTCTGACTCTCATTTCTGAATCTCAAACAGAGGAGAAACTTTTTAGGTTTAAGGTTCCCCAAAACTGGGAAATTTACCTTTTTTTTTTTTTTGCTTTATTTTCAAAGCTATATAAAAATTCCAAATATATCATTACAATACAGATATATTGACCAAGACCTTTAAATAATTACATTTTTTGTTGTTTTTAAGTCCCTGTTTACTTCCCAAATAAATAGGCATCCATCAGTACCAAGATTTCTTTCTTTTACAGCTCCTTTCTCTATGACACTTTGTAGTGTTGAATAGTCCTCATAATGATGGGTTCTTCCTTTAATATAACTGAAATTATTCACATAGACCTAATCTATTTAATTCAGATCACTCAGTAGGGCCACACTTTGGTCAATTCCATGGAGTCTTATTCTCATAAAAAGCAGTGGGCATGGCGCCCTCTGGAGTTGTGCAATGCCTGGCTTGGTTCTCGTGTGAGCTCTAGGACTTAGCACTTAGGAGTGGGCACCCCCTACTCTTTTATGGAGAGAAAATTGCCCTGGCATCACCATGAGTGATTCATGATGTTGGAGTGGATAGCGGGAGAGAACTGTGTTCAGCACACGTCTGCCACTCAGAGCATTCTTCATTCTGGCTCTCTGGTCTTCCTTCATATTCTTTCTACTTCCCCATTTGACAAATGGAGGATAGAACTCTGGCATCCCAATGATGGGCCGATTGGTTCTAGAAGACCCATTTCTAAGGTTAGACATAACCCAACATGTAAGGATCAAATATACAGTTTGACTGCAGTCCTGGAAGGGATGCCATCCCATCTCAATCTTTATTCTTATTTTTTACTGTAAGTGTTAGGCAGCGAGGATTGAGGTAAAGAGAAATCATGTTTTATTGTCCATTCTTCCCAATTTAGGTGCTGTAAAATTAATAACAAAGTTTATCACTTTTTAATCTCTCATTACGCACCAGGTACTGTGTTAAGGGCTTAATCATTTAATGTACACATCATACCTACCTGGCGAATATTCAGTAAGCATGATTAGCACCATTTTGCAGGTGAATAAACAGAGGCACAGATCAACTGACTTGCCTTCAGCCTGACAGCCATAGGGAGCAGAGGCTTTCAGCCTAGGCTGGGCTGACTCCAGAGCTATAGTCCCAGCCACCACGATACTCTGCATGCCGGAGAGGAGCTATAAACACATCACATTTCTTTTTCCCCTCTGTGAGCCTTTTAATATGACATCTTTGCCCTGAAATGAAAGCTGGGTCAGAACATACAGTCTGAGCTCAATGGGATAAAGGTGGGGTGAGAGTCAGCACAGACGGTTATGCAATCCTCACATTTGGGGCTAGGCCAAAGTCTCTGAACTATGAGCCAGGCAGCTCTGGCCCTGATGGGGAAACAGCACCCAACTCTCCTGGGGAAGCAGGAGTGGGGACCCGGAGGTATTTCTGGACTCAAGAGTAGCTCTTTCTTCCCTCCCCAGAAGGAGTAGAGAGCTTATGTTTAACTCGGGATGTCTCTCCCATTCCAGGTGCTTGGCACACAGCATCCAAATAAATAATATTTACTGAGCACTTTCTATGAATCAACTCCATTAGCTCATTCAAATCCTTACATTTTATTTCACCTATTTTATGACATTTCAGAAAGGTCTTAAGTAGCTTGTCCAGAGTCTCACAGAGGGAGGAGAGCCAGGGTTTAAATCCAGAGCTACCTTGTAACTACTATGATCTACAGCTTCCTTCAATATGTATTGTTTTGTTTTGTCCAAGATGCTAGACCCCTCCAAACCATGGGGCTCCTTTCCTTTGCACCTCCATTTAAAGCCCCTAGTCCTCCCTGTCCTTCCTTTCCGGCTAGGAGAGACTCTGCCTCCCCAGTCTGGCTACAGAGGAGAGTCTTCTCCAGCCCACTGGACCAGCCTGGTGTCCAAAGGGCCTGTCGGGTCTCTTGTAATTGCATCCCACCCCAGAATTGCTTCATTTGTTAAAAATATGCTCTGTTTATTATGATAATTTGTGTTTGGGGAGGAAATGATTTAGAGCTTGTGTAAAAAAGTAATTTAGGTATGGGTCTTCTGGCCCAAGAACAAGGATTCCAGGCTGTGTTCCCAGCTCTGTTCTCAAACCCCTCTACTTCCCAGTCTCATTTTCTCTCTCTGCATTAATAGAGAATGAAAGGGCCCTCCAGGGACAAGATAAAGAAGAAGGAGATAATGTCCAAAGAAATTCTTACATTATGAGAAAAAAAAAATGTTCCCCATGAAGTTATACAAAATAATGCATGCAAAGCATTTAGCTAGTGCCTGACACCTGGTAGGTTCTCAACTGCTGTATGAGGCATTGGTCTGGTAGGGTATGCTGGAGTCACTGGCACCTGCAGTCTCATGGGCCTGGCCGCTTGCAGGGTGTGGCTATCAGGAGAGTGCTTTCCTGAGTTTGCCTTCTGGGTACAGTTGGTGGCATGCCACAACTCTTAGGAAAGTGACCTAACTTGGATTTTTTTGTCTGGACATAGAATTGCAAGAAATTCTCATTTGCATGGTGATGGGGAGTTTATTTTTCCTAGAAGCTACATGTCAAGACCTAGAGAAAGGAGCATTTCTTAATAATGATTAATCAGCTATATCTCCCACAAGAAAGAGAAGAAAACAATTAAAGAAATGAGAAACTAAGGAAGCAAGGGAAAAACAATCTTCCAAAGGTGGACCCACCCAGTAGACCTTGACAGCATTTCCTCTTATCAACCTGCATAAAAGTGACCATCCCTTCCTAAGTGGCAAAGAGCACTGAGAGAGAAGACACAGGAGCAACTCAAGCACCTAGGGAGAGGTAAGCCTCATGCCAGCCTCCATCAGAGGTTTTTATTCACCTTCATTCTAGCCCTCATCCTTCACAGCTAGGAGAGGTGACCTGTCACAATCGTGTATGGCCTATGATGTCCCAGGTGCTGGGTATTTTGTAAAATGTGGAGAGGTGCTTCATACAGAGAGTGAACTTTCTGGTACCTCATTCTCAATAACAAGAGATGGAGAATGGAAAAGAAGGAAGAAGAAAAGGAAGTGGAGGGAATGTAATATTTACTATAACGTTTTTATTCTAGGAACTATGCTGGACACTTTATAATTTATCTTCTTTTAAATCCTTTGCAGTGTTAAATATCTTTTAAAAAATCTTTTTAAATTGAGCACCACGAATTCAGTCAATCTAATCAGAAATGCATTCCTTTGCATCTGATATAAGGGGATCTGCTTGGATCTCTAGTTGAGATCCCAGAGGGGGCAGAGCTATCAGCGGGATGGTGTGGAGGTAAGGAGAGAAGGCTTAAGGCCAGCCTGCTTGCCTTCTACTCTGGTTTTGCCACGTGGTAGCCATGAACCTTGGGCAGGTTACTTCACTTCTATGAGTGTCTGCTCCCTCTTTGGTAAAGTAGAGATAGAAACAGAAGTTACATCACAGGGTGGATGTGAGCATTAAATAATTATGTAAAATTCTTGGCACAGTGTCTGACACATGTGGCATGTATGATAAATGTTAGTTAGTACTGTTTTTTGAATCTGCCAAAATGTCTGGAATCGCCTCACCAAGCTAAGGAAGGCATCTTTCTCTTCCACAAGATGTCTCGGTCTTGTCCTGGCATAGGACAAGCAGGCAATGTCCCAAAGCTTCCAACTGTTATCTTGTCAGAAGAAAAACTGTGCTCTCTTCCTAGTCATTTGGCTTTCCAGAAGCTCCCCAGTTGCTTTTAGGTGGGATAGATCTCTGGGGGGACTCTATAGACTTCCCTGCCAGCGGGCTCTATGTTCTTGAGGTTCCTGTATGCACCTGCTCTCTCACAGGGAGTGATGCTGTGTCAAAGAGAGATGAGGCAAAATGGTTTATGAAACAGGATTTGTTATTTCTTGGTTTTCTGGAGAAGAGACTGAGAATCCCCCAAAACATCTGGGGAGTGGTGGTGGGAAAGGAGGCAGTTGGGGCTCACACACTTGCACATACGTGCATTATAGCTAGAGCAACTGTAATTATAAGTAGGAAGTGTGGGTGTGTGCGCTCTGCAGCCTCCTCAACTGGCTTCCTATATTCGGTGCCTCCCTTTCTTCCACTCCCACGCACACTACACAAACCTCAGCACACACATAGCTGGAAGTGAGACCCCTCAGTGGGCACCATGGATGACACTGGACAAAGGGCTGGTCTATTTACACGCGTTACAAGACTTATCTTTACGGCTAAGTAAGCCCCGTTTGTGAAACTTGGGCTAGTGCCAGGAGAAGTCAGAGAAAGAGAGCTCAACAAGCTGCATAATTACGTTTTGTGCACTTTTCTCAACGCGTATTCTGTGATACCGTTTAAAGTGGTTAAATGAAGAAGGCGGAGAAAGACCAAGCAGGAAGGGTGAGAGAATTAGGAGAGGCAGCAAGGATCTCTGGGTCTGGCTTTGCCTAGGGACCGACTAGCTGCAAACATTTTTCTCACCACTCCTGCCCCAGCTCAGTGGGAGGACACAGGGGAAGCCCCCAACTTGCCCTCTGCAGGAGTAGCTGTCCTCTTTCTCTTGGCTGTGGCTAGTTATTAGGAGATGTCTTGTGCCTCCTTTTCTCATCTTCTCCAGAAGGCACCGTATTCATAATTGGCTTAAACAAATGATTTTAAGCAGATACACAGTGGGGGTTTGTAATAAAAGGGTGTTGCCTATCTTGGGGGCAAATAGAAAAAGCCAAATGTGTTTTCATGGTTTTCCAGATCTGTTGCCTAATTCCTAGGGTGGATTACCAACCCTATTTTTCTTATTTAATTGATTAAAAACAATACTTTTAACCCCTGTTGACAAAATGAGCTGTGTTGAGTCATAATAGAATGATATACACACATACTCCCTGAGACTTGAGAGTATTGTGCTTCCTTATGTGGAGGTGGGGACATGGGGGGAGGGGAAAGGACACATCTAATTGATTCAAGAAAACCAGAGGAGGAGACACATACCCCTGAACTCCTCAGGCATTGAGTCTGTTCTCTTGGTTGCTGCCCAGCCTGCCCTGTGAGGTCCAAAGGGGAGCTCAGTCAGGGGACCCTTTCATTGCTCTCCGCTCTCGGCTGGGCAGCTGACTTCCATCCTTCCTGCAGAACATGAAGGCACAGCATGCTTCCCTCTGGTTCCTGGGCGCAGTGTTCTTCTTGTGCTCCGTGCACACCCGAGGTCTCAGGAGATGTCTGATTTCCATGGACATGCACCATATAGAAGAGAGTTTCCGAGAAATCAAAGGAGCCATCGTGAGTATGGGTTCTGGGTGAAAGTGTGGGCAAGGGGGCTTGCCTCATCTGACATCCTAACTTGAAGAGCAAGCTCCTTCTCGTGATCTTTTATGTCTCAGGAAGGCGTGGAATACTCATCACTTATGTTTCTTCTGTAGCAAGCTAAGGACATCTTCCAAAATGTTACCATCCTGTCTACATCGGAGATCCTGAGCAGCGTTAAGGTACTGGGCTGTGTCTGCTCTTTCCTGTATTGTTATTTTTATGATAAAGTGGTCCTGGGCTGAGAAAGAAATCCTCACCCTGTCCCCTTCTCTTTTCCTAGTCTCCAGCATATTCTAAACACTCCTGGCTTCTCATTAATCAACTGATGTGTTAGAGCGCACTGTGTCTCATGGACTTCGAAACCTCTGGGAGCCACCATTCTGTTGTCTGTATTTGTGAGGTTTTCTTTTCGTTTGTTTGTTGCTTTTTGTTTTATATCCCCATAGATACAGACAACAGAATGGCAGTTATCAGATGGGAAGGGGGTTGGAGGAAGGCAAAGAGGGTTAAAGGGGTTGAATATATGGGGATAGAAGAAGACTAGACTTCCAGTGGTGAGCACACAATAGAGTATACAGATGTTGTACTATAAAGTTGTACACCTGAAATTTATATAATGTTCTTAACCAATGTTGCCCCAATACATTTAATTTTTAAAAAAGTGCCTGGGAGAAATTAAAGAAGCATGATTTACCTAGAGATTGAGGTGCCATGTATTCTATGGCTTAGAGTGAGTTTGGAATCATGAGCAAGCCAAGACAATGGGCAGTGACTTGAAAGCTGGGTTGGTTGTGGGTTAGTAAATAGAAGAAAGAAAGAGGTTTGAAGGGAATAGGATAACGGGTATGTAAAATAATGAATGTGGTGTGAGGGATCTGAAGGTGAGTGTTAGAGGATGAGGTAGAAAAATACATTGGAGTCTTTTCACCGAGAACCTTGAATGGCAGGCTGAGCCTTGGCCTTCTAATGCAGCCAACAGGGAGTTGCTGTAGGTTTTCTTTTTTAAAAATTTTTATTATGGTGACATTGGTTGACAAAATCTAGTAAGTTTCAGGTATAAATTTAACAGCGAGGCATATGTATATTGCATTGTGTGTTCACTGCCCATAGTTAGATTTCTTTCTGTCATCACATATTTGACCCCCTTTACCATATCTACCTTCCCCCTCCCCCATTTCTCCCTCCCCTCTGGTAATCACTAGTCTATAGTCCATGTCCACTGTTTGTCCTGTTTGTTTGTCACTTTTAGGTTTATATCCCATGTATAAGTGATATCATGTGGTTTTCAACTTTTTCTGTCTGGCTTATTTTGCTTAGCATGACTATCCTGAGGTCCATCCATGTTGTCGCAAATGGAAGTATTTCATCTTTTCTTATGGCTGAGTAATATTCCATTGTGTATATGTACCACAGCTTCTTTATCTAATCATCTATTGCAGGATACTTCCATGTCTTGGCCACTGTGAATAACACTGTAGGTTATTGAGCCAAAGTCTGTACGACCACAATACTTTTTAGAAAGGCAATCTGATGATGTTCTTTACAATTCAAGGAGATCAGTCCAATTGTCCTGATGAGAGGTAATAAGAGTATGTGTGTTACAAAACAGTTGGCTTACAAGGTGGTAATTCACTTTATAGAAGGGGCAACTGAGAACTGCCTTTGAAAGTGAGCTCCTCAAGTCCCTGTAAGAATTCTAGAAAGATTCAGTATTTTTCAAGTATTAATGTGACAGAGAGTAAGGTATATCATTATTTCCTTAGGCTTCTCTGCACAGGATAATTCTTCTAGGCAGCATTGGGCCTGATTTATTTGTGGTAAACACATGTAGCCTCTTAATAAATACTATTCTAGCCAACTGTATAAGACCATTTATTCCAAAACCATCATTTTCAAATGAGCAAATTAATGCCTTGGGAGGGAGAATGGCTAGTTAGTGGTTGAGTCAAGATTAGTCACATTTCACTCCTCGGTCTCCAGATTCTCATCCTTTCAAGGTCTAGAAATAGCTGTGGCATAAGGAAAGGAATCTATGAGGATGCAGGTCTTTATTATATTTCCCCCTCCCTCCATCTTTCCCTGATTAAAACAAAGGTGTGCAAGTTTTTGCACCTTTGGTTAAGGGAACCAGCAGAAACAATAGAAGAGAAAGGTTTTTGTGTTACAAGTAGAATTTGCTATCTAGGAAAAGCTATTCATGGGGCCAAGAAGGTTTTGCTGCTTTGATGCTAATAAAGATGAATGCACTATCCTGCCGTATATCCTTCTCTTCTCAACTGAGCTGTAAATCTCCTGCAAGATAACTCACTGACTCTCAGGGTGGGGTGCAAACTGCTAGAAGGAAATTCAGCCTGGCCAGCTGCTCTGAGCTGTACCCTGGGAATTCAGGAGCCCTCCCTTAGAGAGATCTACAGTCTACCAGCTGTGGAGTTGCCCAGATGTAGGCATTTCCGCAGCTGTCAGTTTCTATTCTTACGAATCTCACTTCATCTAAATGATTCCCTGAGGTTAAAAAGGACATACTAGAGGAGAGCCAAGCAGGGTGGCCAAGATAAACACAATGTCATTGGAATAAAAAGAATATATGCCCAGCACACACCTGGCATGAAATAGCCATTGAATAAATCCATGTTGACAAATAGGAGACATTACAGAGAGGCAAGCTTCAGCACAATGTAAGGGATTACTTTTTAAGAAAGCTGCTCAGACATTGGTTCTTTCAAAAGGAAGATGATTGATTCCTGGAAGAGTTTAAGCAGAAGTTTGTGATGACATGTTGGGGACGCTGTAGAGAGAATTCTAGTCTACTACCGGGTTCCGTCCACTGCTAACCTCCTGGCCCTATAAATATAAAGGGGTAAACTGCAATCTCTCCTTAGTGCCTTCATCATAAGTAGCTTTGATGTGGTAAAAGGAGGTAAATACTCTGGGACCAATATGAATTTTAAAAGTAACTTTTAGTTATCTCGCTTCTTGCTGCTTCTATGCAAATAGGCTGCTTTGGTCTCTAAGACGATAAGAGAAAAGAGTCTTGGGTCTTTCTCTAATTTGTGTCTGTAGCCCTTAGGTGTATGCTGCATGACCAAGAACCTTCTGGCGTTTTACATGGACAGGGTATTCAAGGACCATCAGGAGCTGAACCCCCAAATCTTGAGAAAAATCAGCAGCATTGCCAACTCTTTCCTCTACATGCAGAAGGCTCTGCAGCAATGTGTGAGTCACCATATTGAAACTCCCAGCATCTGTTCTCCGTCTGCCCCAGGGAGAGCCCAGGATATGGTGGCCCCAGTTGGCCTTCTGAAATCATTCCTGGAGTCAAAGGAAATTCCGTGCCCTTCTTGTCCACAAGGAGAACTGTCAAGAACCTCTTCCTGTGATCTTTCCCTGCCCAGGGCTTCCTCTCTACCAACACCTCACGAGACCCAGGTTTCCTCATGGATAAATTCTCCTGGGGTGACCATTTAGTCAAAGTACTCCTTACATGATCCCAGGGCTGCTGAGTGAGAGGGGCATGCCAAAGATTACAGGTTTATCATAGGCACACCTCTGGGTTTTTTTTGTTTCTGGCTCTTTGGGGTTTCCATACCAATTAACTTCTGGGTGGTTCCCTGGTATAGCCTATCCCTAAGGATAGCCTATGAATTCATTGTTATCTATTAAAATCAAACATCAGAAATAAAACCAAACTCAAACAAGCCAATGAAATCCTGGGCTCTAGCCCCATCTCCGCCAGTGATTTCCTGTGTGACTTTGTAGTAAGTTACTTTACCTCTCAGTGCAGAGAAGTACTTGAAAGTGCTGGCCAGGGTGGAAAGGTCCTGCTGATCGGTGCTGCATTCACTTTATCACAGCAGGAGCAGAGACTGTGTCATTGCGGGCAGGAAGCCACCAATGCAACCAGAATCATCCATGACAACTATAATCAGGTAAGGGCAGGGAAAAAGATGGGGAGGGTGGAAATGGCAAGTAAGAGCTTGATTGAGAATATGCCAGCCTTTCTGCCTCCTTGCCACTCGAATTCACTCATTTACTCAACAGGTATTTATTGTAGACCTTCCCAATTCCTTGTGTCTGCGAAGAGTGTGTTGGTTTTACCTCATTTACTGACTTCCTGGGTTCCTCTTCCCCATCATTCCTCCACCATTTTCTTATGCCCTCACATATTAGACCTAACCTGTGTTAAATTCTGAGGGAAAGCACATACTGTTTCAGATGGGGGTAATACAGTGGGAGCAAAGATCCCCAGTGACTCAGAAGTGGTCATGCAAGAAATGTGTTATCTGCCAGATGTCACTGTGGCCTGTAATTGTCATGAACATTCTATGTGGTTCAGAAGAGCATGCTCCTCATGTAGACATAGGTGCACATCTCATACACAGGCGGAGGTAGAAGCAGTGCTTTTTATATGCATTGTATGGAGATTTTTGTTAAAATGCATATTCTGGGTCAGTAGGTCTGAATGAAGCCTGTGATTCTTCATTTAGACCACACTCCTAAATGATGCCAATGCTTTGAATAGAATAGAGTCTGTTCAAAACTCTGCTTCTTTGTGGAGAGGTTCTACAGGATATTGTTAAAACAATGGCCAAGAGTCATATTGTTCTTACTAGAGTCAGGTATTGTTCTAAGTGCACTAGATGTATTAACACATTTATTCCTCACAACACTGCTATGAGTCATTATCTGCATTTGACAAACTGGTTAAGTAATTTAACTAAGTTCATACTGCAACTAAGTTGTGAAGGTGGGACTTGATCCTCTGCCGTCTGGTTCCACAGGACTTTTGAATCTTATCATCTCCTCTACTCTTCTGAGGAAAAGGTGGAGTAAGGCAGGAGACTTGGATTCTAATTCCAGCCCTGTTGCCAACCAGCTGTGTGATACTGGGTAGGACACTGATCTTTAGGGGTTTTGATATTTTAATATGTCAAATAGGGACAACACTCTCTCCCTACCCTGGGATCAAAACCTTCTAAAGCAGTGGTCTCCAACCTTTTTGGCACCAAAGACTGGTGCTTCTATGAGAATCTAATGCCTGATGATCTGAGATGGAGCTGAGGCGATGATGCTAGTGCTGGGGAGCGGCTGTAAATACAGATGAAGCTTCCCTCGCTGGCCTTGCCTGCCACTCATCTGCTGTGTGGCCCGGTTCCTAACTGGCTATGCTGGTACTGGTCTGCAGCCTAGGAGTTGGGGGACCCCTGTTAAAGCTACTGTGAAAAGGAGAATAAGCAGAAGAACTTTCCAGGAATGCAAGGTTATGTTTTTTTTTTTTTTTTGGTTTTGTTTTGTTTTGTTTTGTTTTGTTTTCTGTGAAAAACAAGAAGAAAAACAGAGAGCAAAAAAATGAAGAATTTAAAATTTAGTTTATACGTGGCTGACATGATTTAACTACTCGTTTGTGAAAAACAATTTGGGCTGCCCATTGAAAAAATAATTTTGGGTCTGTACACTCTGCAAATATAATCAATGAATAAAAAGAACACCTCATGGGGACAGGAACATGGGGAAAGTGATTTAAAAATGATTATGCAATCTAGAAAAACGGTTTCTTATGATAATTTCCCTGGTTTCAGCTGGAAGTCCAGTCTGCTGCCCTCAAGTCTCTGGGAGAGCTGGATATCTTTCTGGCTTGGATTCACAAGAATCATCAAGGAACTTCCACTGCCTGATGACAACGAATCTGATTACCTAGGGGTGAACAGCACTGAGATTTCCAGTAGGAGACAGCCCACTTTGAAGAGGAAGGTGATGGGGAAGGCCCATTTTCATGCAAATAAGGGTCTTTTTGAGGACATCTCTCTGCTGATTTGAAATTCTTTCCTCTGAAGCTGAGGCATTGTAGGGAAAAATCTACATTTGAGCAGATCTCACTTTGTAGCTAAAAGTCCAACCGGGTTGGCCCAGGCTGTCTGATCCTACCTGAAAGAAACTTAATAGTCTACTGTCGTATTTATAATAAAATATGTCCATCGAAAGGGCCTGTGGGCCATCCTGGAGAAAAGGTTTGGCTTCCCCCTAATTTATTGTGAATTTGTTTATCTTATGTTTATGATGTGAGCTGAGCAATATCCTGTAGTGCATATTGTACTGATTTTTCTGAATAAACTCTGTTTTTCCAATGAGTGGAAGTGTCTTCTGATTCAAGGAGGGTTAGTCAGGGAGTCCTAAACATTGACTATTAGAAACAAAAGAGCCCTAAAGAACATTAAAATAGATGGGGAAACTGAGGTCTAGAGAGAGATAAGAATTTATTCAGAGTCCCAAAGCAAGATAATGCAAAGAAGGGTTTTGAACTGGGTCTTTAAGGTCTCCCTCCAGCACCCTGTCCTTTATGTAATGATCAGGAAGAGGGACAGAGGGCTTCTGACCACCAGCTCCTTGACGTCATCTCACTTCTGCTCTCCCCTTTCTCTGTATCTCTGCCTTTTCTCTCTCTCTGACGTTCTCTGTCTTTATCTCTTTCTGTCATTTATTTCTTACTGCTCCCACCCTACATACACCTTCTCTGACCCTAAATTCATCTTCCATGGGTATACATGTGGGGCTAGAGAAGGGTGTTTCTAACAGAGGGATGGTTGTCATGGTGGCAAAGCTGAATGGGTACAGCCCCAGACACGGGGTATCCTGGGTAGAATGGAGAGATGCCAAAATGGGCACAAATTCTGGATGGACACTCCTCAGATGGCTAAGGACAACAATAACTGACACAGCCTCTGCTGTGCGCCAGGTGCTGAAATAAACACTTTATAAGCACTATCCTGAGTCAATATTTATACTGTGGCTGGCGGGCTGAAGTACCCTTCCTGTATTCCTACCTGAGCAAGAGAGTTCAGAGTGTGTTTTAGTAGACAGAGTAGGACCTCTGAAGTCAGGCAGACCTTGTTCCAATCTTATGTGGCTTTGAACAAATTACTTATATCTCTAAGTCTCAGTGTCTTCTGTAAAAAGGCGATATGACACCAGCCTGAAAGTGCCATTGTGAACATCAGGTAAGGAGAAGGCGCCCCCATGCACCCCCACCCCACAGCTGGTAACCCCAGCGGGGGACGAGGCTTTAAAAAATCCTCCAGCGTTATGCTTAAATGGGATTGAGAGGCTGTCCCGACCCGCGGGACTTGTTATTTGGTGGGGGCGAGGGAGACCCAGCCTGTAAGGAAAAACGGGCGGAGAAAAAGGAGCGGAGGCAAGACAGTGTTCTGATCAAGCCTCAAATTTTATTTTCGGATAACAAACATATTTATACGGCAAGAACAAAGGGGGGCAGGCAAAGGGTACCTGTTGCAATATGATTGGTCTTCAGCTGGTGGTGTGAGGAGCGGTAAGGACAGGGGGAAGTACGAGGTGGCGGGGAGAGCAGGAGACTATCAGCACCTTTGGTGGTCAGCCAGCTTCTCGGAAAGACTTGTTTATCATGGGTTTGGTTCTCACAGCCTGAGGGCTTGAGAGACCAAGGGCGCAGCTCCCAACAATAGGCTATTCAGAGGACTTAACTTTTCCAACATGACCTTGGATGGACATCCATCCTGAGCCAGCTGGATGACATAGAACCAGGGTTGTCATCGCATTACTGTCTGTTATGACTGCCTTGGGGTGTGCCTCCCCCAGACACGTCCATCTCCTTCAGGCCTTACTCAAAAGAAATCCTGTTTAAATATAAAATCTGCACTCCTACCTTCAGCACATCTTATACCTCTTGCCTGCTTCCCCAGCATCCTATTTTGTTTATTCTCTGTTTCCACATGCTGTAAACTCCATCAAGATGAGAATAGTTTGGTTTCCTCACTGTCTGGCACTTAGTAGGTGTTAAATCACATTTCTCGAAAAAAATTATCTCGATAAAATTAAACGATAATAATAGCAAACCTTTATGTAGTGCTTTCTATGTGCTGGACAATAGTCTAAGAACTATGCATAATATATTATGATGTGAATATACATATTTCACTTAAATCTCACGACAATTTTATAGAAGTACTGACAGTAAAATAAAGTAAAAAAGGCCACCTCAGTGAATGCTGGCAATAAGATAATCAAACCCTGGGGCCACAGAGAGGTTAAGTAACCTACCTGAAGTCACACAGCTCATAAACAGCATAGTCAGGGGCTTCTGATTCAGGGAACCTGGTTCCAGAATGATCCATAATGTCGATGACAATGTATGCATGCTGAGCGCTCATTATGTGCCAGGCACTGACATGAAAGCTTCTCCCTTCTCCTTTACTCCTCACCATAATGCTCTGAAGTAAAGGCTACTGACCAACCCAATTATACAGATGAAGAAGTCTAAAGCTTAGCAAATTTCAATGACACACCTAGCGTCATGCAGCCCTGGTTGTGGAATTGGGATTAAATTAATTAAACAAGGACATCATTAGACTGCAGTGAGACTAATGCCATGACAACCTATGTAAGCAAACCAAAATCTAAGCTTGGAAATGCCTCGAGTAATGAAATTAAAACACTAAGGACAACCAATCCCAAACAACCAGCTAGGCTTTAAGCTATAGCCAACCAAATGATATCCTTTCATTGCTTCTGCACCTTCTCGAGATCGTCTTTCTCCTGGCTCCTTTAGTGGAGCACTCCTAATCCCTTCTGGTTTGGAATTGCTTGATTCGAATTGATTTTTGCGCAAATAAACTCATAAAGTTTTTTATATGCCTTAGTTTATCTTTTAACACTTCCAAACTCAAAGTGTCCTATTCCAAAGCCTGAGACCTCAATCATGATGGAATGTTGCCTGCACATCTTGCATGCATGATGGGAGGCTGGAAGAGGAGGCTTACTGGCATAATGAGCTATACTTGCATGAAAGACATATTGCTATATCAATGGTTGTAGATGTAGCAGTAGAAGAGGAGGAGGAAGAGGAAATATTTAAGGAAAAGGGGTTTTTCTCTTTCTTACCTCTTTTGTAGTTCCTAGAGTTGTGCTTTTGTTTTTGTTTTTGTTTTTGTTGGTGTTGTTTTCTTGTTTTGTTTTCACAGAACTGATACTTAATAAATAGCTGCAAAGGAGCCAAGTTTAAAATTTTCTCCCAAACCATACCTTCTCAGTCTTCCATCAGCCCCTTGCAGGCCCCTTTGAGAAATCTAGCACTCATCTTCAACTGCTAGAAGAACGTGGGAAAAGGGTGCACAGAAGCTAGAAGAGTGCAAGAAGAGGGAACCCATAGCTTGTGCAGGACTGTGCCAGGCACTTTTATGTAAATGATCTCACTCAAGCCTCAGAGGCCAAAAGAGGGGGAGATCGAGGTATTATCTCCATTTGATCAGCAAGGCATCTGAGGCTCAGGGAGGTGGGGGGACTTGCCCAAGGTCACATGGATAAGGGATCGCAGAACTTAAAAGTGAGGCCAGGTCCAATCTTCCTGGCTCCAGCGGTCTCTTCCCTTGCTGCTGGGAGAGTTCACTTTGCTCTGGCCTAGGCTACATAACCCAGGAAATCAGCAATGCAGACAATTAAATCCAGGTGAGCAGAAAGGGGTCTGGACTTACTAGCAACAAGCCTGTGAAATTACACAGGAATTTAAGAACCAACACAAAGCAAAGAAACAGAAGTTGGCTTCTGAACGCATTACATGATGTTCCTGCCCCAATGGTGTTTGGGTTCCTCCTAGAGGACAGTCTGTTCTCCTTCCTTCTTCTAGAGCAAATTGCTGAGCCGCACATACCTAGGGTGGCTGTCTTTTAGCACTTGCCCAGAAGTTGTGTTAATTTACTTAATCTGAGCCTCAGCGTCCTCATCTGTACAGATGCGGGAGACAATTGCTTCACAAAATTGTTAGGACGATTCGAGATACCATTTATAGTAGATATATGGTTGGTGCTCATTGAAATAGATGGTTGCTGCTATTTGATGACTCTCAACTTTTCTAATCTGATGCCTCATAAAACACTGTTGTTTTGAGAAAGTCTTACTCTTATACATTTTTTAAACTAGTGAGTGAAACAAAGCAAAGGGCAGTAGCCCAGGCCAACGGTGCTTTCCTCTAGGTCTGCATCTCTAGGAGGCCCTCAGTTGAGTCCCTGATATGGTGCTTGCAGTTTCTGTGTTGTCAGCCAGGCTCTGGGCAACCTTCCCAATTTTCCCCACTATTCACACATCCCTCTGGGAGGCTCACCTGTGATCTGCTCTTCCTCTGTCACAGACTTATCCCAGTAGAACTCTTCCCTTGACTCTCAAAACTCTGCTTCACTCATTCCTACCAATCCCTGGCACACACTAATCACTTGATATCCCTCACACAGCTGTGAACGAATGTCTAGATGTGAGTGGCAGAAGCAGACTGACTGTTCCTGGAGGTTGAGGGGTCAGGGGTCATAATATTTTATGAAGTACTTAGTGACAATTGGCCAAAGGGTTTGAAGAATGATGAATTCTTAAAAAGTTGTTATGAGCTCTAGTGTGTTCTAGAGATAATCCATTCTTCCAGTTCTGTTACTGAAAGACATTCAACTACCCCAGTCTCAGACGTCTGCATGAAATCACTGGCAGTAAAGTGTTGCAAAGAGGACTCTTTTGCATAGGCACTACACTTGATCTAGGTAGTTGGGGTCAGGAGAGGGTCAGAATCCAGCTTTCATTCCGGGAGATAAGTGTGACTCAGCATTCCCCTGGTTTGGATGCCTCTGTCTGGTCACTTTCGTAGACGCTCAGTGAAGACTCTATGCCTTAGTTTCCTTATTTGGAAAATGAGGAGAATAATCAAATCTATTTTATATGGTTGCCCAAGGATTGAACGAGTTAATATTTTATAAAGTACTTAGTGACTGATATACAGCAGGTGCTACAAACAACAGAAAAGCCTGTAGTTGCATTCTATTGTGGTCCTATCTCTACTCCAGCCTAGATTTAACTTCCCAGAACCTTCACCTCACTCCCAGGGCAGAAAGCGGTCTTCCTTCTGCAACTTCCTCTTCACCTCCACATCCATTGGAGCTCCCTGGGACCAGAGTAGTTTTCCAGTTCTCGACAAGTCAGAAATATCTTGGCATCCATCTCTTCTTTTCAGATCAAGCTCCTTAGGGACGGCTACTGTGTAAATGTCTGCACTCAGCAAATAAATATTCCTTGAATGAATTAATGGATGAATAAATAAATGAATGAAGCAAAGGCATTCCCTCTTTAAGGAAGCTTGTGGCTTTGTCTTTTGGCTTTAGGAATCTCTTGGGCTTCCTCTTATCCTCCACTGGCACCCTCTACCACTTGTGCTGCTGTCTCTGTTTCTAGCCCATAGTGAGAAATAGTGTCTCTTCTGTCTGGCCCCTCTGGCTTTGGTTTTGATTTGGTTTCCAGTTGTTGTCTTATAGTCCTTAACTCCACAGCATAAAGATCAGTGTCTCCCTCCCCTCTCCTGAGCTAAAAGCCCTTTGGGGATCTTGCTGACCTGGGCCCACATTGGGTACAATGTGATCCAGCAGTCGTGTGCATGGGAAGAAAGAACGCAAGAAATACCAATTTCACCTACTCTTCCTCAACACTTCCAAAACATCCCCCACGCCTATTCCAAGAAGAGCAAAGTACAACTTTAGATGAGATGTCCCTGAAGCAGAATGCAGACAACGTCCCTCTGTGGCAACCTCTGGGTGGTTGTGTTGTGGCAATGGCATTATGTCTGTGTGGGTAGAAGTGATGTTTAATAGGAGTCTCTTCAGGGAAACAGTACATGAAAAAGTGCTTTGAATTTTGAGAAATACATCCTTAAGCATGTCTGTTGAGCTCCTGTGACGTATGAAAAGTTGACCTAGATCCTGAGCAAGTTACTGAAGGAAAACAGTCATTGGTTCTTAGTAATACAAAGTCTCAGAGTGCAGCTTCCTCAGATTGATGTTCACAGTTCACTGCACTGACCCTTTTCAACCTTCTTCATCCCTGCCCCCATCTAATACTCATAGATAAGGAAACCATCCCTCAGGTTCAGAAATGCTCTCTGGTCTCAGGAATTTTGTTCTAGCTCCTTCTGCTATAAGGAGCAAGGGTTCTTCTGCTCCTGACATAGTCTCTCCATCCCCAAAGCTCATAAAACCATTAATTCTTCAAAGCCTTACTCAGATGAAACTTTCTCCAAGAAAGCAATCCAGATATCTTTCTTGTCCTTCAGAAGTTATCTCAGCACCCCAGCCCCCCATGCCTATGATGAATATAAACTCTAAATTTTCTAAGAAAGTCCTGATAACAATCTCTCCCATCACTTTCATAAATAACTTCATTCTCCTTAGACCTTTTGTCACAATTGGAAAGATATGGTGTCAGACCCATGGGCGTTTGTGCCTGCCATTAGAGCCAGGAATCTTAACCTCTTGTGTGCTATGGACCCCTTTGGCACACCAGCAAGGTCTATGGACCCTACTCAGGATAATGTTTCTAAATGCATAAAATAAAATACATAAAATTATAAAATAAACCAATTTCATTAAAATATAACTATCAAAATATGGAAATAACAAAAGGTAGTATAACACTAACTGATTCTTTATTAATACATTAATTAATGGGATTTAGTAGCAGACCTACAAACAACTGACATTTCTAAGTAGTGATGAGTATTAAGGTATTTTGAGGTGTTTGCAACAACTGTAATGTGATATAAAATATTTGATTTCTATCAGTGACAAAGTCACAGAAACTGCTAATACTATTGTGGTTTGTATTTGTTCCCTATCATAATTGAAGAAAATGATAAATTTTGATTAGAGGTTAGTAAAAAAAAAAAAAAAGGAAAAGGATTTTTATTTCCTTATCCACCCTCTTCCAGGTTAAAAATTCCTACATTAGAGGGTCTGTTTACCTATGGTGCTTGAGGTCCCCAAAGACCATGTCTTTTCCACTTTGGTACTCTTCCTTGGGTCATTCAACTCGGTGCCTGCACACAGAGAGTCTCCATGCTAATTTGTGAAATTAAAAGGAAAGGATTGAGATTTCCAGTCAAGATGGCAGAGTAGGTAGAAACTGTGCTTACTGCCTCTCATGAACACATCAAAATTACAACTAAACTACAGAAAAATCATCATCGAGAATCACATGAAGTCTAGCTGAACAGAAGTTCTACAACTAAGGACGTATAAAAGAGATCGTCTTGAGACTGGTAGGAGGGGTGGAGACATGGAATAGGTTTGACTGGTGGTTAAAAATCAAGATGAATATTTCAGCTATGGAGGTCCCCATAGAATAACAAGAGGTCCAAGTCCTGCATCAGGATCCCCAACCCAGGGTTCTGGTGCTGGGAAGAGAGGTACCCACAATTCTGGCTGTGAAAACAATCAGAGATTGTGGCTGAGCGAGACAGAAGGTGGCTGGAATTCCTCTTAAAAGGCTTGTGCATGGACTTACTCTCTGAGGGACTCAATTGCTCTGAGCTCCAGTGCTGGGGTAACAGTTTGAAGGGTGCCAGGGACATACAGGGAGAAACTGAATTGTCTGGTTTTGGGTAGAGGGCTGAAGGGGCATCTTTCTTCCAGGCAGAGTGCTGGTAGAATCCATTATTTCTTTGTGGACCCTTGCCCCTTCTGGCATGCAGGAACAGGCAACCATCATATCTGAGTCTCCAACAACCTGGCTTATACCATTTACTTCAGTCAGGTTATTACCTGAGACCCTACTCCCCCAACTTGTGATCCCACTCAAGTTGCTTCTGGAAACTTTTCCAGACTATTGGCCTGTTTTGGCACATGCTGTGGAATTTTCTAAAATGTCTCAAAGGTTTGTAAAACCTAAAGAAGCAAGGTCTGGCCTCAGCGTGTCCTGAACCTTTCATGCTAGTGGCAGCTGGCCTTTGTTCATGGCTTGGCCTCTCTAAGCTATTCTAAGCTAAGTGCAAGTGGCACCTATAAGCAGTTGCTTGGTGGCTCATGCCGGGTGGCCCTGGAATTGTCACAGGCTGCTGCTGAATTTGGCTTGTGGTGGGGCCTCTCCAAGGAGGCCCCTGGACCACCACATGTGGTGGCCAGCCTTGGGCTGAGCTAGAGCACCAACTAGGGCTTTATACAAGAATAACACACCCAAAGGGTGGACTGAGTAAGGACCAGGGTCCTGCTAAAGTGAGTCTGCTCCATAAGGTCAGCCCCTCACTGGCCAGTCCTCACAACAAATCAGCCTGAAGGTTAATCCCTCCCACTTATGTGCAAATACCAACGAAAGCTCAACTATAACAGGAGGTCACATACAACCCATCCAAAGGATACACCTGATGACCAGGGAAGACAGTGCCACTGGGCCCTACAGAACACCTTACTACATAAAGCCTCTCTACTAAGACTAGGAGACATAGCAGCCCTATGTAATGCATATAAACAAAATGGGAAAACAAAGAAACATGTTACAAATAAAAGAACAGAACAAAGCTCCAGAAAAAGAATTAAACAAAATGGAGATAAGCAATCTACTATATGCAGAGTTCAAAACATTGGTTGTAAAGATGCTCAGTGAACTTAAGGGAAGAGTAGATGAAATCAGTGAGAACTTTAACAAAGAAATAGAAAACATAAAAATGGAGATAAAAATATAAAAAGCAATGAAGAATACAGTAACTGAAACAATGAATACCTTAGGAGGAATCAACAGTACATTAGATGAAGCAGAGGACCAAAGCAGTGATTTAGAAGATAAGGTAGCAGAAAACACCCAATCAGAAGAGCAACAACAACAAAAAAGTACAAAAAATGAGGATATTTTAAGAGGCCTCTGAGACAACACCAAGGGTAACAACTTTTGCGTTACAGGGATACCAGAAGGAGAAGAGAGGAATTAAACGAGGAATTAAAAAAGTATTTGGAGAAATAAGGACAGAAAACTTCCCTAACCTAGAGAAAGAAATATACATATAACCCCAGGAAGTTCAGAGAATCCCAAATAAGGTGAACCTATAGAGGCCCACAGCAAAACACATCAGAATTAAAATGCCAAAAGTCAAAGACAAACAGAGAATCTTAAAAGCAGCAAGAGAAAAGCAATTAGTTACCTGCAACCAAGGGAGCTCCCACAAGACTATCAGCTGATTTCTCAACAGAAACTTTGAACGCCAGAAAGGACTGGCATGAAATATTCAAAGTGATAAAAAGCAAGTTTCCACAACAAAGATTACTCTACCTAGCAGAGCTATCATTTAGAATCAAAGAATAGATAAAAAGCTTTCCAGACAAGAAAAGAGTAAAGTTCTTTAGTTCATCAATGCCAAACCAATATTACAACAACAACAAAAAAAGTTGGAGAGATTTATCTTTAAAAAGAAGAAAAAAGATAAAAATATGAATATTAAAATAATAACCACATATCTTTCAATGATTACTTTAAATGTAAGTGGATGAACCCATTTTCGGTTTGCCTTGACTTGCCAGCAGTGCTTGCAGCTGCAGCATTTACTTTGAAATAACTCACAGATTATAGTCCTGACATTACCCCCAAAGTTTGTTTCAAAATATCTCACTTTTTTTTAAAATTATTTTTACATCACTCTAGTGTAACAACAGTTTTTGAAAACAAACATCATTCTATTTATAGCATTCTGGTTTTAGTTGTAGCATTTCCTTTTACAAAATATAGCAATTCTTGATTACTAAAAATGTCGAATCCTAGAAAACGTAGCATTTCTCTGAGTATTGTTAAGCGAGCTGCACTTTTTTTTCTGAATGGGAAATAGGTTAAATGCTCCAATCAAAAGATAAAGGTAAAGAAAACAAGACCCTTACATATGTTGCCTACAAGAGGCTCACTTTAGATTGAAAGATACACACAGACTGAAAGTAAGGAATGAAAAAAGATATTTCATAAAAATGGACACAAAAAAGTTGGGGTAACAATACTAATACCAGACAAAATAGACTTTAAAACAAACACTATAACAAGAGACAAAGAAGGACCCAGTAATTAATTCCACTTCTGAGTATTTATCAAAAGAAACCCAAAACATCACTTCGAAGGGACTTGTGAATTCACGTGTTCATCACAGCATTATTTACAATAGCCAAGATATGAAGGTAACCTGGGTTTCCATTAATGGATGAATAGATGTAGAAGAGGTGGTACATATATACAATGGAATATTACTCAGCCATAAAAAAGAATGAAATCTTGCCATCTGCAACAACATGGATGGACCTAGTTATTGTGCTAAGTAGAGTAAGTCACATAGAGAAAGACAAATGTCATATGATTTCACTTACATGTGGAATCTAAAGAACAAAATAAATGAATAAAACAGAAACAAACACATAGATACAGAGAACATTTTGATGGTTGCCAGATGGGAGGGTTGAGGGTGGGTGGATGAAAAGACAGAAGGGAAGGGATTAAGAAGTACAAATTGGTAGTTACAAACTAGTCGTGGTGATTTAAAGTATAGCCTAAGGAATATAGTCAATAATATTGTAATAACTATGTATGGTGTCAGATGGATACTAAGGGTGATCACTTTGTAAGTTATATAATTATCTAATCACCATATTGTATGCCTGAAATTAATATAGTATTATATGCCAAGTGTATTTGAAAAATTAAAAATTAAAAAAAAATAAAAGAATTGAGTATATTGCTATTCTCCTAGGTGAGGAAATTGTTAATTCAAGGATATGTTTGAATTTTTGTTCATAGACTTCACTTCCAGGAGAGGCTTTCCCAGTCTCTTCTACTTTGTAGGCAGGTAGCAGGAAGAATTAGCCAGCTTTGAGAACCCTGCTATGTCAGATAAATTCTCAGGAGAAAGAACGATAGCAAGTTGGGCTAGTTAAACAGAGCATGATGGAAAAACACAGGAAAGGGAAATGATGTCACTTTGAGGACAAGGAACTGAAAATACACATATATGAGAGTCAGCTGTTCCGCCCATCTCCACCCTGCAGGGAGGTAGCAGGGGCTGCAAGGCACGACAAAGCTTCCAGCACTGCAGGCCTGGGAGTGGTAAGGCCTCTACCTGGCCATCAGAGAGCAAAACCCGGATGCCTATGTTTCCCTGCAAAGTGATGCAACTGGGCAGGAAGCCCAGATGTCAGCAACTGTGATGTCTTCATAGACAGGAAAAACCCTGAGCTGCAAACCTAGGACTTGCCATGGGAAAAAAGGAGTGGCTGGGTTTTCTTCTTGGTTTCTAGAAAACTGTTTCCTGCCCCAAAATGACTTGGTTAGGAAGCTGAGTTTAT
Organism: Rousettus aegyptiacus; assembly: GCF_014176215.1. Taxonomy (NCBI): domain Eukaryota; kingdom Metazoa; phylum Chordata; class Mammalia; order Chiroptera; family Pteropodidae; genus Rousettus; species Rousettus aegyptiacus. The sequence continues at coordinate 4,262,233 of NW_023416292.1, forward strand.
TTCATAAGAAAGGATTCTTTTCTCTCCCTGCCCAGCTTACCTTTATAGTTACCTGACACTGATTACTTCTGGCTTCCAGTTTTGAAACTCAACTTCCTAAAGTTAGCTTCATGCGCTCATGAAATGTACCCCTGTTTCTCTACCACAGCCACGTCACCATCCCCCCATCTATTCGATTTGAGCACTAACAATGTGCCAAGCTTTGAGCTGCCCTTGAAGATCTCATGGTTACTGCACAGCTATGACCACGTCTCTCCTCCACTGTGGTATACTTCACGGCTCCCTATTGCCTTAGAAGGAAAACAAAGAATCACAGAATCAAAAGGCCGAGCTGAAAAGTACTTAAATAATTTAATCTATTTCCCCACAATTCTCAGATGTGGAAACTGAGGCCTAGGGAAGGGAAGTGATTTTTTGAAACCACACAGTGGGCTGAAGGTCAGCCTAGAGCTAGAACATAGGTTTCTAGATTCTGAGTCCAAATTCACATTCCTTGGCATTCTATTCTTGGTCCTTAATGATAAAACCGTGTTTCCAACTTGATCTTCCTCTCTTCCTCTACATGAAAGGCAGCTCCAGCCAAACTAGTCCATTTGCTTGTCTTCAAATACATTGTGAGTTTTGTTGCTCTGGTTACCTCTGTCCTGCATGTCTTTGTCAGACCCTACTTTTCCTCCTTACCTCTCTCCAGCATCTTTGATCATTTAAGTTCTCTCCATCCTTCAAGGCTCAACTCAAACTCTACTCTGTGTGAGTCCTCCCTCCTCTGTACTCCTCCTCCTCAGCACGTATTTTCTGCTGTCTCTGTAGTACTGACTTTCTTTGTGATTCTGCAAGTACACGCCTTATTTCCCCAGTGAGACTATAAGCAACCAGGGGCCAGAGACCTGACTGAGACATTGCTTATCCTCACAGCATCCGGCACAGTGTCCTGCATATAAAAGGCATTTAGTAAATGTTTACAGAAGGAATGGTTTTTAAAATCTATTCTATCAGATACAAGGAGTAATAAAAATCACCTTTTGTGCTTAAAGGTTTACATAATTGTGCACATATGTAAAATCCTCCTGTCAACTTAGTGAGCCAGACAGGCAAGGTAGGTTTTATCCTCCATTTTATTGATGAATCAGTGAAGATATAAGAGGGGTAAGGACTAGTCTTGGTTCACCCAAGGTCACCTTGAAAGATGGTGGTGAGAAAGTATTAGAATAGGGCCTCCTGGTTCTCAGTTCCCTATGGTCCTCAATGTCAACACTCTCTATGTTCTTTCCTTTGAAGATTCAGTTCTTCTGCCAGAATTATGGTAGAAAAAGCTTCTCTCTTGATCTCATTTGAAAAGAACTCTATACTTATTTCATAATGGGTTAAGAGTATCACTTAATGGAATGGATACTTGACTGATTTGAACATCTGGGTCTTTTACCAGCTGAGTGACCTTGGCAAACCATAGTTTCCTCACTTGTAAAATGAGGACATCAGAATGGGTGTACTTCAAATCACTTTTAGCTCTAATGGTCAGAGAGTAACAGTCTATTATTACGTAAGAAAATTCTTGCCGTTGGGATAGACTTCCTTAACCCAGAAGATCCACGAACTCTCCAAACCTTACTGGAGAAGATATTGTGCAGAGGAGTCCTGGGCTCCCCTGCAAATTAAATTGTGGAACACATGCACCGCAGGCCACTGTCTTCCCCAGAGACTCTGGGATTATACCAGCAGACAGGGGCCGGTTTGAGAAGAGCAGAGACTCACAATAAAACCCTATTTTACTTTTATCTTTATGTGACAACTTGAGGGAGGAGGTCATGTTACAGAAGGTGTGCCAATAATTTTCAATTATTTCTAGCAATTATTTGCAATGCTGAATTGACATGTTCTTAGATATGATATGATTAGAATTAATTTTCCAAGAAGAGAGCAATGTATTTTATTGTATTGAGAAGTTTGAAAACCTTCTGATTTTAGGACTTGAGGATGGGTTGCAACAATTCATTGTTTGCTTCACAGATTCCTTACTACACCCACCCTGTTTATCGCCTATGAGACAGGTTCTCAAGGAGCTGGATATTGCCTACGATAGGATGAATTCATCCTAGTGATTCAGGATTTTTGGGAGGGATGATGGAATGTGCTAGAGTGAAAGAGATTTCTTTCATTTATTGTAGATTCAACATCACTAAGCTTAGGATACTCTATACATTATCATCATCATACTAATTATTAGGTTGAACCATACAACAGTGCCAATATCAGACCAGTATTGACCTATAGATAGAAATTGTATATCATTCAACCTATATCTATATTTTTACTATTCTTGATTCCTCCTCTCTCAAACCTACATTTTTAGTCTCTAAATATTTTCAAAATGTACTTAAATTCTCTTAAGTCCTCTGTAATTAAATCTCTCTCTAGGACTACCAGTCTTAACTCCTTCAAATAGATTTTCTAGGGTGCCTATCTAATCACATTGCTTCTTGCTGAAAGCTTTCATTAAGTTTTTGCTTTTGGATAAAGTCTAAATATCTTACTGTTACCGGAGAGTGGGGATCCTTTTCTGGTGTGTTGTCCAGGTTCTTGATGTCTCGAACAAACAATTGAGCAAGACACCGAAATACAGTAGAAACGAAAAGTTTTATTAGAAGGGAAAGTATACTTCCAGACATGGAAGTGAGCCCGAGCAAGAGAAATGTGGCTCAAAGGGGCTTGGTAACAAAGACTTCGGGGTTTTTATCCCTTTTTGCTGTGGGTGGTTACTTTGAGTGGGCTTCCTTGATTGACAACTCAGATTGATAGGACTCAGTGATTCATCATTTTGCTTTCCGCGCATGTTTGTTCCCAGAATTCAGTCTGTTATAATGATATTAATGAACTTCCAGGCGTATGCGTCATAATATAATGATGGTATAATGAGGCTGAGGTGAGTTGAAGGTCATTGGGGTCTTCACTGCGCAGGTGCAAGTGACTGGCTTAAACTGGTACCTAAATCTCTGCCTATGGGTCTCTTTGTGTGATTTAAAAAAAATGCCTTCTGGTTTGCCTTAATTGTGGGTGGATTAGGGTGGACGCCTTCTAGAATAGGATAACCTGTGTCTTTGCAGGCAGACCCAAAAACCCCTAACTAACTTTCCTGCCTAGCTCTTTTCTAAGAGCAGTGAACTCCCTTATTATTAGTATGGATGTTGAAGGATGGGAAGTCTCTTCTTCTGTATCTGCTTCCTGCTGAGAATGGCCTCAGTGCCTGCCTACAGTGGTTTCATGTAGTTCTTTCCCTTTCTGCCTCAGAGTGGGGTCTTGGGTTTCCTGCTGAAGTGCTGCCTCAGTCCCTAGACAAAGAAAAGAAGATACAAACTTGTTTCTTAAGTCATATATCTATTAATTGCTATTATTGATTTTCTGATTAAGTGAGTAAAGGAAAACAGTCTTGATTAATATATTTCTTAAAGAGTAAAAAAAGGACCTTTGGCTAAAGTTCCCTCCCCACTCAGACTCTAAGGGTCCTGTCTCACCTAACACCATTTCTGCTTAACAATGGGCCGATGACCCTTATCAATAGCCAGAAAATCTGAGTCGCCCAGGCAATTATGAGGATTTGAAGGAGAGGGCCTTTTTCCATGGGAAGGAGGGAAGAAAACTTAACTAGGTTTACTATAAAGATTAACTCTGCAAGAGATGTCCCATTCCATTTCCTGCTAAAAGATTAAGAATTTTACAAGTGATGTCCTTTCTCATTAACATGAACAATTATTACTTCTGACCTCAAACCAGCTTATCTTTACTCTCATCTCCCCATCCTCACATCTCAGTATAATCTTATGCTGTTTGATAATTACTGATTGATTTGTATGTCTCCATTTTTAGGTTTAGCCAAGCCTGGATCCTCCGGCTTTAGGATATAACATAGAGAAGAAACAATTTTAAATCAATATGTTCATTCAATGGTCATCAAGTATTAACTAAGCACCTACCAGGGGCTATTGGGTGTTGGAACCATGTAGACAAACAAGGAGCCCTCAGGCTAGTGGGAAATAGATATATAACCTAAAAATTGCAATTTACTGTGATAAGTACAAAAAAGGTATATACAAGGTAAAGTGGAGGTCCACAGGTAGGAGTGGAGGAAGAGAGAAAGCAAGAGAGACAGAGACAGAGAGAGACACACAGAGAGAAGCAGAAAGAGAGAGAGATAGACAGACAGACAGACAGACAGAAACAGACAGACAGAGACAGACGGAGAGAGATTAGGGTGAAGCAGGAAAAGACTTGTAGCAGAAGTGAGCTGAATTAGTATCAGTACAGAGAATGAAATGGGATCTATTCAACAAATTTTAAAATAATAAAGTATTTTGATATAGAAAAAAGAAAAATTTTATTATTCAAGTAAAATTTGGATTGCATATGAATAACTAAGTTTAATCTTTCCAGGTAACTTGAAACAAAGCAATTAGATTCTTCTTGGCTAAGAAAAGGAATTGACTGGCAAAGGTACAAACAACTTAGATTTTCTGAAAGTAATGTAGTGGAGAGGCAAGAGAATTAAAAATGCTTACCAAGCTGCATTCAGAGACTGTAATGAATGTGCTGATCAGCCCTGCACGTAGGCCTTGGAGAACAGCTTCAGAACAAAGGAAGATTTCTGATGGATGACTAACAACCCATTCTCAACACCTGTGAAGGGGAAACAGGAACCAAGAGTCATTCCCTCTGGCTAAAACCATGGGGAAACTAAGGATTAAAGGCTGGGAACTGCCAGCAGGCCTTTCACACTAAGTATTCTTACCTTTTCACACTACACACTCTTCCCCTTCCTCACTGTTTGTCCATATCAAAGGAAATGGGAACTAAAGGATGGCATATACACTGAATTTCCTGAACACTCAGGGTCCCTCTCAGTGCTTTTACTCTCTCTCACTGTCGCTCTCTCTCTCTCTGCCTTCTGACTCTGAGAGGAGACCACACTCTGTAGAGTGTAACCACTTTTCTAATAAACTTTTCTTCTTTGACTCTAACTTTGGTGTGTGTGTCGAATTCTTTCTACACTCTCCGCCAAAGGACATTCTCTTGGTATAGGGCTTGGTCTCCCCGCCACTCAGGGAAATTTACCCTGTCCTGCATCAAAAGTATTGATTTCAAGTATTCTTGTCAGACTATGTTTCTCAATTTTACTTTAATCAGTTATGGATGATCATGAGAAATTGTTTACTTAGCATCAATAATGGAAAAACAGGCATGAACTCAAGAGATATTTAGATTAGATATTCATACATATTTTCAACATGTAATAAGCATTATGATGAAAAGTTACAGTCTTCATTTTTGAGGAAATTTAGGAGATATTAACAAACGTTAAGAGTGTTCTGATCCAAAAGGTAGAAGAGCAAAGAATCAAATAACACCAAATCAACTGGGAAATGATTTTATACATTATCTCATGTATGAAATTTTATAAAATATTTTATAAAATATAAAATATTCCTCATTTAACAGATAAGTAAACTGAAAGTCAGACAGATGAAATACTATGCCAAAGTCATCTTGTAAACTATGGAATCCTGGGACTCAAATATAGAACTTCAGAGTCTTAGATATTATGAGTAGGAAAAAGTTGAAAAGGCATATATTATAATCTCTACCATCTTGATAGTTTTCAAAGCATGAAACGTAATTCATCACAAGTGTTTTTGATTTAATCTTGCCTGGAAGTATAGTCCTGACAGACTGATTAGTCCTTATTTTAGAATGTCTTTCAGTGTCATTAGGGAGAAAAGGCTAAGGACCATGAAATAGAAGACAACATCAGACTCTCACCAAAGAAAAATCTACTATTGGAAGTCAGAGAAGGAAGTAGTTGATGTGGTCTGGAGTAGTGCAGGAATAAAGAATTGCAGCTCACTCTTTAATGACGAGTGGAGGGAACGAAAGATGGTCATTGTTGAAAAAAAAATGATGGGAATAGCAAAAACAAGGAAGGAACAGCAGGAATGAGCCCACTGGGTCTAGGATTGGGGAGAAGCCTGATTAAGGAAAATTGGGATTACAGGAGAAGGCAAAAACACCTCCTGGAATTCTCTTCGAGTTCTGTAATTCGGTGACCCCTTCTGTCTTAATTACTACTGACCTTCCTCCTGGAAGGGAGCCAGAAAGAAAGAGCCACATATTCTACCCAACAGCTATAACCAGTATCCTCCTAAGAAGTACTTCTCAAAGTATTGAGGTAATTAATCCAGCCTACAATTAAACTGTCTTCAGATGGGAGGAAATGCAATGCCAATAGAGAAATTCCAAGGGAATTTCAGCCCTGACCTATGGGAGCTCACTTCCTTCGTATGACACATATATAAATAACTGGAAGCCTCTTAGCTTTGAAACAGACTCCTAGGAGACCAGAAACAACAGCCCTTTCTGAGCTCAGGTAAGAGAACTCCCTCTATCTACACTGTTTACACACTTCTCGGGATCAGCTCAGTTCTCCCAATCATTTACCTAGGTGTGTTCGGGGCCATATCTAAAGGATGCCCTTCCATTAGGACAAAATGTCTTAGAGGGTAGGGAATTGTCACATTTATCTTTGTATTTCAATACCAAGCATTATATTTAAGAGAGTGGGTCCTCGATACATGCTGATCAAACTGTGGAATTTATCATATATTTACTATATACCTACTATGTTCAAGGCAGCTAATATCATTCTCTATTTAAAATGAATTGATCATTCACTATGTGCTAGGTGTATAAATTACGCATTATTTTATTTACATGTCAAAACACGTTTCTGGAGTGTTTAATTATTACCATTTTAGAGCCAAGAAAACAAAACTCAGAGGTGAGTTGACTTGTCTAAGGCCAGATAGATGCAGGGTGACTGTTTCATCTAGGTTTACCTGTAACTTTTCCAGTTTTAAAACTGAAAGTTCTCAGTCTCAGGAATCCTGTCAATTCTGGGCAAACTGGGACAACCTACCTTGATGGGAACTTGTAGAGCAGTGATTTGGTCCTAGTTCTCTTGTTTCCAAACCCAGAGTTCTCTCTGATACTTTGGGGTTTGTTTGTTTATTCCTTTATTCTATGTTTGGCAGTATCTCAGGTGGACATGAATATAAAACATATCTAACACATTGCCTGGCACATAGGAAAAATTCAGGAAGTGGTACAGATGATCAATGCTGTGCCCAGCTATAGTGGAGCCTAAGGCAAAAAGAAAGTTATAGTGGGGGAGGAGGGAGGTAGATAGGGATAAAAGAGGTCAAATATTTGGTGACAGAAGGAAACCTAACCCTGGGTGGTGAACGCACAATGAAATACACATATGACTTTCTGTTGAAACTTATTTGATTTTTCTAATGTTACTCCAATAATTTTTAATTAAAAAATTGGTATAAAGTAAAAAAAGGAAGTTGTAGACCCCATATGTATTTTTATGTGTTTTATGTATGATATTTTTCCAAAACATTAAAGTAGTTGAAAAATATTGAAAAATTGAAAAATAACTGTATTACAACTTACATTATTATAAATTTAAATATTTTTTGTGCCCCAACAGAATTTATTATAATTTTATTTTCTTGGTGAAGACCCATCACTAATATTTTCATCATATATTCCTGGGAAAAGTTAATCACTAAAAGTACATAAAAACATTTACCGTATATAAGGAGACAGGAATACTCATTTCTCCTTTTGTCCAATACGGCTCTGCATGGCACTGTCAATTTCTGTCTTTATTAAAATATTGACATTTTGTTTATTATGGACTATTTCAATAATTTTGATATTACATTAAAATATTATTGGTCTTAATTACTGAGACTTTCGGTGCCCCCTTAAATTGTGCTCAAGGTGAGTGCTTCACTCTCTCCATCTTAATCCTAGCCCATTATCACTTTATCTTGAAATTCAGCACACACTATAAAAAGCCACTTTATGGAGCAAGCCTCATCCCAAGAAGAAGTGAGTTTCCTCCTGCCTTTCTTCTTTTTCTTTGGGATCACTTACTAGACCTTCAGCTTGAGTTATAGGGCCAGGAAAGAACATACTGCTGGATTCATCCCAGGTATGCCTGACTACAGTTTTCCTGCAGAGGGTGCTGTGGAGTGTAGACATCACAGGAGGTGTAGTATTAGGTGAAATTGGGCTGATCGCCCATCCCACCTTGCCTTTCCCTGGCAGCAGAATTGTTATGAAATCATTGACTTTCTATTTGCCTTTGGGGCTGAAATAAATCTGTCATCCCCAAATAACTTATCTGATCTCAGACAAATGCCAAAGAAAGCTAAGCAATTTTGACCTGGGGGTGGCCATAAAATCCAGACAGTTTTGCCCAACCGCTTCGGGTGGCTCACAGTTTCTGTGAGTTCTGTTTTGCCCCAGATCCTGGGCGGGTCTAAAAAGATCAGAAGAGTGAGCTATTTGGCTTTCTGGAAGACTGCATACGTCAATTCAGCAAAACAAGTTTTGACATTTTCCCTGGGATGTCATCCTTTATCTACTTACTTCAAGTACCTGCTGCTCTAGGCCTTACCTGCTGGGCAATGATGATGGGTCTGGGATGGGGACAGAATAAAGGAGCTGGGACCTATAACATCGACTCACACTCAGACCCAGAGCAAGCACTTGAAGGTTACTCTTTGAGGAGGATCAGCAGTTCTTATAATTAGGTGAATGCACCAGACTGTCTAAAACCAGATCAAGCTATTAAATTTTACCCTACAGGACATCTGGAGGAGGCATGTCCTTGGTGACTGGACTGGCTTCTTAAGGCATGAGGTGGAAAAATCAGTAAGTCATGCTCTTTCCTTTGGATTCCTAGCTCCTGTGGTCTCCAGATTCTGGCACAAGATGAAAGGCTCTGGTCTTCCCCTCTGCATTCTTGTGGCTGTGTTTTATCTCTCCTGGACACCTTCTGCTGGGCTGAAGACACTCCATTTGGGAAGCTGTGTGGTGATCACTAACCTTCAGGAAATGCACAATGGATTTTCTGAGATACGGGACACTGTGGTACGTGAGGAAGGCACTCCCCACAACCTTGTGGCTGCCTCTCCCCTTCTCTACTTGTCATTCTCTGTCCTCCAGCAGTGTGATTACAAAAAGAGGCAGGCTGGGGACTCCTTACCAGAAAGATGCCAAGAAATATGTAGCTCATAATTTAAAAGTGTTTTGGAAAGAGACTCTGGGCAGTGGTAGGGAGGGAATGAGAGGCCTAGATGTCTAAGACTCTGGCAGCCATTACTGACCTGTCCTTTTTTGCCTTGCTTTTTTCTGTTTAGCAAGCCAAAGATAAAATCATTGATGTCAGAATCTTGAGGAAGACCGAGTCTTTGCAAGACACAAAGGTATGTGTGTGGTGCATAGGAGTTCTGGGAGGAAATATGAATCAGGGGCATCTCTATCACCTTGGGTCTTTTCCTTTAACACTGTCCCCCCACCAATATACTAGTCTTCTTTGTAGCCTGCAGATCAATGCTGCCTCCTCCGCCATATACTGAGACTCTACCTGGACACGGTATTCAAAAACTATCAGACCCCTGACCACCATATCCTCCGGAAGATCAGCAGTCTTGCCAACTCTTTTCTTACTATCAAGAAGGACCTCCGACTTTGTGTGAGTAAGGGTCTTGGGTAAAAAGATCCATCTCAGTTCATAGCTTCAATGACTTAGCAACCAAGCTCTTTCTTACCCCCATTTAATGGATGGAGAGACTGAGTCCAAAAGTTCTATAATCTGTGTTGAGCCATGTAACTAGGGAATAAGAACTCAGTTTTATTGACTTTGGGTATTCTGTTCCATACAAAAAGTTTAAAGAACTATAAATACTAGCTATTTGATGTTAATGACAACTATCTTTTATCCATGAAATTAAGCTTTTTCTGTAGGCAAAAAAGTGTACCCTGAGTCCAGGAAGCCAACTAGGAAGCCAATTGGCAAGCCATTGAACTCAATCTCAAGATATGGCCTAAATTGAACCTAGGAATCCAATTTTCACTTCCCATGGGAGCTTTCTGGAATGGGGCTAGACCAGAGCTTGGGTGGAGTGTGCAGGCAAAATGGCATAGCATGATCACAAACTCTTTCAGTGCTGTCTGTTTCTAAAAGGAAGCAACAAACTATGTATTCGAGCCTAAAAAGGTGGCTTCCTCTCTATGGATGATTAGGTTAGTGATCCCAAATGATCTGAAAAGACATTTCTATAGGAATGAAATAGAATTCCCATCTACTTCATGTCAATGGCAAGGGCAGAAAATCAGAATATTTAATAAAATATATCATTCTTTGGTATTCTTTCAGCATGCCCATATGACATGCCCTTGTGGAGAAGAAGCAAAGGAGAAATACAGCCAAATTCTGAGTCACTTTGAAGAGGTATATGCAATTTTGGACTTGGTTGGGATGAGTGTGTTTTTAGAACTGAGATCATAGGTGGGTGAGATGGGTATTCATATTGGAAGAAATCCTGTAGCCCTCAGGTTAATAGTTCTCTGAAGTCATGTGGACTATCCCTCTCCTTTACCCCAAGGGACACCATCCAGGCTCTAGCAGGGTGCTCTGTCAGAAACATGCTCTGGGAATGACGAGGGAATGGCTGTGATTCCATCAAGGGGCTCCAGAGACATGTGGCTCCTTTAGCTGCACATACAAGAGGTCATAGTTTCCAATACTCGCACACTTACACATACTCTCAGAAATAGTCCTTTGTACTTTGCAGAAGCTGGCAGGCTTGTCTAACTTTTTGTTCTCTTTCTTGCTAACTCCTTACTGCAGTTTTTCAGGTTTTCCTGCTTTGAACATTGAATTCTTTTTTAAGTCAAGTATGTATGTTGGGTTCATTTCAGCTCCAGGGTTCTACACAGTTCCCAAATTGCTTTTCTGTAGTAGTCCAACAGTAAAATAAATACTACAGGGGAAAAAAGTCACTCATAATTTCACAATGCCCATGCCATGCTGTTTCTCACCTCAATGCCTTTGTGCATCTGCCAGCAAGGCCTGGAGTAAACTCACTGACTAATTGCTACTTATCTTTTAAGACTCAGCCCAGCCATCACCTCCGGGAAGGTACTGCTACTTCTCTGAATTAGGTGCCTCCCCTGTCATCCTGTGTGGCTCCATCATTTATTCACCACACTACATTTTAATTACCTGCTTCTGCCTGTCTCGCTCGTGGGACTGTGAATTCCCTGTGGGTAGGGTTATACCGTTTTTACCTTTGGATCCCTAGCCAGCCCAATGCTTAGCACAATGAATATTTGTTCAATCGAGTATGCCTAGCAGGCAACCCCTACATACACACACACACACACACACACACACACACACACACACACACACTTCTTTAAAAACAGCTTCATTATCTAGATCTTTGTGATTCAAGAGGCTTGGGTTGTAGTCCTAATTCTGCTACCTACCCTGGGCCTCAGTTTCCCTATGTAAGACCAGGGTGATGGACTCAATGATTTTCCTTCCTCTCGTGATATCTTGAGGTTCCAGGACTTCTTTCAAGGCTCTTCCATCCTGAAAAGAAGGCTCTGTTTACAATCCTCAACGAATTTGCCAATGAAAGGAGAGGATTAACCCTGGGGCACACGCTGGCTCTCTGTGATTTACTCACCTCTTAAGTGTGTGTCTTTCAGCTCAAGCCTCAGGAAGCAGTGGTGAAAGCTTTGGGAGAGCTAGATATTCTCCTGCAATGGATGGAGGAGACGGACTAAAAGGAGAGTGACAATGCCGCTGAGAGTATTCCTGGCCGAGTCCCAGTTCTTAGTACCTGTGGAGGCGTGACCACAAACCACTGTCCCTTTGTTATGTCATTTAGTGCTGGTCACTGCGTATATTATTTATTTAATATTTGTGCCTTTATTGTGGTTGTTTTCATGTGTTCTTAACCTTAATCTAGACCATGGTTTTATAAGATTTTGGTGACATCTTTTCTACTGTTAGATATATTTATTAGTTAATGTATTTATTTATTTTTGCTATTTAACCTATTTATTTTTGTACTTGAACATAAGTGTTTTGAAAAAATTGATGAATTATATTTGTAACCTGACTAGGGCACATCATGTATTTTCAAACAATAAACAAACTTTCTAAATTCTAGAGGAGTGGCTAGGGGGTGTTTCTTCATTTTTATCAAATTAAGTAAATTTACTGACTGTCAGTGCTCTGTGAGATTTTTAAAACTGAAACAATGGCTACTAATTGTGGGTTGTAGAATAAGTTCTGATACGAACTTACAAACTAGTCTTATAATTACTGACCAACCCTACCCAACTCCCCAGCCCTATACTAGTGTATCTTCCAGCTATGGAATTCTGTATGATCGAAATGTATTTGTACAAAGTTTTCTTTGCATAATGTCTACTTGCAATTTGCAAAATGCTTCAGAAGCAGAAACTAATGATGGAGATTAGTTCGAATCTCATATTACCTATGCACTTCTGGCTCCTTTGGGGAGGAAAGATGCAACTGGGCCTTCTCTCTCTTGCTGAATACCTTTCCGGCTCTACCTTTTCGATCACTCATATTTCTGATCTCATGACTCTGCCCTCCACTTAAAGGAGCTGTGTCTCCACGAGAGCCTTTAGCCATCCCTGATTTCACCTTATTGGCTTTGAACACTGTCCTCTCTGTACCACGGTTTTCTTTCTCATTTTAAGTTCCCTTACTCTTGCATCAGAGTTCTTGATTGTAACATAAATTACAATGAGCAGGAGTCTCTGTTAGAAGGGTTGAGGACACACAGGTGCAAAGTGTAGTTTCTGAGCCTTGCCCAGGGAGATGTGTGAGCTTTCCTGGATTCTGTCCAGCCCCAGGATTTAAATTATTCCTGGATCAAGTCCTTGTTTTCAGAACCAACCATTAAGTCATTGTTTTCTTCCCAGGCTCCTTTCATGTTGTGCTTCCCCGGACTATAAGGAACCAGAATCCTGGCCCGGGCTGCCTGCCTCCTTCCTCCCCACCTCACTCTGAACTGCAGCCCCAGCTTAGCAGTTCAAGTTTTCCCAATATCAGAAATAGCAGATTGATGATGATGCCTTGGCTCCTATAGAGAGTTCTTCCTGCCTCTGGTTTTTGCTCCCAGCCCTCAGATTGGACTCTGGTTTGTTTAAATTACCTTATTGATTTTTTTTCATTATACAAATAAAGACTACCTAATAGAGAAAATTTGGGAAATATAGAGAAATATAAAGAATAAAATTAAAATCACCCATAATCCCTCTACCTATAGATAATCAAATATTAAGTTGCATATATATATATATATATATATATATATCTTTTCTTGATTTAAATCATGACTCTACCCTTTATTACCTGAGTGATTTGAGCTGTGAAACTTAACTTTCTTGAAATTTAGTTTCTTCTTATGGAAAACAGAATGCTAATATCTACCTTTCAGGGTGGTAGAAGAGATGGTCTTCTATGTTCCTCTGAAAACGAGGCATTTTCTGATTTCATGCTTTCCATTATAATCACCCATTTTTACTCTATATCACCCCTCTTCTATCAGATTTTCCAGTCATATGTCTCCTGGTTTTTTTCTGACTAGCCTGACAAAAATCTTAGCTTCAACTCTCAAGGAAGAGTTGACAAGTCAACTTCACTGAAGTCAGTGTTAAAATTAGAGCCACCTCCTCCAAGAAACATTAGATGGCAATGAGAAGGCTGGCTTTATCTGCCAATGGCGTGAGTCTTCCAGATGGGTGCATCTGAGGTTGACTCACAGAACTGAGGACAAAGTTCCTCCATTTGTTTTCCTGGGAGGCATTTCTGCCTCTTCTGAAAGTCTGGGCCATGGAAGCCTTGGTCCTTTGGGACTCCATGCTACCATTGTATTGTCACATCTTTACTTCTTATTTACCTCTTTGACTTTGTTACCTCTATTCTTCACCCCTGAAGGTCCCATCTCTTTTTCCAAGTCATCTGTCTTTTTTCTGCTTGACTTACTGTAGTACCAATGATAGGAATTCAGCAGTAGAGACGTCAAGCCAGCTCAAGAGTTAAGGAAAAATTTCATGAAGATAGGGTCATTAAGGGACAGATCTTAAAGAATGATTTACAACTACCACTTCCAATTACAATAATTGTAACGAGTGTTGTTGTTTATTAAGTACTTATCATGTGCCAAGCACTGTACTGGAACTTCTTAAAATGTGAGGTAGTAGTGTTATTACCAGTTTGCAAGTGATGACATACTCAGAGATGGTAAGTAATTTGTACAAGGTAAGTAATTTTGTACAAAAGTTAAATGCACCCTGACACCACAGCCCTATACGTCAAGCTGTGACATTAACTATTAACTTCCTGGGGCAATCTCTGTGCAACATTCGTGTTGAACTTCACTTTTTCCTCATTGGTCTAAACCTTGTCTCTTCAACCAGCAGAATATACATTCCTTTGGAGGTAACAAGATAAATATACTAAACGTCAGGTACCTATCAACTCTGGTTACTCCTTAGCTGTTAGACATTGGATGAGCCACTCTACCTCCCTGGACCTCAGTTTCTGTTGAGAGATTGAATATACAAATGAACAAAAGCTATACCATATATACAAATAGAACTCTGATCCACGATCTGCAACCACCAGCTTAAAAAACCAATACACCATCTATAACAACCAGCCCAGGAAACCACACCATAACCTCAGAAGGAATTGGCCCCAAATGGCCAGGACTTGATTAACAACTGACAGCTTCCCTAATTTTTGTCCCCACTTCCAACCTAGCATGAAACAGAAGCTAAATATGCACCGCTAACCGATCACACAGGATGCCCCCACTTCTATTTAGCCCACAGACAGCTTCCCCATGCCAATAGCCTTCAATCAGAGCGTATCTGAAGAGTTCCTTTTTTTTCTATTGTAGAGCTTTCCCACTCTTGCAGGCCTTAGAATCTCTGCAAAAACACTTAGTTTTTATAGCAAGCTCTGAGTAAATAGCGTTTGCCTATTCTCATTTGGGTAGTCTTTATTTATTCCATACTGTATTTGCGAAATGAAAGAGTGGAAGAGAAGATTCTGAATTCCAGAAATTGGATGTGCTACCACTGTCTCCAGGGTTCTTGCATCATCAGCTTTGGATTCAGATTATGAGGGGAGCATATCTGATTGAGCAGTCCTAGATGATGCCCTGGATGCCAGGGAGAGGAACAAGCCTTCCCTCTGATGGGAGGTGGACTCATGCTTAGAAGGAAGGGCATCTTTAAAAACTAGGAATGAGATTCAGATGTGTGGTGACTCAAAAGAATAACAAAGTCTGCTATATCTCTTATCTCCACCATGACTTGGGGTTGCTCAAATTTCCTATTTTCAGGGATATAGGTCTTCTCCAAGATAGTCCTGTGTGACTTTGCCTGGCCCTCTCTCACACGAATGGAGAGTGTGGGACCCTTGCTGGACCTTTAACTTTCTGGAGGACAGGGCTGTGTCATTTCAGCTTTTAAGTCTACCCTATCTCAGCAGAGAATAATCTTAGATTATTGAATATAAAGTCTAAATTCAAAAGGGAGAACATATAATGTTAGAGAATTTGTCTTTAAAAGAAAAAATTTTTACTTAAATTATTAGGATGACATTGGTTAATAAAACCATATAAGTTTCAAAGGTATAATTCAATAATACATTATATATATATATATATATATATATATATATATATATATATATATATATTGGGCTGTGTGTTCACCACCTAACATTAAATCCACCTAACATTAAATTTCATTCCGTCACCATGTATATGACCTCCTTTACCTCTACTTCCCCTCCCCTCCACCCACTTCCTTCTGGTAACCACTAATCTGCTGCCCAAATTTATGAGTCTCTGTTTGTCACGTTGGTTTGTCATTTTCAGTTTTATATCCCACATATAAGTGAAATTATATGGTTCTCAACTTTTTCTGTCTGACTTATGTCACTTAGCATGATAATCTCAAAATCCATCTATGTCGTTGCAAATGGCAGTATTTCATTTTTTTTATGGTTGCGTAATATTCCATTGTATATATGTACCACATCTTCTTTATCCAATCATCTATCAAAGGACACTTTGGTTGTTTCCATGTCTTGGCCACCATGAATAATACTGCTATGAACATTGGAGTGCACATATCTTTGCAGATAAATGTTTCTGAGTTTTTTTGAGTAGATACCCGGAAGGATTGCTGGGTCATGTGGTGGATTTTATTCTTAATTTTTTTGAGGAAGCTCCATACTGTTTTCCATAGTGGCTGTACCAATTTAAATTCCCACCAGCAGTGGAAGATTTTTAAAAAGTTAAATGAAATCTCTGAAAACTGGCAGTGTCTGGCCTGGTTAGTACTTGGATGGGAGACCACTTAGGAATAGCAAGTGCCTTAGGTGTTAAAAAAAAAAAGTTAAATAAAATTGCTTTTTCTATATACGTGGCCCTGAGCTCATTTTTTCACAAGTTATAGGATTTGGCTTTTGCTAGAAAAGAGACAACTCACCTGCAAATTGGGCCTTGCCAACAGGAGGCAGCAGAACAAACTGTAAAAGAACAAGTGAATCCACTATTCCTCGATTTCACTGGCAGGTTGAGAGGAGAAAAGGTGACTCTCCACTTCAACCCAATTGTCATGAGCATAATGAGTCAATCGCTTAACTAAAAGAGGGTAGGACTCAGAGGCCTGAAGGCAGGAAGATGTAGATTACAATGAGAGTGCTAACATCTTTTGGAGCTCATTCTTTGTCTCTCTGAATGTTAGATGTGGGGAAGAACATACAATATACAGATCATTTTACTGAATAACTGGGGTTCAGAGAGATAAAGTGACTTACCGAAGTTCACACATTGAGTTCGGAGAGTTGGCATTAAAACTCAGGTCCTGGTACTTCCAGGACTATTAAACCTCAATTCAGTTCAAGAGGAAATGAATGTCATCCAGATTAGAAAAAAAGAAGTAAAACTATATTTATTCATAGATCACAAACTTGTCTAGATAGAAATACCTGATAGAATCTACAGAAAGCTATTAGAACTAATAAGAAAGTTCTGTTTGGTAGCAGAATATCAGATCAATATACAAAGATCAATTGTATTTCCATATATCAACAACACGCAATTGAAAATTTTAAAAATACTATTTATAATAGCATCAGAAATTTGGAAATATTTGTGAAATAAGTCAAGAACAAGATATATAGAGTTTCCACATTGGAAACTACAGACTACTGTTGGAAAAAATGAAAGATGATCTGAATAATAAAGAGTTATATCATATTCATGGGCCAGAAGTCTCAATATAATTAAGATGTCAATTCTCCCCAAATTGACCTAAAATTTTAATGCACTCACAATCAAAATTTCAACTGCCCTATTAAGGGTAGAAATTTAAAAATTCACTTTAAAATTTATATTAAAATGCAACAGACCTAAAATAATCAAAAGAACTTGAAAAACAACTGACTTGGATGATTAATATTATCTGATTTCAATATTCATATAAAGCTATGGCAATCAAGACAGTGTGATACTGGTGTAAAAATAGACAAATAGATCAATGGAACAAAACAGAAAGTCCAGAAAAAGATCTACACTTATCTGGGTAACTGATTTTCAACAGAAATACAAAGGCAATTCAGTGAAGATAGAATAATCTTTTCCAGAAACGGCACTAAAATAATTGGATATCATATGAAAAAAAAAGTGAACTTGAATCCATATTTACTCCATATATAAAATTAACTCAAATGGACCTTGGATCTAAATGCCCAATCTACAAATATAAAACTTCTCAAAGAAAATCTGAGTGAAAACACTTATGACTTTGAGTTAGCTAAATATTTCTTAGATATGACACCAAAAACAGAATCTACAAAAAAGTAATAATTTGGACTTCATTAAAGTTAAACATTTCTGCTTTTCAAAAGACATCTAAGAAAATAAAAAGACAGGCTATATAGTCTGGGAGTAAGCATCTGTAAATTCTGTATATAATAAGGGACTGGAATCCAGAAAATAAAAAGAATCCCCAAAACACATTTATAAGAAAATAACCCAATTTTTAAAAATGAGTAAAAGATTTGAACAGACACCAAAGAAAATAAATAGATTTTACAGCAAAGAAAAGAAAAAAAGCATGTCAAAAGATTCTCAACATCATTTGTCATTACGTAAATGAAAATTAAAACCATGATAAGATACTACATCATACCTATCAGAATGGCTAAATTAAAAAAATTGATCGTATCAGGTGTTGGGGAGGGTTTGGAGGAACTGAAACTATTATATACTGCTGTTGGGAATGTAAAATGATGTAACATTTTAAAAACAGTTTGACAGTTTCTTAAAAATTAAGCAAACATCTACCAACAACTCAGCCATTCCACACCTAGGTATTTATCCAAGGGTGAAAAAAGCATATAGCCATACAAAGACTTGTACGTAGATGCTCATGGCAGTTTCTTTTTTAATAGCCAAAAATTTGAAATAACCTCAATGTCCACTGACAAATCAACAGTTAAGTAAACTATGATGGATATGTTCACTATCTTGATGGTTTTACAAATGTATACACATGCCCAAACTTATCAAATTGTACATTTTATGTATGTGCAGTGTATTGCATGCTAATTATACATCAGTAAAGCTGTTGAAAAAAAATTCCGTTCCAGGCAATTTCTCTTCCTAAGCATTGTGGAGGTTACAGGCATATATAAAGAGAGTGGTAGAGCAAGTCATTGTCCAGTAACACGAGATCCAATATGATTAAGGGACAACAGTGATGTGGGGAGACCAGGGAAGGCTTTCTGAAGGAGGAATCCTTGAATTTGACCTTAAAGGATGAACAAGGATGTCAGTCAGTGGCAAGAGAAGACAAAGGACTATGAAATCCTACTCTCCCAGGGAAGTGGTTCAATCTTGTGCTAATACTCCCTGTCACATGTATAGAGCATATAGCAGTTCAAAATACCTTTATTTAACTTACTTTATTTACTTACTTATGTCCCACTTCCTACCAAATTGATTTAGAGTGGCTTATAAAGATACATGCAATACAACAAGATTTGAGGAGAATGGATGAAGCGCTTGGAACACAGATAATATCAGAAAGTTGAGCTAAGCTTTTCCCACAAAGGACAGATCATAAGGTTCTGAATCATAAGTTGCTAGAAGGATCAAAATTAGGCTCTAGCTTTATAGAGGCTAGAACAAAGAGAGAAACATGATTATTACAAAACTCACTAAGCAATTCACCTAGGTTATCTCATTCAGTCCTTACAGACTGCACAGTAAATATGTCTTCCGACCAATGGCAGAGAACAATGATTTTTCTGAAGCTCTTGGGGAGCTGGTGAACACGTGGAAGTATCTTTCCTTTCATCTGCTCTACATGAAGAAGGAAATAGCTGCTAGCTTTTAAATGAAATTTCTTACTGAGGAGTCACAAAAAGTTTTCAAAAATTCAGAAATTATGAAAAAAAAACAAAAAGAAAACAAACTCATTTGTAGATATTGGAGAGATAACAAGACAGGCAGGGTTACAGGACCAAGATTTGGGAGCAGGTAATATACAAAGGAATGAGCCCGGTGTTGGGGACAGCTTTTCCCTGAGGGAAGCTGTCTAAATTCAGAAAAGTTGAAAAAAGGTTGGGAGACTGAGAAGATGTACAGAACTTTCCACATGTTTACAGGGGGCAACAACAAGAGATGTTCAGAGGTTGAGGAAGAGGGGCCCTACTAACCTCCTGCCAAGGTTTGGGTCGAGACCCCAAAGTGCTACACCCTAGGAGTCATGGTCATCCATAAATAGACTGGCCCTAATGGGGACAGAAAATCAGCTTGGAATCATCTCAGTCTATGACTAGATTAAAGTAATCTGGAATTACCAATCCTCTGAATTCCTTCCAGAAGCAATATAAATCCACTTCAGAGAAAGATAAAATTCTAAGCTTGAAATTATCTTTATAATTTTTCAAATACGATGTCTGGAGATGTTTCAAATAGCCAAATCAATAGGGAAAGAAAATGAACCAGTAGTTTCCAGGGGCTGAGGGGAGAGAGGGATGGGGAGTGACTGGGAAGTCGTATGGGATTTGCCAATGGTACAACTCTGTGACTATACCAAAACCACTGAACTGAATGCTTTTAAAGAGTGGTTTTTATAATATGTGAATTATATATTCATAAAACTAGTATTTTAAAAACGGAGATGAAATAAAAGTATTTTCAGATCAAAAAACATGAGGGGAAAGTAGAAGTAGTTATTTAAGGCCTAATGATTCTAGGACAAAATGATTTGGCTTATTAGAAATGATTTAGTTCTCATCTACTTTCATTACTATCATCAATCAAAAAAGAGCTCTCTCAATGATTCCGATTCTGAAATTTTCACATCATATTCTCATATGACTTTTCTTGAGGGTGAAGTATTATCATTTTAAAGCAACTTCACAGGCTCCTTAAACAGACTAATAAAATGAAGTTAGTCTCAGTAAATTCTATCATTTCTATACGAAGGGACTATAATCAGAACTTAATCAGGTATTTTTCTAACAGGAAGATCATATAGTTAAAGTGTAAAAAGTTGTTTTTAGCCATCTCAAGCTCTTTCTATTAGTAAAAGGCCATTAATTATGTCACGGTAATATATAAAAATTTTATTAATATTTTAATAACAGCTAACTCTTTCTCATGCTTACTAATGTGCCAAACTCTTCTACATGACTTGCACGTATTTCCTCATTTAATGCTCACAGATACCTATGGGGTGGGTAGTATTGTTGTTCTCACTTTATAGATGAAGACACTGAAGCCTAGGGGAATCCAGCGACTTACCCAAGGTCACACAGCTAGTAAGTTCCAGAGCCAGGACTCCGTGGCTGCATGTTTTCCAGCACACCGTGCCATTTACCCAGGCTTGGAGTTGAAAACATGGGACCTGAAAGCAAGTCTAGATAGTTCCATCTTCTAACTCTATGAGATTAGACCAGTCACTAAACTTCTCTATGCCTTGGTTTTCTAATCCATAAAACAGAAATAATACTATCTGCTCTATCTTGGAGCTTTTATGAATATCACAATGTGGAAGTACTTTGTAAGGTACTATACAACAGTCTGGCTTATTGCGCTAGAGCTGAGACCTGCACGTAACTCCCCTTCACCCCCAATCCTCCTGAAATGATTGATCCCAGTCCCAAGCTACTAGAAGCTGTCCCAAAGCAACCATGTTGGAGGCACGTGGGCATCCTGGGGCCAAGAAGTTCTCTGAGTGTAAACCAGGAAAGCTGTTTCACCAAACTTTGTAATACTTTGAGCCCAAACACCCTATCAGGAGTGAATGTGACTGTGGGACATCTTTTGGCTGGAGCAAATTGGTGCTGAGAACCTGGTGAGGAGAGCCTCCTTCTCACCATCACTGGGGCATCAGTTGGAGCTTGCTGCCCCTGGCTCGGCCAGCCCTGACGGCACAGGTCAGTTCATGGACACATTTAGAAGAAATACTCTTTGGGAATTCTCAAAACACTCTTGGGAGTAGACTCTGCAAGAGCCTCCTCTATTGACATGAGCTGTTGGGATGACAGAATTTTGAGACTTCTACTTTCTGATTTTTAGTCATAGGCTACTGAAACCTGGGTATTCAGGTTATGCTATTCCAGGTAATTTTTATTACTATTTTATTGTGGGAAAACAGATATATTCACTCAACCAGGATTAAGCAATTAGATTCATGTTTTTTTGTGGGGCCATCTCTCTGGCTTGGGATGAGGGGTGGTGGCTTTTCCAGGCAGGAAATATTCCACAGAGGGAAACGCCCTCTCTTCATTTTCATGAGCAATACATTTTCTAAGAGGTTATTTTCAGCAGTTGAAGGCAGAATCTGAATGGAGAGAGCCCCACCCACTGATATTAGAAGCAGCTTCTACTCTTCATCAGTCCTTAGACTTTTTAAGATTCTTTGGATTTGATGATCCTTTACCTACGGGCAAAGGCTGGAGATGAGAAGCCAAAAAAAAAAAAAAAAAAGATTTCGATTTAAGAACCCAAGTTGTTTTGGATTTTAAGCATCATATGTGAGCTTTTTCAGGAACATAATTTCCAGTTTTCCATATTCTGAGGCAAGCTCAGACCTGCCAGCCGTTTGCCAGTTTTAAAATTCATACTAAGTGAGTATATGTGGTAGAGTGTGTGTGTGTGGGGTGGGGGGGCTTATTCGAAACATTTTACCAGCACCTGCAGGTGGAAAGGTCCCACCAAGAGCACAATGCTCTTCCTGACAGATAGGGGTTCAGACTCCTGTCCATCCTCTCTTCCAGGGCTTGTTGTCCCCATTATGTAACTCCTGAGCAACTGTGCTGCCAGTGGCTGGATCCCAAAGTGGTCAGCCTCATGCCATGACCTCACCTCATCCTGCTGAATACATTGTTCACATTGTGCTCAAGGAGAAAGCAATGCTTTCCATCGAAGAAGAATTTTGAGAATCTCTGTGATTACAACAAGTTGTCAAAATAACATATAAAATCACAGTTTTGCCTAGAGAAGAGTCTGAATTCATTGTCTGGGGTCGAAAGGAACTTTAAAGGGGGTTAAATCTCTCTCCTCTCTAATATTCCTTCTGTATTTGTCAAGTTAAGCTAAGTTATGCTGCAGTAACAAACACTACCTTGATCTCAATCAGTGCCTTATTTCTCACTTATTTCACATGTCCAGCTCTGCTCATCTTGGATACTCAGGGACCCAGGCTGAAGGAAATGCTTCCTTCCTATAATACTGCTATCTCAGCATTAGCAGGATATAGAGAGAATAGAGAACTGTGCACAGGCTTCTACATGCTTCCACTTGCAATGACGCATGTTTCTTCCACTTATATTTCACTGGTCAAAGTAGTCACATGGCCATGCTTAACTTCAGTGGGGCAGGGAAGTGCGATTTTCCTGTGTTCTAAGGGAAGGAACTGCAATGTCTACTCCTTTCAGGTAGATATCCAAAGTAGAATGCTTTCAGAGATTGAAAATTCATTATTCATGTGGTGAGATTAACCTAACAAAGTACAGATTTCATGTTATTTTGAATACTTTTCATATTGAGTATCTTACTTAGTATTCATTTATTCTACGACCTACCCTGATGTGCTGAGCAGTGTTGGAGAAAAAGAAGTACATAATATCTGTCCCTTTGCCCTTCTAAGATCTTAGTCCAGGAGAAGGAGGAGGGGGAGAAAGGGAGGGGAGACGAAGGGAGGGTAGGGCAGGGGTAGGAAAGAGATAGGATGAGATTCAGTGCCATAAGAGAAGTTCAAATTCCTGTCGTGTTCAGGGGTGATAGAAATTCCTTGCAGCTTTTGAGAATGGCTTCAAGGAAGAGAGCTTGAAGAATATCAAAATTTTCAATGCAAGTCTCTCTCTCTCTCTGACTCTCTCTGTGTCTCTCTCTGTCTCTCTCTTTCAAGTGGTGTTTACTGAGTTCTTTTCATGACAATTGTACGAAATAATTTAACGATGAAAGTAAGAGTTAACCTGGTCTGTAATCTTATTCTTTCAAAGGAAGTACTCTTAATAGGATATGTATTTGTGTGTGTGTGCACATTTTTATGCATGTGTGAATATATATATATGCAATCTGCTTTTGATAATTAGCAACATATCACAACCATATTTCTATGTCAAGAAAAGAAATGGTGGTTAGGACATCCTAGATTCTGTGAACAGAGAATCAGAGGTGTGAGGTGGAGATGAGCAGTTGGGCTGGAAACATGATGTATGGAGGTGTGGGAAGAGATAAAGCTGGGAAGATGAATGGACCAGGTCTCAGAGAATGTGCACTTCCAGGTCAGAAAATTTCAGTAATTTTCGGTAGGCAATGGTAAAACTAATAATCTATTGAAATAATTTTAAAAACTTTTTTAAAAGCTTGCACTTATATTAAACTCATATAAACTTGGAAAATACAGATAAGCTGTAGAGAAGGAAAATGCCTATTATCTCAATACTCAAAGATAATCCTGTTAACATCTTGGTATTTATATTTCTAAATCATATTCAACACATTGCAATCATTTATTATTATTATTATTGTTATTATTATTATTATTACCTATAAAAATGGGATCATACTGGATATGTCATTCTATAATCTGGTTTTTAAAACTAAAATGCTATAGAAGTTTTTTTTTTTTTTTAAGAATGTGGATATAAATAATTATTTTTAGTGGCTGAATAACATTTCATTGGGTGGACTTTTACCCATAGAGATAACCAGTTGAGGATCACACAAAAATAAAAATCAATTTAATTATCCTTTCCCTTAAATGCATTCCATTTAAGAACTGATTTGAGAACAACCACATTTACTAAACACCCAATAAGTCGAAGGCTCTGTGTTAGGCACACAGGGATACAGAAATGGAGAAAAAGAGCAATGGAATGGGTTGGGAAGAATTTTCCTTACCAGAAATCAAAGAGGATTTGGGGGCTTGAGGAGTAATAGGATCAAAGTTGGCATTTGCAAAGTTCTTCTAGAGCAGTGCATTCTGTTTTAAAGAGAGATCAGACTGGGGAGAGTCTATAAGACTGCTTGCTTCTGCTTTCCTTCCTCCCTTTCTTCCTTAAACCAAGGACTCTATCAGAAAAAGCAACTGGGAATGTGTGAGAGAGTGACACAGGAACAGGATCACAGTCCTTCGCCTGGATCTACTCAGGAGACTCTGCAACTACCATTTTTTTTCCCCAACCCGTACACTGCTGCTGTGTATTTACTTAAAATACTCATGCCCTTGGGACTCAAAGTTGCTGCAGTGCAGCTGTGGCCGAATGAGTACAGGAGTCTGACTTCTGGGAGGCAGCTGCAGTTTTCAGAACTGGGTCACTTGTGGTTCTATTTCCTCTGATTGGCCAGAAGCCTTTGCTTAGAGAGCTGGAACTCTGGTTCTTTTTCCCACTTCTCCATTCCTGCCTGCATTTCTAAGGGGTCATTACCACCCTAGGTCCCCTTTCATGCTCTCAAGTTATATTTTAATTGCTGTTCTCCACTGATTTCCATTAATCATCAAGCAAAAGAATAATTAGTGGATGTCACTCTTCCAATTTCTTTCAGAACCGTCTTCTCCTTGGTCCCTACAGCAGTTGTGTACCCATAGAATCTGTAGAGGTCACACTGGTCTCACTCTGATGTTTCCATAGGCTCTACCCTTCTCTTAGTGGCCCCCAAGACACAGTGTTGTAATGTATCTGTTTTCAAGTGTATCTCCGCTCTACTGACTCATTAAAGCACAAGGACTGCATCTTAATTCATTTTTTAAACAGCTTCGAGATATACTTTACACACCATAGAGTTCACTTGTGTAAAGTGTACAATTCAATGGTTTTCAGTATATTCACAGAGTGGAGCACCATAATCTAATTTTAGAACTTTTTTACTCCACCCACCCAAAGAAATTTTATACCCATTAGCAGTCAATCCCATTCCTTCCACCCACCCAGGCCCTAACTCCAAGCCCTAGGCAACCACTACTCTATTTTTTGTTTCTATAGATTTGTATTTTCTGGATATTTTGCAAGATTGAGAAGTTGCATGAAAGGGGAGTGCAAAGAAAAGAATACTGGACTGAAAACCAGAAGACCCGTACTATAGTTCTGATTCTGTCATTTATTTATTATGTTACCTAAGGAAAATAATTTGACTTTTCTGACTCTTAGCTTTCTAATGTGCAAAGACACAATATCTGTCCTCCCTGTCGCAAAGGTTTCTAGTGAATATCAAGTGAGAAAATTTGCTTGGAAGTATTTCGTGTATCTAAGTATGTAGTACAGATGTAAGACTAATTTGTATCTGGTTTTAATTTCTTCCTTTGAAACGACTGTAATAAATCATTTATTACACCAATGACAGAGGAGAAGTGGAATTGAAAAGTGGAAAATTCTCCAGTAAGCTAGTCACAAAGACAAGACAGGGAGTGATATCTTCAAGCGCCAGCTCCCAAAAAAACAAAAAGAAAACAAAAACAAAAAAAACCATCACTTCCAGGATGCAGATAACAGAACTGTCTACCAGGCCCTGTTTGCTATAAGATTTAAGAGTCCCCCAGAAACAATATATCTTTGTACCAGACGATAACAACCAACTACTGCTTCTATAATCTGCTTGCTCATTTAATATTTAATCAGGGTGTACTTTAGGAGATGTCCTGTGCAAAGATATACTAAAGGCTAACTTCTGCTTCTGTAAACCTGCTTGCCTGATGTGGTTTTAAGCTTTATAAGCTACCTCCTCTGGAAGCTCAGGGCTGATTATCTGACCCTGCATGGTGGAGAGTCAGTCGCCGGCTGGGAAGGCTCATAATTAATCTCAATTGGCTCCATGGGTCTTAGATTTGAACGCGCCACAACATTTAGAGGCCCCAGCAAGATTCTCCCCTGAAGGAAAAGGGAAGCATCTCTAAGACCTGTGAGCCTGGCCACCTTGGGCGAGGACCTGCCCCATCCAGGGGACGGCCGCTGAGAGACGTTCCTCAGCTCCAGACACCAGGTGGACTCGCCCAGGGGGGCAGATGGACAAAAAGTTCAATTCTGTAACAATTGGGCACAAGCCAACTGGAGCAGCTTCACCGGTGAGTAAGACTGCGCCTGGACCAGTCTGTCTGTGGGCCCGGGGAACTAGCGGAAGGCTGGACACGGCATAACTTCCCTAGTTTGGTCAAGGACTGAGACGTCAGATCCTGACCTGGCTGGTTTTGTCCTGGTTCTGTTTGCACCGGCGTCTGTCTCGTGTTGGTCCGTCATCTCTGTCTCTTCGGTTCTGTTTTTTGAATTTGCAGTCTCTCTCTGAATGTCACACGTCTTTATGTCTTTATCTTTCTTATCATCATAGGTCTATTAATCCTTCTTTACTCCCTTGGTTTAGCCGGCATTGCCCCGCCGGACTGGTCCCCAGGACAGCGCATGGCTCTTGCTCTAACTTATTTAACTTTTACAAGTATCATATTTTCTTTCACTGCTGTTCTGACCGCCATGGGTCAAACTTCTTCCAGACCCACTCCTCTGCAGTGTCTCCTCAATAATTTCAAAGATTTCAGGCGGCGGGCCCAAGGTTATGGGTCCTGCGTCACCCCCTTCAATCTCCAGAGGTTCTGCCAGTTAGATTGGCCCACATTTGGAACAGGACGGCCATCAGAGGGGTTGCTAAACCTGCAAACAGCCTTTCAGGAGCAGAATATTATCTACAGTGATCACAGGTTTCTTTTAAAACGGTACAGAAAGGTTTAAATTGGAATTTGTGGGCCGTAGGGATGCACTGAAGACTTTGATGGCAGTGACTGCCGTTTGATGTGCTCTTTTGATGTCCCTAACAGTGTGCTAGGTGCTTTGCGTTGCTGCAGCCTTTAACTTTTGACAACATTCTTTCGTTCAGTGGTTCAGCACCTGTCATGTGCCTGATGCATAGTGGTAGGGTGCTAGCTGTTTTTTTATTCTTGTTTTGCAGATGAGGAAACTGAGGTACAGGAAGTTTAAATAATTTACCCAGTGATGAAAGTGAGTTTGTTTTTGATATTGAAAATACAAGAATTGAAGAAGCTAATAGGGGCCTGTTGGGCTAATCCTTCTTTATATTTTAGATTAGAGCGGGGAAGAGCAGTAGTAAAATGGTTATGTGAATAGGGATTAAAAGCGAAGATGTCATTGAAAGCCAGTGAAGGGATGAATGTACATTTGTATTGGAGATTCGGGTCTAAGGAGTGACTAAACATAAATTTGATTAAAGATTCACGAAATATCTGTAAGGCAGAATTCTAAATAATAAAGTCTCCTTTCTAACTGGTTCTTCAGTTTAGGATAAAATTTATTTATATAGGAAAAGAGCTCTGCTTTAATTGGTTTAGAAAAAAATAAGCACTTATAGATAAATTAAGTCTTCCTAAAATTATCAGAAAAAATAGAAATTAATCCAAATGTTTTGTTTTGTTTTGTTTTATGAAGTCTACATGATCTGAGATAATCTTTAGTAATGAGGATAGTTTAATATTGTAGGTTAAATAAAAATAGGTATGTCTTCAAGTTGTCAGACACAATTTTATTCTACTTGTGTTTATTAGTCAAATAAGTTTATGCTATTTCTACTACTTGTTTAAGATTATAAAATTATAAATTCAAACTAAAAGCTTATAAATGAGTCTTGATGTTTAAAAATACTTTCCAAAATCTTTTTGACAAAATACTTAGTTAAGTTTAATGATAGAGATTCATTGACTCTCTAGAGCATTTCCAAATAAGAAAAATATGCCGAAACATAAATTTATCTACTTTTGGGTGTGTTAGTAAACATATTCTTTTACTATATTTTTACATTTTTTGAAAAATTATACTATAAAAATATTTTAAAATATATGCCTTTAAAAATTATAAAATTGGTATATTCATAAATTTGCTAATCTATTGAATGCTAATATATAAAACACAGTTTTTCAATTGCCTACTTCATTGTTTTCTCTAGAAATTAAGGCTACTAAGAGTTATGAATTCTAGTATATGTAAATGAATTACTAAAAATAATACAAGTGAATGAAAAAATTCTGTATGCAAAGTATGTAAGGAAAATAAAATGTGTTTTGAGATATGAAGGATGTGTTTTTAAGAAAAAGGAGAGTAATTTTATCCAAAAATAGTTTCAGGTTATTTAAAGGTTGTTTGAGGCACAAAAGAAAAAAGAAAATCTTGTTTTATATAGTCAAGTTGGCTAAAATTAAATGTATTTATCATAAGGTTTTAAAATGAACTTTGATATCAACAGTGTATTGACACAGAACTAGAGTTTGGATTATTGGTCTGTTCTTAATAAGAGATTGTAAAAGATTTTTCTTTACCTGTGAGCAATACACTTAAGAAACAAAGCTTCTATATCTTATCAAAATAATTTATTGTACTTTAAAGTCTTTATTATGTCTTTGATTACTTAAAAAAAAACGGAGTCTTCTTAACATTAAGAGCGCTAAGGTTTTTTTATATAGTCATATTTACCTTTAAAATCTTTTATTATCACTTTGGTTAAATAGATAGCTGAGTATTGTTTCATAGTGACCTGTGATCCTATTAAATCAGGTGATCAAACCTTGTGACATTATGACAAATTTCCCAACATAAAATCTAAATAGGATCTTTTGTTTTATCCCAAAATAACTCTGAGACTTCCCAGAGGGCACCTAGAAAATCTCAAAGGTTTGGTTTTGTCACTTTGTAAAAGAGAAATGTTAAGCTAATTCAGTCTATTTAATATATTAAATTATATGAGAAGCGTTGTCAAATAATAAATGATGCTTAACCTTTTTTAGGTTACATTTTTATGAATACATGTTACTAATACAAGTGTTTCAGAAATTGTATAAAGTTCCTAAAAATTTTTCAATATCTTTACTATTCATATGTTCTTGTATAACGGTATTAGTCATAATTTCAGTTATCATAAATTGTTGTATGTCATGAATATCAAGAATAGACCTGACTATTCAGAAGCAAAGAGCATGGCTCTGATTTGGGCCATGACAGTAAAACTATTACAATAATTAGATAGCTATGATTTGAGTGAATAGTGGTCTTGATATTGAAACTGGAATTTCAGATAACAGGAAAGATCTGTATAACTGTAAACATCAAAACCCTTCTTTCTCAGAGAAACCACAGGGACTAATCTCTCCTTTAGAGACTATTTTCTTTACCCATCAGCCCACCTGGGATGACTGTCGACAGCTTCTCCAGGTCCTTTTTGCCTCGGAGGAACGAGAACGGATTCTCCGAGAGGCGGCGGCCAAGACTGTGCATGACCCTAATGGGCAGCCCACCACTAATCCCACCCGCGTCCACCACGTCCTCCCGTACACCCGTCTGCCTTGGGACCCCAACATCGAACAAGGTACAGAGGCTCTCGATCAGTATCGCCAGCGTCTGCTCCAGGGCCTCCCGTCTGCTGCCAGAAAACTAACCTTTATAAGGTAAGCAAAGTCATCCAGGCCAAGGATGAATCGCCGGCGGCGTTCCTAGAACAACTCTTAGAGTCTTACCGGTTATATACTCCTAGTGACCTGGAGGACCCAAATAATAAAACCTTGCTTTTGTCAGTCAGTCGGCCCCAGATATTAGGAAAAAGAAGTAACAAGAAATAGGAAGGTTTAAGGACAAGAATTTGACTGAGCTAGTTGAGGTAGGCCTGCGCATCTTCAACAACCGGGATGAAGTTAATATCACCCAGACTAAGAAAATGGCTAAAGTCCTACTTACAACAATAAGCTCCACATTTAGTTCCTGAAAACTGCTGCTCTCAACCTGACCACCCTGCTACCAGATGACGACCCATGCAGCCCATGCACGACTGTCTCGGGATCCTAGAAAACGTCACCTGTGCCTGACTGGACCTGACAGACGACCCCTAGCCAAATCCAGAGGCCATTCTTTTCACAGATGGAAGCAGCTTTGTCACAGAAGGAATCAGGTATGCTGGGGCGGCTGTAGTGACTAATGAGACTGTTATTTAGACACAGGCTCTGAGCCATGGAACCTCAGCACAATGGGCTGAGCTAATAGCAGTGATCTAGGCCTTGCGGTGGAAAAGGAAAAGACTGTGAACATTTATACAGACAGCAGGTATGCCTTAGCCGCTGCCCATATACATGGGGCCCTATATAAGGAACGAGGCCTCCTGACTTCAGGAAGAAAAGAAATTAAAAACACAGAGGAAATTTTAGCCCTCCTTGAAACTATCTGGCTACCAAAGAAGGTAGCAATCATTCATTGCCCAGGGCACCAGAACTCGGGCTCTGAGGTAGCACGGGGCAACTCCTTCACTGATCAGACAGCAACGGAGGCTGCCCGAAAACCAGCGGCGCCAATTGACATTCTGCCTGCCCTATTACCCAGAGTGCTAACGGACACCCCTACCTACACTCCAGGGGAAGTTGAACTATGCAACAAGCTGAGAGGAAAAGAAGAATCTGCTGGGCGGGTTAGGCTCCCAGACGGCTGGCCGGCCGCATTGTAGTACCTGAGGCTTTGAGCTGAGACCTCATAACCCAGGTTTACCAGAGCACTCATTTGGGAGGGACCAAGTTGATTGAACTGTTAGAAAGAGACTATTATACTCCGGGGCTGCAACGATATAGCCAAGCAGGTATCGGCCCAGTGCCACGTCGGTGCACAAGTGAATCCAGGGCCCCCCAAGGGAGTACAACAAGGGACAAAACTTTGTGGACAGGCACTGGAGAAACATTAGGAGTTGGATTTCACTGAGGTCAGCTTGGGTACCTTTGGATTCAAGTACTTGCTTGTGTTCATTGACACCTCTTCAGGATAGACTGAAGCCTGCACCCACCAAACAGGAAACAGCTCAGTTAGTAACAAAGAAATTAGTCTCAGAAATAGTGCCTTGATTTGGCCTGCCCATAACACTGGGGTCCGACAATGACCCGGTGTTCATCGCCTAGACCAGTCCATCTTTAGCCAGAGTTCTAGAAATTAATTGGAAGTTACATTGCATTTACAGGCCTCAGAGCTCAGGACAGGTAGAGAAGATAAATAGGACCCTGAAAGAAACCTTAACCAAGTTCAAATTAGAAACTGGCAAAAACTGGGTAAGCCTCCTTCCCTCCCCCCTCTGTTAAGGGCATGATGCACCACCCCCTACTGTACAGAGATCACACCTTATGAAATCATGTTTAGAAGACCTCCTCCACTTCTCCCCAACCTAGGGGAAAAAAGCTCACAGAAATCCGTAACTTCTCCCTTCTTAAGTCCTTACAGGCTCTCCACCTAGTGCAGCAAAAAACTCACCAATTAGTCTCCTCAACCAGAGTTCCAACTCAGTCTCACCCAGCCACAACCTGCCTCACCTGAGCCTCACTGAGAAGGACCCTTCCTGGTTTTAAATGTCTTTTTTAAATGTAAATATTTAGATAAAACTTTTGTTTGTTTTGATATATTCATTTACTACATCAACCATAGTTGCAGAATTTACATTTTGAACAGCTTAGTTTCAGAATCTGTAAAATAAAATAAGAATCTTGTATATTAATTTATACATGTAAGACTAATGTGTTCATAAAGCATAGATCTTGCTTTAATTGTATAGCTTTAGGTAAGACTTGCTGTTTTTATGCTAACAACTCTGGAATTATATGACACAGCCTGGCACTAGCAAGACAGAGGGTTAAAGTCAGAGAACGGCTTAAATGTGGAGAACCTTGGTATGAAGGACTTTTTAATAACAACCCTTGGTTAACGACTCTCTTGACATCCATTGCAGACCCCTTATTTTAGCCCGGCTGGGCCTCCTGTTTGGGCCCTGCATAATTAATTAGATAACTGCCTATGTCAGAAAACTGGTACAGGCAGTAAAACTCATGGTCCTCAGAACAACTATCTAGGTTGGGGAATCAATGATTTGAATTCCCTTTGAAAACCAGTGGGGAATGTAAAAGTGGAAAATTCTCCAGCATGCTAGTCACAAAGACAAGACAGGGAGTGATATCTTCAAGTGCCAGCTCCCAAGAAACAAAAAACAAACAAACAGAACAAACAAACAAACAAACAAACAAAAACACAACATCACTGCCAGGATGCAGAGAACAGAACTGTCTACTAGGCCCTGTTTGCTATAAGATTTAAGAGTCCCCCAAAAACAACATTTTTGCACCAGACAATAACAGCCAACTTCTGCTTTTATAATCTGCTTAATGTAGAACTAGGGTATAGTTCTAGGAGATGTCCTGTGCAAAGATATACTAATGGCTAATTACTGCTTCTGTAAACCTGCTTGCCTGATGTGGTTTTAGGCTTTATAAGCTTGACTCCTCTGGAAGCTCGGGGCTGATTATCTGACCCTGTGTGGTGGAGAGAGTCCGTCGCTGGCCAGCTTATAAAAGCTCATAATTAATCTCAATTGGCTCCGTGGGTCTTAGATTTGAATGCGCCACAACAGAATGGCAGAGTGTTAGTCTAAGGGAGCCAACCGGTGGACATTTACCTCTCATCTCTACTTCCACAACAGTGGCAGCTAAGACAGGAAAAGCGCTGACAAAATGGCCAGGTATCCCACATCTATTATTGCTCGAGTTTCCCAGCCAAACTGGGACATAAAAATCTCTTTTAGAATGAAGATTAAAGTCAATTCACTGGAATAAGTTGATGACATCACTTCCTCTTTCTCTTGGATCTCAGGAAATCCTAATTAACATGCTAATTATTTCTCTCCTTTGTGGCATTTCCATGAATCAGAAGAGGAGGTATTCAGATGTAAGAGCAAGCTCTGGATTGCTTCCCTCCAAGAATAGAGAAAAGATCCTTCTCCATCTGGTTCTGTCTATTTATCTCTATAGGTTTAAGGGAATTTGTAAGAGATGTAGGGTGAGAGTAGATTTACTTCTCAAACGTAAAATTCAGACTCTGCAGATAGTTGTAAATGGTAGGTGGCATGAGATTATCAGAATAAAAACCCTAAATCTAAAAAGGGGTATTTGGGGTGAGGCGGGGAAGGTTGCCTTATAAATCGAAGTTTATCCTCAGAAGACCTTTACTCTCACTCGATATTTTTGTAAAGGAAATCTCCGAAGTTCCAGATGCATGGAGATGAGAGAGATTACAAGAGCCACAGGCTTTAGTCTTGTCCAGGACAGAGTTTGGATAAAAACATACAGATCTATACAAAACAACTGGGCTCACTTTCTCCAGCCTCTCAAAGTCTGGACTTGGATCTTCTCAGGAGGGTGAGCCAGTGGGCCAGGCCTCTGCCATTCACTCCCATCCACTCCCACCCAAAGGCATGGCATTCCAGGTTGTCATCTAGTTTTTCTGCTCCTTTGACCACTTCGCCAGTCCACTGCTCCTTTTTCCAATCTGGGTTCCCTTCTTATCTTTCTCTGGTTCTATTTCAGTTCTTTCCCCACAGCCACTGCTTTCCTCTAATCCACACCTTCCTGTAAACACACATTCTGTTTCAGTAGTTTTGGGGAAGGGTCTGAGATCCTGCATTTCTAACGAGCTTTCAGATATTGTTGTTACTGCTGGTCCATGGGCCACATTTTGAGGAGCAAGGCTCTATGTCATTGTGTCCTTGTGGCCCGATGAGGACTCGATTTTACAGATGAGAGAGAAGGCTCAGAGACCTCAATTATGTTTTGAATCCAGGTCTGCTGCATGCAAAGTTCATACTCATAACCAACAATCTCAGCTAATGTTGGGCCAAGGTCCTTAAGTTCTCTTCTTAGCCTTCCTTCCTAGGTAATTGTGCTATGATAAACTCAGCCAAGCCTGAGACTCAGGTATACGTTTTCCTGGAATGTCCATATCATACTAATTCTTCCTTAGAATGAGCTACTCATGACCCCAGGTGAATATCCTGGAGCCTACCGAGGTATAGTCATGACCTCATGCCTCTGTTCTAGCCTGCCCTTTTACAGCTCATCCCTCCTGCCTATCAGTAGACAGTCATCTAGGATTGCAGCCGCCCTGGGGGCTTACATTCTCTCTCAACTTCCTGTCTTAGCTGTCTAGTCTTTCCAGCCCTTTCCTGCCTCATCTTTATCTGTTGCCTCAACACTCTCACTTTATCTTCTTTTCTATCTCATCATATCTTCTTCCCACAGTAGTTAGAGATTGTTAGTAATGCCCTAAATACTGAATGGAAAAAAATAAAGTGTGTGATGCGGGCCCCTGCCCAAGACCAGAGGGCAAGACTCATGACCTCCAGGAGCAAAGGACTGAAGCTTGGTCCTTGTAGAGGCAGAGGCAGCAGGCCAGGGTGCTGGTTGAGGAGTACAGCAAGCATTTTGTCTCTCTAAGGAAACAAACAACATTGTGTGTGTGGTAGAGGCAAAGGGTGTTGGCGTGAGAGAGATTGGGAAGGGTTATTCTTTCCAGTGTTTCCTGTTCTTCTGTACCGAGCTGGAGAAAGTTATCCTGCCCCTCACGGCATATTCCCATGTCTCTTGCCTGGACCCAGGCTTAAGGAGACTCATAGAATGTTTGTTGGGGTGGTTCCATAGAGTAGTGGTTAGCACATCTGCTTTACATGCAGAAGGTCTTGGGTTCCAGCCCCAGTGGAGCCACTGTTGGTACCCTGGGTGCGTGTGCCAGGTCCCGGGTGCCCACTGCGTGGGAGGAGACGCCCTGCCTTCAGGGATTCAGCTCTAAAGGGGAGACAGCAACATCCGTAGGTCAGGGGTAGAAGTCAGGGGGAGAGGGGAGTTAGAAAAAAAAAAAAGAGAGAGAATGTCTGTGCAGGAAATTTAAAGCAGGGCTCAGCAACTTCTCCCTATAAAGGGCCAGAAAATAGACATTTTAGGCTTTGTTGGCCTCACAGTCACAGTCACAGCTACTCGTCTCTATTACTTAAGCACAAAAGCCGCATAGACAAAATGTAAACGAATTGGCACGACCGTGTCTCAATAAAATTTTATTTATGAACACCGAAATTTGAATTTCACAAACTTTTTCCTGTGTCACAAGATATTGTTCTTCTTTTGATATTTTTTAATCAGTAAAAAATATAAAAAGTATTCTTAGGCCATAGGGCTAAGCCATTCTTAGCTTATTCTTGGCCTGGAGTTTGTCAATTCCTGATTCAGAATCTAGTGTTACCCAAAATGTTTTTTGAGGGACATGGTCAAATACTCATGGGAAACGCTGGGCTAAACAAAGCTAAACATACATGTCTTAAGTATTCTCAAGAGCGGTGTATGTTTCTTGAGAAATCTTTTGTGTCGGGAAGTGTCTTGCAGGTGAGCGTTCCTCGGGGCTAGGTTCTATGGAACATGCTCTGGGGGAACACGGCTCCAGTC
Organism: Rousettus aegyptiacus; assembly: GCF_014176215.1. NCBI lineage: Eukaryota > Metazoa > Chordata > Mammalia > Chiroptera > Pteropodidae > Rousettus > Rousettus aegyptiacus. Next base: position 4,297,999 of record NW_023416292.1, read on the forward strand.
TACCCCTCATTTACACACGGGGAAACTGAAGCCTGAGCACCTTGTCAGCTAGACGAATGGTCAGGTCTCTTGACTGCAACGATGCTCCTGATGTGCCACACTACCGCATCCCCCGAGTGACCCGAGGCAGAGCAGCACAGATCGAGGCTAGCCCACAGGACACCGGGGCCCCAGCTTTCCAGACCTGGCTGTGCACATGAATCTGAAGGGGGACACATTTTGATGGAGTGATTATAACCCTAGGTGGCTGCATGTCAGGAAACACTCCTAAAATTCCTGTCCCTGACCAATTAAAGAAGAATGTATAGGCTCTCCTTAGCCTCAGGGATACTGTCCCATTATTAATAAGACGTAATTATTGAATGATTTGGGCAGAAAAGAGACTGATATACACTGCATACTAATAATGTATTTACTTGTGTATAGAGGTTACAAAGCACCTCTGTGTCATTTGCTCCTTACACCTGCCTCTGGGGGATTTAGGGCAGGTTTTTTTTTCTTTTATCCTTTCATTTGTTTTAATTTTATACATACAGAAACCGAGGCTCAGGGTATCTAGGAGACGAGCCCCTGGTCACACAGCCAATGGCAAAGCCAGAACTCAGACCTAAGTCTCATCTCACCTCAGAGGCTGCTTTCTCCACAGCGCATTGTCTTAAAGTGAAGGGTGACTAGGCAATGAAGTAATTTTCTAGCAAAGCATGACCAATTTCCCTTTCTCCACCTCCCTCTTCTTCCTCTGCACCTCCCCCCAGCCCTCATATATATGGATCTGCACAAAGCCTTGCAGGCCTGCACACCTTTACCTTTGAAACGACTCCCATAGCTGGGACAGGAACCTTCTGCCTACAGTTACACCCCTGATTGGTGAGTGCTGAGGGTGTCTGCCCAGCTTTCCCCTCAGTAACGGGAGCCAGCCACCTCCTAGCGGCAAACCTCAAGCATCACTTCCAGGCCCTGAGGTGAGTGATGGGGGAATTCCTGAGTACTTAGCTTTGAAGCATTAGACTGCTGCCTTATTGGAAATGGATGGGGGCATGGGGATGGCAGTCAACTTTTTCAGTGTGTATGTAAGGATATGAAATGACTGTGGCAGAGGAACTGCTTTCTCTGATTTAACACCGAGAAGAATTTAGGCCAGATGGGAGGAAGAGCAGGAGGATTATGAGGCCCAGAGATGAATTTTTAAGTGAGGCTGCAAAGCCTGTGGAGTTTGAGAGAAGAGACTAGAAAGACCTTGAGGGAGATGCTGAAGTGCAGAGTGGCTGACGGCGGATGTTGGGTGCCAGGTCCGCATCCCACTTTCTCTGCCCATATGTTAGCAGTTATTCCAGACACAGGTCTTCCCCCATCTTCCTGCCCAGTGTGGGGGTGGAAGACTGAGTGCCTTTAGGTGGAAGACCTGTGCCTGGAATAAGAAAGGTTCTTAAATGGGTGGGGAGGGAAGTAAGAAAAAAAGAGAGAGAGGAAGAGAGGGAGGAAAGGAGAGAAGAAAAGCAAAGCAAAGGGTAAAGAAGGTAGGGGGAAGGAATTCTCTGCATAGTCACAACAAATAGTTAGTTGATGGGTCACCTTCCTCTCACTTGGGGCCTCTTCACATGGTCATTCCCAATGGGCACTTTACTGGAAGTTTTAAAGGTAATTCATTCAGAAATGTGATTCCTCCTTCTTGTTCGGTTAACTGAAAAGTGAATTCTTAGAGTCAAAAGTGAGTTGTCAGCTGGGGTGGCAGAGTGTTTGACTCTGACCTACTGTCTGTGCCCCTCCCTCTAGGCCAGGATTAATCCCTCAGATCCTTCTTGATGAGGAGTCAGAGATGGCTTTCTCCCTGGGGAGGAGGAAAAACCTGCCCACATGTGTCTGGTGCCCTAAGGGCAGAACTCAGATATCAAAAACACTGAGTTAAGCTCTATCCTCCTAAGTTTGGGCTCCCAATACAAGTTCTTGGGCACTTCCCATTTCTCCAGTCTTCTTGGTCAAATTCTGACTTGCAGGTTATTGGCTAGAGAGAGCTGTAATGGAGTAAGGAAGGCAGTGCCAGGTATGTGTGATATGGATGGCTATGGTGAAGTGGGCAAGTAGGGGCAGAAAGACTTTTGCCCTGCCCCAATGCACCACAGCAGAGCACTATGTTTGCAATATTTTAACACTGAGAACCCACCCTAGTCTCAGGTTTCCCATCTGCGTATCCCAAGGCTGGCCCAGACCCAGCCAAGAAACATTGTTCTGGGTATACCATTCCTGGTACAGTGGGCCTGCTTCAGTGGGCTGCTCCTTCTCTTCCAGCAGGATCCTCCCAATACTTTCTTCACTGCAGATGGGCGCTCCAATGCAGAAGGCTGTGCTCCCCTGCCTGAGTCTCGTCCTGCTTGTCTGGAGCTGGGCGCCAGGAGTCCAAGGCCAAGAATTCCAATTTGGGTCCTGCCGAGTGAAGGGAGTAGTTTTCCAGGAACTATGGGGGGCCTTCCGAGCCATGAAGGACATTGTGGTGAGCGAAGTACTGTTCTGGACCCAGCTGCAGGGGTTACTACGGGGGAAGGATAATATTTTATGATCATGGAGCCCTTTGTAGTTTGCTAATCATTTCCCTATATAATAACTGTGAAGTCAGAGGCATTACAGGCCCATATGTCCTCTTGCACATGAGGAAATTGAGGTTCAGAAAGATGTGGTCAGTTTACAGGAAAATAAACACTGCCCAAGAGGAATAAAGAAAGGAGCCTATTCATCTGGGCTTCATTTGTGTCTCAGGAAGACATGAGACTCCACCAATAGGAAGTCGTGGGAAATCCTCTGAGACTCGCCCACTGGAGCTGTCACCTGCTGCTTAGTCAGGCTCCTGCTAGTCTGTTACCGCCTGTTTACACCTTGGCTTAAAGGTAGAAAGAATGGTTATTGCTGAGGTGGGATAGAACAGCTTGTGAAATGGGACTGTGGATTTCTCCTGGGCCTGAAAGTGCTTTAATATGTGCCCTCATAAATACACTCTGCTCCTTAAAGGACAATCCAAATACAAGGCAGAAAGAGGGAGCCCAGTGAGGCAGCCGGGAAAGGGGAGAGTGCCCCTCCGGGAACAGGACACCTATATGTGATCTTGACCTTAAAACCAACTGGTATATTGCTCCCCATCCCCATCAGTTTTCTTATTTGCACAATGAAGAGGTGAGACAAAGGAACTCAAAAGCTCTTTCCTCTCCATGATTTTTTGACTCCAAATCCAAGAGCTCGAATGAATGGCTGGGCTGCAAGGAAAGCTCCAAGGGTGAGGGAGTCAGCACCCCTCACTTTCATGGAATAGGGAGGTTAAATTCTGCCCCTAGTGGTTCTTAAACAATATAGGCTTATTTCCTCCTATCTCAAATGACCAAGGGAATCAAATAGGTCCCCTGGTCAAAGCTCTAAGAATTCCTTAGAGTCCATCTGTGCCTGGGGACCAAACTTAGGGATTTCTGTGGCTGGAACTTACACCTCTATCCCAGGGACGAGCTCGGCTTAGGGCCCCCGGCACCCCCTCTGGTCTCTGAGATCTCACGGACTGGGTAGATTTGGGGGTCTAGAGAAACAGTATGTATTTGTAAGCCTGGTTTCTATGCTTCCTCTAACCTGGAGACATCTTTTCTTTCTGCTTCCAAAGCAAGCTCAGGATAACATCACAAACATCCAGCTACTGCGGAGGGAGGTTCTGCAGAACGTCTCGGTAATTAGACCTTGGGGAAGGTGTGGCTGGTCTTCTGTGAGTAGTGGGGCTGAGGGGTTGCCTGGGGAGGTCGACAGAAGACTTCGCTTCCCAGCCTCGGGCTGGGACTACCCAGGAGAAGGCTGGGCAGTGAGCCGGAGAAGTCGGTGCATGTGGTCATCATCCAGGATCTGGGTTATATGGGCAATGTGTGGGCTCATAAACACCTGTCTCCATTTAGCCAGAGAATTGCCATCGGTCTGTATTCCTCTTATGCTGTGTAGGCCCAGTGGGAGTCTGCTTGGGTCTCTTCCATTTCCATTTTTTTCCTCACCCATCCCTGTCTTCTCATCATCTATCTAGTCGGTGAGCACACATGTACTGAGCCCTGAGCCCTGCAGGTGCTGAGCTTCACTCTGTGGTGTTTAAAGGGGCTAGAATGCAATTTCTGTGTTCAAGGATGTGTGCTTTTTTCTCCTCATTTCTTCTCTTTCTAGTCCTTTTCCCCCGCCAACTCTCAATCACCAAATTCCAGGTCTTCTACAGTGTCTCTCACCTCCCATGGTTATTAGAGAGGTCATGGGGTGTAGAAGAAAGAATATTAAACAGATGGGGAATAAAGAGTCCTGGGAACCAGGCCTGTGTCTGCCCCAGACTAGCTGTGTGACCCTGGGCAAATTCTCCTCTCTGGGTCTGTGTTTCCTCCTGTAGACTAAAGGCTCCACTCTCCAGGCTCCTGGAGGCTCCATCAGATCTAATCTTTAGCAATATCTAGAAGATCTCTGCCTCTGTTGTCCTTATCTTGCCTTGGCGACATGCGGGTTGTTAATCCAGGGCTGGGGTGGGCAGAGGCCCCTGCTCTGTGGTGACCCAGACCCTCCCTAGGACACTGAAAGCTGTTACCTGATCCGCGCCCTGCTGAAATTCTACTTGAACACCGTTTTCAAGAACTACCACGAGAAGGCAGCTGAATTCCGGATCCTGAAGTCATTCTCCACACTGGCCAATAATTTTATTTTCATCGCATCACAACTGCAACCCAGCGTGAGTAGAACAAAGCTGGGACCGGGGCCCATGGGAAACAGTATGTTTTGAGAGGACTTTCCTTCCCTTATCTAATCTTGGCTTTTACTTCACAAGAGGGCATCCTGGGTGTCATAGAAAAGAGCACAGGCTCTGGAAACCAACAGGTCTGAGTTCAAGTCTAGTTCTGCTTCTAACCAGGAGATTGACCCTTTGCAAAGTGCTCAGCTTCTTTGGGATTCAGTTTTCCTGCCTATAAAATGGAGTGACCACTCTCACCTGGCTGTGAGAACCAGAGGCTGCCCTGCCACACCGGGGGGTTCAGCACTGGCTGCCCTGAGGCTGCGGGTTCAGCGCTGTCCTCTTAGGCCTTGGAAACCCTCTGGTATCACCAGGAAGAAGCGCGAGGCCCCTTGATTCTGCTCCTACCCAACACTTGCTACAATTTTTTTTTCTGTCTACAGCAGGACAATGAGATGTTCTCCATCAGTGAGAGCGCACGCAGGCGGTTTCTGCTGTTCCAGGGGGCATTTAAACAGGTAATCAAGGCCAGGAGCTGAGGGCTTGCTCAAACTGTTACAGGAGAATGCTTCAGAGCCCTAATGCAAAATACAATGCAGGTGACTCCACCAGGCCTGCCCCAAAGCCACCTAGCTTAGCAGGAGCACAGGTATTTTTAAATGAATTTAGCATATACTTTGCATAAGCACTACAAACTACATGGTCTATTTTCCTGCCAGTTTTAAATTAAAATGCTATTATATTTCCTATAAGATGATTTTAGTACTGGGAACTTTCCCTGTGAGAGAGCTTTATGGGTACTTGAGCAGGGCAAGTAGAGTCAGAAGTGAGGGAGAAGGGAGACTATGCCCATAACCCTCCCCATACACACCCCCATACACAGTATTTTCATAATGCTTAAATAGTCTAGTTTGTGAGAAGAAACAATCACAGGAAAATATATTACCTCCTCCCAAATTAAGACAACAATGGAAATCCAAATTTCAACCCAAGCCCCCCAAACACATATGATTTCGATCATTTTTTTAACGAGTGGATACATCAGACTAAAAGTAAATGGAGAGCAAGAACATACGAAAGAAGGGGCAACCTGGGCCTCGGTTTCCTCATCTGCAGAGTGGACTCAGGAGGATTCTATGGCTCCTGTTGTCAGGGGCTCCAGATGCTTTTCCCTTGCTCCTAACTCACTGCTACCCACTGGCTCATTGTCCTAACTCCTAAAGGAGACAGCACACATAGATGGGGAACAAGTGATGGGCAGGCGAGTTCACCAGAGGCCACGCCAATGGTGACATGGCCCATGATGTGGTCAGGCCAGCTATGGGAGTATTGGGTGGAAAACAAACCTGTACTTGAGGCTAACATGGCAAATCTTCAACTCTCTTTCCCCTTTAGTTGGACATAGAAGCGGCTCGGACCAAAGCCTTTGGAGAAATGGACATTCTCTTGATCTGGATGCAGAAATTCTACCAGCTCTGAATGCCTACACCAGAATACCCTCCTCTTCGCCATGTCATTTCAAAAGAATGGCCCTTCCTATAATGTTCCCTGGGCACTTCACGCCCTTGACCATGGGTCCCATTCTTGGTCCAGGCTTATCCTCAAAGACTTTATTCTTTAAGTGGCCCCAACGACAGTCATGGAGGGTTATCTGGAATGCTGTGAATAATCTACAAAGCAGATTCCCGTATTTATTACAACTCTATTTAAATCCCATCAGTGTTTTAGCTGATGTTATATTTATTGATGATAGAAAGTTCTGTGAAGACAGCAGAGACAACGCTCTGTTCTTCTCTTTGATTCTCCATGATCTTTGGAACCACATGGAACAGTGAATGGTGCTCAGTAAATGCTTAATAAACTGTGGATTTTTTTTTTTTTGGCCTGTCTTTGAATTGTTGAGGGAAATGAGGGATGCTGGGATATAAAGTTGAACATTAGAGCATTGAAACCAGCTCTTTATGGTATCTCCAGGAACAGAGCACTGGAGTGGGGGCGAGGGCACCTGTTTAGAACGTAAAAGATAAACGATATAATGTGCTCAGTGTCCAACATCAAGCGGGCTCACTGAACATTTTGTTTCTTGCCCACACTTCAAACCCCACTCCCACTATCCCTTCCTTTTGGGTGCCTTTCTTTCTTATCTTACTTATTCTTTCCTTATCTGTTGCTAAAATAGACCAACATTAAGGTAAGTGCACAAATATCAATGCTAGGCAATGAAAGAAGGATAAAGAGATGATAAAATCTATTTCTAAAAGAGGGATAATGCTGGGTCAAGGTCCTTATGTGGATCAAGGGAGGGAGACTTAAAGTAAAGATGATTTAGGGATATAGGGAGATACATACGGTGCTGAAATTTAGAATCCATCACATCAAAATAAACTGCCCTTATGACAGGACTCAAGATGAGTAAAGCTCACTACTAAGTGCTAGCCTTAAGATCAAGGCAAAAACATTGCCAGGGGCCTTTTCTACCCACCCCTTCCTAGCTCACAAGGCTGAAGTATATCCTCATGGCGCAGTCTAGGGGCCTTCTATTGGTGTGAAGCCCAGGCCTGGGAAGAATTCCAGAGGCAACAGCTAACCTATGCTACAGCCTGATGTCACATGGTCTAGAGCCAAGGCAGCAAAAACTCTGTGATCAAAGACAGTCTGCAAATCCCACAGCCTGCTACACGGCTTGGAAAGGAAGCAAGTGGCATTGGGCCAAATGCTCGGCCTGGCCAGAGCTCACCTGAAAACCATGAAGGGTTGCAAAGGTGTACAAGAAGAGCTAGAGGGGTGTGGGGGTGACTGAGCTATGCTCAGGGCAAACAAGGACGAGACTCGAGGTGGGATGTGGGAGGTAATGAGGGCTCCAAAAATAGATGGAGCAGGTGTTGGAAACCAGCAGACAAACAGGCCTCATTGGCACCAAGGTCTGGGCCCAGGGGGGCAGCTGAAGGGGTGAGTCGGGCAGGAGACATTGACGTAGTCATCTGAATCAGTGTTCTCCATTTTGGCAGTAGGCTGGTGATAGAAGCTCATATATTCACAGCTGGTCTTCAGAGATGAGACATGGGGCCAAGGAGCTTCAGACACCTGGGAACAACCAAAGAAGCATCACTGGATCTGGCTTGGGTGATTTTAGTATTTCTCCAGGCAGATTTCCATAGTAGGTAATTGTGGGGGGAGTTGGTGGAGGCATGTGCACGGTTGGCAAAGACACAGATAGCTGAGTTCCACCAACTGGCTCAGCCCTGGGGATTTTCAGGGTGGCACCTCACCCTAGATAACTGGAAATTACTTAGATCTAATGTGGGCAGGAAATTCCTTAAACAGGTTCAGATTAAAATCAGGGGGATAAGCACCAATCTGAAGGAGACCCAGCTGTCGGAGGAGTTTCCCCTCTGGGATTAGATGATGTGACTTGTATAATAAATATGTGTCGTCTTAGGGAGTTATTCAGAAGCAGGGTGAGTCATCCCCTGCACCTCTATAAGGGCTTGGAAAGGCTGTGACGTGGCATGACAGTGCATTCCAGGAAGGGGCAGGGTAGTGAAGAGGAAGGAGGCAGCGGGCCACGTGAGCACAGTAGTTCTCATCATCAGACAGAAACTTCAGAATCATCTGCCTTAAGGATGGGTCAGTTCTCAGGGTACAGGGCTGAGTCATGACCTTAAAGTGGCACATTTATTGTACCATCCACCCTAGAAGGCTGTGGTGGAGATGGTCACATATTTAAACACAAGTGCTGAGTACTAGAAGTCTGGCCCTCTGAATACAGTAGGCTCTCAGTAAGTAGTCACTGAAAGGAACTGTTACTTTTTGTAACATTGCCTACTGTACTTCACCATTTGAGATTAATTTATTTGGCCTAAAAAATTAAATATATTCTCTGTGAAGCTTAAAATATTCAATCTTTAATCCCATGCACATTATCGTGAACTTGTTCTGTCAAAATTTTTGTCTCTTATAGTGGGAATAAGAGTTTCGAGTAGAGAGGAGTAGTAAAATTTGAGCAAGCTATAGGCCCAAGTGAGGACATGTGTGGTCACAGACAGTTTAGGAGGAAAGGGTGTGTGTAAGTGTAGAGTGTGTAGGGCAGATGGGCACTGCTGGTCCTACCTAAACTATTGAGAACCCTCTCTCTCAGAGGTGGATGAAGGCGAGCACAAGAAGCTGGAGGTGACTGTGGCAGAGCTGTCACCTGTGGCTGGACATCACTCTCCTCTTTTTAACAAGGCACATGATTGCCCAGCCAGGGACTATATTTCTCAGGCCCCCCTGAAGGTAGGTGTGGCCACATGACTATTTTGCAGCCACTGGGATGAGAGAGGAAGTGATGTGTGAACCTTCAGGATCATGGTCTTAAAGAAGCATTCTTCTGCCTCTATGGGCTGGAATGTAGGCATGGTGCTGGCTACTGACCATTGACCACAGACCAGGTGGCTCCAGAGAATGGTGGAAGAACAAGACAGAAGGCATTTGAGTCCCCAGATGACTTCATAGCTCAGGCCACTTCTTTCTGGTCCCTGCTTTTACTCGAGAGGAAATCAGGCTTCCATCATGTGAGCCCTGTGGTTTAGGGTCTGTTGCATTAGCTTAGTCTACACCCTAACTTAAAAAGGTCACACTTAGTTTTTCATAGTTCCTGAGGAAATAGTGTTTTAGCTACTGTGGGCTACTTTAGAGAATAAAATCTTTTCTTAATTTGGGAAAACAAAGACGAATAGATAGTTTAAAGGCTTTTTACCCATCAGCCACTGGCCATCAATAAAAACACAAGTTCTCTATGTCCATTCCTAGATTTTAAGAGGAGCCCTCCTTACCCCAGGTGTTGAACCCTCGCCACATCTTGACATCTGTCAGGTCATCCTCTAGGCCTGGCTTAACTGCCTCCAGTGATGCGTAAGCTACCTCTTCTCATCTTAGAGAGTTTACTAGAAAGTTCTCCCTCATATTCAGATGAAAGTGGGTAGCTTCCACCGCTCGAGACCTTCTAGAAATTGAACCTTTTCCACATGAAAGCTCTTCACGTATTTGAAGTTACTATTCATCAGCCTCTCCTGAGCACCCATTTGTCCCATGAAAATGCTGGCTAAAAGCCAGGTAACTAAGTCTACCACACTGTTGGGCTGTCAGTCTACTAACCCCTTCGAAGGAGGAAACCGATACAACTTGTTTCCCGACTCCGCCCAGGACCTGCTGGGAAGGCCGGAGCCCACGATTTACTCGCGGCTCCAGAAACTGAGCTCGGTCCACGCCCAGGTCTGGGGCCGCTCAGTCGGGCCGCAGCGGCTTACCTGGGTCGGGGCAGAGCTTACCTGCGGCGGAGCAGGCGGCGCTGACCCTCCAGGGCCAGGGACAGGTGCCTCGCGCGCACCTGGGGGAACAGGAGGCCAGGCTGAGGGCGTGGCCAGGAGTCCGGCCCCACCCCCAGCCCTGCGCGAAGCCTCGGGGAGGAGGAGCCGGCGCCGCAGTCTCCCGCTCGCTTGCAGGCGCGGGGCACAGAGTTCGCAGCACACCCTCGCCGCGGGCGGTGCTTCTGCAGCTCCAGCCCGGTACCCCATATTCACTCGCCGCGACCCCCTCTCACCCATATTCCCGCTCTCCACCCCCGCTCCTCTCCCAGCCCTCCCGTACCCTCCCTGGTAACCAACCCCACTCCGTATCCTTCCCTGCTTTCCCGTACCCCCACCCGCTCCCCTGTACCCTCCCCGCTCCCTCGTACTACCCCACGCTCACCAACCCGCCTCGCGCTCCCCCGTATCCTCCCCGCTCCCCAGCACCCCAGTCCCCCAGCCCCCCGATCGCCCATATTCCTCCCTCGCTCGCCCACCAGCTCACCCATCACCCCTTCTCACCCGCAGCTTGCGCACCCCCAGCACGCCGAGGACAGGCACTGTAGACGTTGTTTTGGGAGCGTGGCCACTGAGACGCGCGGGGCCGCTGCGACAGGGGACGCTGGGAACCCTCCAGGGCGCTCATCCTCACGGCCAGTCGACGGGCCCGCCTGGAGAGAGCTTCTCGGCAAAACCACAGGGAAAGAGGACAGTGGCATCAGAGGACCATGCTCAGGTCTTAGGAAGTAAAGGCTGCCTCCCTCCCCCTGGGCTCAGTACTGTCTGACGCGTAGATGCTCCGAATGTATGAAGTCAGCCTTGCCCTCCTCTGAAGTTCCAAGGGCCCAAGACGCTCTCCTCCTCGTCCTCATTTCCAGATCTTTCATCCCCCTCCCTTGTTCCCCACACCCAGGCCCACTCATCTAAAGCTCCTGGGTCTGAATGCTCTGGGCTCTCTGTGGCACTCAGTTCTCCCTAACCAAGCCCCAAGCGGCTCACCTTTCCTCTTTTGAATGACCCTTTTCACCAACAGCCCCAGAAGTGCCAAAAGGATGAGGCCCAGGATGATGGGGATCAGGACATGAAATTCTTGGTCTTCCATCTGGGCCCCTGGGCCATGGTTGAAGCCTCTGAGGAGGGAAGGGGAGGGAGAGAGGAAGAAGGAGTCAGTAAAGAAGCACTCTTGAGTGGCATTTTGGAGATGGTTCACAATTTGTCCCTTCGTTAACAGAATTTCACCCTTCCCAACAAAAAGCCTTGTTTCTGAAGTCAGGAGTTCTGGACTCAAATTCAGATTCAGCTTTTTACTGGGTTTCTAACTTCTCCTAACCGTCTCCTAACTTCTCTAGCCTCATTTCCCTGGTAAATAAGTCTAGTAAAACCTACTCCACAGAACTGTTTAAGGATGAACCAAATAGTAAAAAAGAAGAACCTCATGCACCTGGTCTAAGCAGCAGTCAGTAAATGTCAGATCCTCTTCTAGCTCTCTGCACCTTGGTTTCCTCACAAGATTATTGCAAATATTAAGTTAGTTTCTTTTAACCGCGGAAAAGAGAATGTTTTCCTTACGGTGCCTCCTCTGCCTAGAAGTCCTGTCTCCCATTTTCTACGTATAGACATCTTACTTTCCAGAAAGGGCCAGTGCATAAGTCCTCTTTTCTTTCCCAGTCTCAGTAAACCGGAATCAATTTTTTTCTTTCTCTGTCCCCAACTCTTGTGTTCATACTGGTTACGGCTGTTGTCAGAGTTACATTTGCATTAGTTAGTAAGATAAGACCCAGACTGCATGTCTTCATTTTACTACATCTGTAGGATACAGCACAATGCCTGGTACATAGTAAGAAAATGCTGATTGAGTTGATTTGAATTCTCCACTAGTAGTAGGCCGTTGTAATTTTTGGAACTAGGAATTAGGAATCCTGGTTCTATTCGAAACCATTTAGCTCCCATGGTTTCAGTTTCCTCATCCATAAAACCCAAATGATGTTGGAGGTCCCTCTCCTTACTAATATCTTTATCGTTGCTTAAGCAAAAATAATTCCAATTATAGCTTTTCTTTGGAGCCTGCTCTAATGCTACCCCCTAGTGGTCCATTGAAGCACTTTTCTGGATTGTACACAGCCCTGAGACCAGTGCTGTCCAATAGAAACATGTGTCACATATGTAGTTTTAATTTTCCTAGTCGCCACATTGAAAAACTACAGAAACATGTGAAAGCAATTTTAGCAGTTAATAGTTTAGTAGTTAATTTTATTCTCATTTAGCTTTTCCCCATCGAAACATATCTGAATAAATGCTGAGTGACTGAAAATTTTGGATCTTGCTCTGCAATGCGCCTGCTGGGGTATTGACAAGTGTATTCATGTTGAGGGGACTAATGAGTTAATGTGCTATATCTATACTCATAATGTGCTATGAGTATAGATAGTGTATTTCAGTGTGGCCTTCTAGAGACAAAGCCAAGAAGAGTCTTGGTTGGTAGTCATTTCAGGAAGATATTAGTGGACCTCCTAACTCCAGACTATTTTGCCTGGTTTCTAATCCATCCTGGATGATGGAGGCCTCTTACCTCTGCCTGTGAAGCCTGGTGTGCTGGTTGTAGCTGGCTGTCTGGGGCCTGAGCAGCCTCTCCGGTGCTGAGGTCTTTGAGACTGTGGTGGATGGCAAGGGGGTTGTGGCCTTGGCAGCTAGCACTGAAGATGCTCTGGAAACTCGAGGATGGTGGGTGATTGCGGTGGTGGGGGAGGGGCGGTGTGTTGTCAGGACCTCTGTCCTTTGAGCTGGTGTGGTTACTGGTGAGATAGCAGGAAAAAGCGATCTCTCGTTAACACACTCTTGTTTCCAGCACGACTGGGTCACCACCTCTTTTCTGAACACACTCTTCCCTTTTACCTAGACTGCCTTTGTTCTTGCATCCCTCACGGTTTGAAATGCCTTCTTAGCATGCGTCTACACCTGGTAAATCCTATCCATATTTGCTTCAAACGCCATTTTCTCCAGGAAGCTTTCTCTGACTTTCCGGGCAGAAGAGGTTGCCCTCCTCTGAGCATGGAGAAAACCTTGTTTGTAGTTCAGTTCCCACTCTGCCATGTGCTTGTCTCTTCTTCTCCGTCCCATGCCCGTCAGTCACAACCTCGAGTATGTGATGTGCTCAGTTACACTATCCCTCTTAGTACCCAGCAGGGTCCTCTAGTGAAACTATGTCCAACTAATGTATCTGCCTCACAGGATAGATGTGAGGATGCGATGGAAATACTAAATGTCAAAATGCATTTAAAACAGGAAAACAATATAGAAATGTAAAGGTATTATCATTAAACTTTTTATTGCAAAATAGAGTTGTCAAAATCACTGTGTGCCAGAAAGTGGAAGACAGCCCTGTGGGCAGAAGGAGGCTTAATGGCCTCCAGCTGAGAACCATCTGCCCTGTTTCTGGAAGTCATTCATGAAGGAGCTACATTTTGTGAATGGAGCACAACCTTCATTACTTGTAGTGCCACCTAGTGGTGATATAAAGAGCGCCCAGGTGTCCGGACTGCAGGATGGGCTTAAAGCACACGGAAAGTAGGTGGCAGGGAGGGGCCCTCCCCTCAGGCTGAGCCCCCGCTCCTATCTGCCAACCACTCTGTGAGCTAAACGTGAACCCGGTCCTCCGTTTTCACAGTGTTGCATCACCTCCCCCACCTCCTCTTCCCCAGCTTTGGCGAACTGACCTTTGGGTATGAATTCGAAAGAACTGGCACGTGCAGTCATCTGGAACCAAGAGGTCATCTGCATCTGTAGAAATCTCCGAAACCATGCTGGAGGCTCAGATATCGGCTCCTTTTCCCAGAATGGCTCATACGCTAATGGAGGCAAGAGGTAAGCCTGGTGGGCTCTGGGAGGAGATGGAGTTCTGGGGAAGGGATGGTTGGTAGGAACTGGAGCTGACTCACCCATGGTGGATGGAAGCGAGGGGATTAGGGCAGGGTCCACCGTGAGGAGCAGAAAAAGAATGGGACAGGGGCTTTCCTTGAAAGAAAAAATCTTTCATTCTAACCCAGTCAATAGTCCCTGTAAAACCACTGGGTTTTTAGGCTGTTGAATTAGTGCTATGCATGTGTGAGGAAGTCAGTGCAGAAAAGGAGAAAGGCAGGATTCAGCAGAAATATGGAAAGAATCAGATCATAAAGTAACAAGTCCGGCTTACAAATACGGCTTGAGGAATGACTGCCTTTCCTTCGTATTTATCCGTGGTAATTCTCATGGGACGATTATGTAGGACCGTTATGTCCTTTTGCTTCCAGTTTCCCCCAGTCTCAGAGCCTCTCCTCAACCTCAGCCCCACCCCTCTCATGCCTTGGGGAAGATGGATTTAATAACACAAGAAGAACGGCTGTCTTGTTTGAATAGAAAATTCTGTGGACCATGAATTTAATTGACTCTATGAGGTTTCAACTGTACAAATCCTAATTATTACTGGACTGGCCAATATGACAATAGTTTAAGAGTCTGGAGAACTGCTACAGTTTGATGGCTGTCCCAGCCTTCCCAAGTGGAACTGTTTTCTGGGTGGGCTGAACCTCTATCAGGTGGGACACCTACCACTGTGGATATCCAGGGTGACTTGCTGGGTCTTGCCCAAGTCTGTTTGCCAGCCTGTCCCACAGGCATATACTCCGCTGTCATTCTTGGTCAGTTCTGTCACCTTCACTAGGAATAGATGCTCATTTGGACAGAGCTCAAGGGTGACTCGGCGTTCGTATTCTTTCCTGACAAAGTGATTGGTAGATATCACGGTGACACAGCTTCCAGACTTGGCCATCTCCCGGCACAGATATAGCCTCACGGATGTTTTAGGAAGTGGGCACTTGATGGTAATGGACCCACCCAGCATTCCCTTCAGCTTGACTTCTGGGAACATCCTCAGGGCTCCAGATACTGCAGGGAGAGGGAGTTAATGTATAAGAAGCCTCATCTCATGTTTTAAAATGCATTTAACAGCCCCCATAAAGCCAAATCTCCAACTCCAGTGCTCTTTCCAGCCTAGGCCCCAGCCCAGCCTCATGCTCATCTCTAGACCCAGCCCCATCCCATATATCAGCCCAAGCCTCAGCCGACCCTCAGCCTCAGCACTATCCTGATCTGTAACCCTAGCCTCATCCTCGGCCTCTTCCCATCCTGGCCCCTATTTATATCCTAAGTCCAGCTCTGTGTTCATCTCTGTGCCCAAACATGAGTCTCAGCTAGACTTTTCTTCAGCACAAGCCTGAACATAACTCACAGCCTCATCACCAAACCCAAACCCATAAGGACCCAGACACTAAACTCCAGAGAATATAATCAAAACTACCATCCTAGTGCAAGAACAGAGAATATGCCGTGCTGACCCCAGACAGCACATAACTCCCAAGTGACTTCAGTGCGGTGTTGGGAGGCATGGTACAATTTGGCTACAACAGGTTTTTCTGTCTAGTTTTGTTTTGTTCGGATCCATTCAGCCAGAACGACCATCCGCCCACAGTTCTGTTTGTTAGATCATCCAACAAGCATTTATTGAATGCCTTTCATGTGACAGCAAGGTAGCTAACTTCCTTTCCTCACAGAAGGAATCATTTAGTGGGTGATACAAGTGGATGGCCACTACACACAGTGTCATAGATCCGATGAAGAGACACAAGGGGTTCCTTGGAAGCAAAAAGTAGGGGCACCTGATCCAGGCTGCTGCAGAGGGATGGTGTAGTTGAGGAAGTGATGTCTCAGTTGTGATCTGAGGCTGGGTGTGCAGGGCAGCTGAGGGATGGTGATTGTCTGCACCGTATTAGGGGACATAGAGGGAAAGTAAAGCGTGTGTGTGTGTGTGTGTGTGTGTGTGTGGGAGAGAGAGAGAGAGAGAGAGAGGAGAGAGGAGAGAGAGAGAGAGAGAGTGTGTGTGTGTGCGTATGTATGGTTGTGTACACACTGTGTGTGCACTGGGGAAGGTACAGAGCAGGGAGGGATAAAAGATGTGGTTCGTGAATCCCTGACATCAAAAAGTTATACTTTCACTGAAGAAGGCAGATCTAAGGCAGTTGAGCTAGCTGAAGAAGAAGGTATAGCCAGGTGTGATTAGTTGCCAACTAAGTGGGTCCCAATTAATGCCTGCATAGTTCTGGGAAGAGGGTTCCTAGGGTAACGTGTGTGTTTGGGTGGAGCTGGGGGTCTTGGGTGAAGGAGGGGAGGCACTTTCAGCAGTGAGAACAGTCCCCATAAAGCTTGAATGTGAGAGAGAACACAGCTTGGTCATGGGGTGGAGAAAAGTTCACAAACGTCCTGAAATTCATCCACTGGCCATATGTTAAGAACAGCTCCAAGGAGTTTAGCAAAGTGAGGAGAGTCAAGGAAAGGAGTGGGGCTTGAGGCTTCTGGGTGAGCACCGAGACCCGAGGAGAATGTTCCAGGAGAGGGAAGGACATGGACAACAGTGAAGAGGTGGAAACAGCCGCGAAAGTGTGAGATGTGGGACAAAAGGCTGGAGAGCGGCTGGGAGGTGACATTTCAGGAGCATGCTACGATCTAGAAGCGTAGCCGTTATAACATGGTATGGCAAGGCAGAGGGGCCAGCCAGATGCATATCTGACATGGAAACCCTCACACAAATAACCCAGCATCGTTTTAATTCCCCTGGAAGCTGAGGCAGGCATAATAGCCTGGTGACTGGTGGGGGAATCACCCTGTATGTCTAGATGGCCCATACCTGTGTGTAAATCCCAGCATCTGAGAGTAAACATATGAAAGTTTTTGGACCAACTCGGCCAGAAAAGGGCATGAATGCTGCTTTCCTAAGAGCAAGATGCTATAAAATGAGCAGGGGCATGGCAGAGGAGAGAGGGGTCACTACCTAGGCAGATACCTCCAGTCGCTTTGCTCCACTCAGGGATGAGGTTTTGGTAACCCCCTGGCTTTCCTAGATCTTCTGTTATAGACTAAATGTTTGTGTACCCTCCCAAATCCATGTGTTGAAGCTGTGACTCACCAATGTGATGGTATCAGGAGGTGGGGCCCTTGCCAGGTGATTAGGATTTGATGAGGGTGGAATGCTCGTAATGGGCTTAGTGTCCTTACTCTCTCCATGCACACAAGAAGAGGCCATGTGAGCACATAGGGAGAGGGTGGCCGTCTGCAAGCCCAGAAAGAGGGCCCTCACTAAACCGTATCTGCTGGCGCCTTGACCTTGGACTTTCAATTCCTGAACTGTGAGAAATAAACATCTGTCGTTTAAACTATGCAGTCTATACTATTTTGTTACAGTGGCCTGAGCTGAATAAGACATTTTCATTGTGCAAACGCTGGTGAATGCAGCACACAAACACACACAAAAAAAATGCTTCTAGGTGTAACTGAGCTCTAGTCACAAGGAAGCACCAGTTGGTGAGGTGAAAATGACCAGATCCCAGCTCTCCTTAGAGTTCATTGTAGCTTCTAACCTTCACCAAAGGCTTAGAAAAGCAGATTTCCTAAGCAGAGAGAAGACTAGATATGACCTCCTGGTTTAGAAGGTACGCACAGCATGTGTAAGACTTATGTGGAGAGAGCTTGCTAGGGTGCAGAGGACCTGGGCTTACCCTTAGGCGTGGTGATTACGTTGTCTATGGTGGGGCCAAGAATATGCATTTTAAAATAAATATCTCAGGTGCCTTTGAAGTTTTGTGATCCTGGCCTAGAACTACATTTCCAAAATGATTCTGGAAAGGGAGGGGTAGAAGAAGCTATCTAAAGGAACCAAGCTGTTTAATGTTGGTATTTTAAAGAAGCTACTAAGTAAGTGACATTAATCTCAGATTTGGTGACTTGATTTACAGTGGTGAAGGTAGAGAAGAGGGATATATGTAGTTTAGAAAATGACCCCTAATATATACTTGGATATAAATAGATGTCCAGAATGTGGAAAAAAGTGTGTAATTTTCATAATGCGAAATAAGGCACAGGGTCATGTGGCCGTGGCTGGTGGCGGTGCCCTGGAGACAGACTGTGTTCCAGGCAGCGGTGACTTCCCAGAGTGGTGACGAGGACCCTGTAACTCCAGTCACAGAAGGATCTCTGGAAGAAGGGAGCTGGCTTGAAACTTCTATGTTTATCAGACGGAGCATGGATTTTTAAAAAAGGATGAGAAAAATTCTATTCAACTTCTCACTTCTGCATACACCGCCTATGTGTGTTAGGGCCTTCTGTCTGCCCTTTCGTCCTGTTGCGCCGAATGGAGCTTTCCCCTCCTCTTAAAAGCCAGTGCCTTCACCTGTATCCTGAGTCCATTCTGCTTACCTTTATTAGAACTTCTCTTCTGCAATTCACGTTTGATCTGCCTGCCTTGCTGCTCTCTCCTCTTCCAGCATTGCCAGCTTATGTACATGCTCGGTGGTGCCCGTGTTGAAAAGCCCCTCGGTCGACTTTTGCACCCCCTTCAGCTACCACCCTCTCTGTTCTCTTTCTCAAACGAGTCATCAAAATCACTGAACCCACTTCCACCTACACCTGTCAGAATTTTCCGTCCAACATTCCACTGACACGGCTCTAATCAAAGTCACCAAAATTTTCCTTGTGGCCATGTTTAATGGTCACTTCTCTGTCTTCATTTTACTTGACGAAATCGAGCCCTCTCACCTTAAAACACTTTCTTCGCGTGGCTTCTCTGACACCACACTCTCGATGGCCATTTCTTTTCAATCTCCTTACTTTTCCTTCTCTAGCCACCTCCCAGTGTTGGGCCACCCCAGGGCCTGGTACTTGGGCCTGTTCCTTTCTCCGTCCTCCTCACTCTCTCCCCACAGTAGCTAATATATTGCCATGGCTTTTAATGTCAGTTCTATATAGATTCTACCAAAACATG
This sequence comes from Rousettus aegyptiacus, assembly GCF_014176215.1. Classification (NCBI taxonomy): domain Eukaryota; kingdom Metazoa; phylum Chordata; class Mammalia; order Chiroptera; family Pteropodidae; genus Rousettus; species Rousettus aegyptiacus. Next base: position 4,316,891 of record NW_023416292.1, read on the forward strand.
TATCTTTAGTCTTGTCTTTACCTCTGAGCTCCAGACTTGCCTTCTCCATCTCTCCACTTGGACTCCAATGGAATATCCAATATGTATTTTAAATTTATAATAGAAATTAAAGAGGAACTCTTGATTTCTCTTCTCAGACTTGTCCCCACAACCCCCTCCTTCCTCTGAGGCCTAAGGTTGGTTGTACTCACGTTGTGCTCATATATGTCCTACTACCTCTCAGTAAGTCTGACGTTTCATTGAAACTTCATTCCCTTGGGCTATTAAGGGTTTTCAGTCTTCGATTCAATAAACATTTAACTTTCCTTCCACACTTAAGCAGTCACAAAGAAAGGAAGTATGAATAAAAAATCGTTTTGACCCGCAAGGAGATTACCCTTTAATCAACAAAATAAGATGGATATACTCTGAGCCACGAGACAAAGTAGAATGGGATCAACTACCGGGGTTCAGAAGAGGGGATTCTGGAAAGCACATAGGAAGAAGGTGAAGGTTGAGATGAGCTTTGAATGACCCATGAAAGGTGGAGGTGAGCGGAAGGATGGTCCTGGCAGAAAGAACAGCATGAGCAAGGACTGGTGGCAGGAGATCCAGCATATGCTCAAGGAGAAGTCCTGTGTAGCTGGAGGTTAGAGAAGTTCATGGGAGTGTGATAAGCCCAGAGAGTAAAGAAGAGCATAAGAGAGAAGTTTGCATTTAATTCAGTAGTCAGTGGGAAGGGTGATCTATGAATAGAGTCAAGCTTTAGGAAAATGGATCTGGAACTATAGGCAGGTCAAGTCGGAGAAAGTGGAAAGGACAGTTAGGAGATGACCACGTATCCTTTTCCTTTCCACTCCCTCTGTCACTTCTCTACAAGAGGCTGCCCTTGTTTCTCATCCTCATAAATGGAAATCTAGAAACTACATGAATTAGCTTTTGACCAGGTCATAAGGTGGTTGACGATAAATGGAAAGAGGTGGTATAAAGCCATTCTAACATTCTGCATCTAATATCAGTGACAATTAAGACATATAGAGTAGCTGTTTTGGATGGTGACCAATGAAAAAATTTGAAGTGAGGTGTTAGGCATGTTGCATTTCAGATCCAGGTGGGATACTGAAGGGGGGATGCCCAGGAAACAGTTGTAAACGGAGATATGGAATTAGAAAATGGATTAGGACTACAAAATGGAGTAGAAAGTCTTCATTTAGAGTTGAAAGTTAGAAATCATGAGTGAAAGGGATCCAAAGAAAGAGAATATAGAGGTAGGCAGAAAGAACCTTGGATCTACCGCCATGCCACCCTGAACAAACCCGATCCTGTCTGATCTTGGAAGCTAAGCAAGGTCGGGCCTGGTTAGTACTTGGATGGGAGACTACCTAGGAAGACTAGGTGCTGTAGGCATAAAAAATAAAAAGTAAGGAATTGTAAGCTGACAAGGTCCTTGCAATTTGTGAGGTCAACCAAGGGGTGCCTCGCCTAAAAAAAAAGAAAAAAAAAAAGAAAGAACTTTGGGGGCACTTGCTTTAAGACCCCATATTAACAAGCTAATATATCTGGGAGACGTGATACCTTCAGCTTTTATGAATCAACGCCTGAGCCAAGTAGGAGATGTGTCTGGAGTAGAGAGAGGGGTACTAACAAGGAGTGAGAGGACCTCATGTGGCCTCCATCCATGTCGTGTCCTAGGTCCTGCTTTGCAATTAAATCTATCCAGAAACATACAAGATGGAGACACCTGGCCACTTTCCTACCTGTGACCAACTCAAACCTCATAAGACATGTGAGGTGTCTTCCCATAGCACTTACCTGGCAGGAAGTAAAGTGACCAAAGCCAGAGGTTCATGGCTCCTTTTAGAGCAAGGTCCCATCCACGAGCCCCTGGAGATGGGGACAGAGACCCACTGCTCACCCAGGAACTTGTCATGGTCTGGAGCTTGAAATAGATTTTTGGCCCATGTGGGGAGCAAGCCTTGAGAATGAGGAAATGACAACCTGTTTTGTTTGCTTACTAGTCTTAGAATAAAAAAAAAAAAAATCGACAAACCACAGAGGAAATCAGGAGTTGAGAAAACATGTTGTGTTGATTGAAAACGGGTCACCAGGGTTCACGGGGCTTCTAGGCAGATCCTAAAGACTATTAAAAATTATCGAGTGTGATATTTCTTCTTCTTGGGCACTTTTTCTTAGAGGGGCCTTCTAGGTTTTGTGTGTACTCATTGATGTCTGGGCCAGAGTCCTTTCCAGGACAAAATTGCCTGTCACCACTTTTCTCCATCTGAAGAAGGCTGCGTGGACAGAGTGTGGGCCTGAGTCGGAGGTGCTGGTTGTGGCCCTGGAACTCACTCATTTGACTGATATTTTTGAGCACTCACTATGTGGGAATACTAATGATGGGTTTTGAGCCTCGATTTCTTTATCTAGAAAATCTAGATAAAAAATTGTCTAGATAAAGAAATTTATCTAGATGATTGTTGGCATTTCCTCCTACAGGACATTATTTCTGAGGTCTTAACCACAGCTCACCCAGCACCTTTGATTAGCCACCTCTCATCTCTCCCAGCTGTTTCCCTAAGGTGCTGCCCTCTCACAGAGGCCCAGGCCACTGTCCAGTGACCACAGGGGCGATGCCAGGAGACGGTATGGTAGGTCACACAACAACTCTGCCTAAAGTCGTAACAGCCTGGCCAAGCTATCCCTTCAAGACCCTGAGAGTCCAAGGGTGTGGGCTAGCTATTGATGAAGAGAGAGATGCTGAGGCAATCAGCTACTCAGTATCATAGACTGGAAAGAGCTTTGAGTTCTAGTCAGAAGATCTGAGTTCTGGTCCTGCTCAGTTTTCTCACTGATAAAATAGGCATGATCCCTGCCCTGACTACCTCACATGGCTTTTATGAGTCCCAGCAGAAACCATGCTCATGGAAGTGCTTTAAGAGCCCTCTAATGTGGAGATGTGTGGTCTATCGTTTCACTTTTTCAAGGAGTCTCAGGATTTCATTCCTGGATATTACATCCTAGGTTGGTTCCCAGGGCCCCACCTACAGGCTCTGTAGCCTCTCGTGCTCAACAGTGGACTTGGGCTATTCCCATACCCTCCTGGGAGGATGTGGCTGACAGAGCCTTCAGGCTCCTCAGTGGTTCCGTGCACATTACTCCCCACTGGCCCCCACATGCCAGATTTGTCACATGCTCTACAAAACATAAAACAATGACATCCGTGTTGAAAGTCAAATGTGAGGCTCAGAGCAGGTGCAGAGGAAGCATGTGTGGGGGTGGGCAGCCTGCTCTGCCCACCCCTATCTGGGTCTCCACTAGCCCAGTGCACCTGTACTTGTGACTCCCTCCAACCATGCTGAGCAAGGTGTCAGCGGGCAGCCTCAGGCCTCTGGTTAGAGTGAATGACTGACAGAGTTCTCAGTTCCCATCGGCCTCCATCCTTCCCAGCTTGGTGGGCTTTTCACAGTGCCCATCAGCTGTCACACAGCTAGGCTCTGGCCTTTGTGGGGTTCTGGGCCTGGGTTGCCTTGGAGAAAGAGAATAAATGAATGAATGTGTTGTGGGCGTGACTATGTGTGTGAGAGTGTGTGAGTGTAAATGCATGAGCATATGGTATGTGATGTGCAAGAGATGAGTGGTGTATGACCATGATATGGAGCGCGAAGTGTGCATTATGTGTGACAATGTGAAGAGTGATGTGGGAAGGTGTTATGTGTGATACGTTAGTGTGTGAGTACATGATATGAGGCATAATGATGTATGTGTGGTGTGTGACACGTGAATATGTGATGTGTGGCTAAGAATGTGGCATGTGTTGTATCATACGTGAACATGTGTTGTGTGATTGTGAGTGTGCGATATATGAACATGTGTTGTGGGAAGATGAGGGGCTGGCTGTGCTGTGGTTGGGGACTGCCAGGCAGTGCTGGAGATGTGTGGGATGAGTGGGTAAGAGAGATTTTCACGTGATGTGTGGCTCAAATAAAACCCTTAGAAACATTATATTGGGTTGTTAAGAGTAAGGATTAAGGGTCTGAGGACTACCAGACAGGAAGGTAATGTTTGGAATCTGAGGGATCAAAACTCTCAGCCCTTGGCCTGTCCTGTCCAGTGTCTACTTCCCCAACCCAGGGTCTCGGGGTCGGGGCCCCATGGGAAGGCTGACCCCTGGCCAAACTGCAAAGAGGGAAAAGTTTACCATTTTTGTTTTCTTCTCTCTCTCTCTAACCACCCCCCCCCCCCCTATAAATTTCATTCCTCCTTTCTGACTCAAGGGCTGCTGAATTGCCCTGTGCTTCTTCTACCCCAGGAGAAGGTCTGAGAAGCTGAAGCTCATTGCTGGCAGGGGGCCCAATGGCAGACAACCTCTAAGAACAATGTTTGATTAGAAGGTATGAATCTGGTGGAAAAAAATTCAGACCCTGATGACAGGCAGGTGGAGGCAATAAATAAATAAATAACACCAGATACACTGGGAATTGTTCTAGATCCTTTAGGTAAATTCATTTAATCTCCATAATAACTTAGGTTTATTATCCTCCTTGTTACAGGTGGGATAAGACTATTTCTCATAAGGTTATTGTGAGGATTCATGAGGTCAGCACAGTGCCTAGAATACAGTAAGAGAGCAATAGAGATTAGCCATGGTCATTAAGGTGGAGGTCGTCATCATTGCTTGGTTACTGCATCACCCTACTTTGACCTCCCGTTGGGCCATTCTCCCAAGGGCCATTCCCTGGGCCTTTCCAGACTGTGGGCCAAGATTCTCAAGTGGTCCTCTTCATGACTCAACACTGTTCTCCCTGACGACAGTCAATGAAAATCTCCCTGCCTGCTAGACTCACCAGGGAGCCCACCCAGCTACAGGCACCTGGATCAGGCATCCTACAGTCCATTCTTTCCAAGAACTTGGATCATAGGTTTTCCTGTTCTAGAGTGAGCCACTCCACAGGAAGGGGGCTTTGGGAAGATTAACCTTTACATCAAGCTTATTTATGACTTTCTGCTATAAGAAAAGGTAGAATTTTGGTAAGATTTCTTTCCTGAATATGTTCATATTCTTGTTGTTGTTCTAAAGTTAGAACCCCAAATGTAGGAATTTTGGATGAATTTTAATGTGATTTGTCAACAAAAACCTGGGTTTTAAAATATTCACTTTTACACATTTAAATAAAGACTTTTGGCTCTAGTGAGGGTGGATTGGCCAACTCTACTTCATCAGCCTGAAAGTAGGCTTACCGAGCCTCTAGTTCTAGAATCTTATAGCTTGGCCATCTTCCTTCCCATCCTGCTTCATCTCCCTGGCCAGCTGGGGACCACTGATCTCAGTCTCACATCTTCTCTCTTGGTGTGCCCTGTCTACTTAGATATGTAGTCTTTATGAGACGATCTCCTACTATTTTTATTGTACAGACTCACTAGAAGAGTTCATATTTCAGAGAAGCTTAGGGGGTAGGAGAGCTCTACTTGTTTCTCTGCCTTGGGGACTAGCTTCACAGACCATATCACGATCAGTTCCTCTCTGCTGTCCACTGTTCTGTCCTGGGTCTTGGGAACATCTTGGACAAATGATATATATTTTAGCTTTACAAACCCAATCGACTACCACTAAAAACAGATTCTCAGCCACTATCGAAACTTAGTAATGTATCATTATGCATAATGGATTTTTTACATGAAAAAATCAAAATAATTGAAGAACTTGAGAAGGATTTTCTTGTCATCAGAAATATTTAAGTAGTTGTCTGAATGGCTGCTGGACACTGATTATTGCTAATTGGTTTATCATCATCAACTCCACAGTTGATTTGTTACTCCTTTGTACTGGATTAAATAGCATCTCTATAAAATCCATGTTTATCTGGAACCACAGAATAACACCTTATTTAGAAAAGAAATTTCGCAGATGAGGTCAAACTCACATGTTCAAACTAGGTGGGCCCTAGATCCAATGACTTGGGTCCTTATAAGAAAGTCATGTGAAGACACAGAGAGACACACAGGGAAAATGCCATGTGATGATAGAGACAGAGCTTGGAGTGATGGATCTACAAGCCAAAGATCGCCAAGGATTGCTGGCGACCACCCAAAACTCGGAGAGAAATATGAACATATGCTCCCTCAGAATGTTCAGAAGGAACCAGCTCTGCTGACACCTTGATTTCAGACGTCTAGTTTCCGGAATGGTGAGAGAATAAACTACCACTATTTTAACCCACTCAGTTTGTGGTTCTTTGTCACAGCAACCTAGGAAATTTAAATACTCTCCCAGAATGGTGACTTTTCAACTTATTAGATGTCCCATGTTGGCTATAGACCAGCTCCCTTCTTCATAGAAGGGTTTCTCTGTCCAGTGTACTGCATAAACAGCAGGCGGACTTTGGGCAGGTACATTACCATAATTACTCTCACCTACTGACAATATCAGTCAAGAATAGTATACGATTGTCAGCAGCTTTGTGACATTTCATGGCCTTTGATTCTAGGGACTGGAGTAGGTGGTACGAATGCAAGATGGTCACCAGCGTTAACACAGAAGCTGCACCTTAATTCTTTTCCCCAGGTATGACCCTTCGATAGGTCAAGGAACAGCTTCCTGGGGGTGAGATAGTAATGGGTTCTGACAGACCTTGTGATTTCGCTTCTCTTGGAATAATTTGCCATTATTCTAGGAGAAACTAGATATGCATCCCCATCATAGAGAACAGAGAAATGTTCCTGATGACCACCTTTTCTGGCCGGGGAGGAGCCCAAGGCTCAGGACTGGGCACAAACACTGGGCCTGGAGGGGAGATTGAAGAGGACTGAAGTCTGAGTTCTGTCAAGGGCAGGCTTAGGAAGCACGTGGTACCAGAAGCATTACGTTCAATGCCCAGGGAGAAGCAAGGGTTCTGCCCCACCTAAGGTAAGATAGAAGGCTGGGAAGAACTTTCTCTCAGAGAGAACTCTGCACACACAGAGGCCCTAAGGAGGAATCTGGGGTAAGCTAGGGGCTTAGTTTAGTGCCAGAACCTAGGATTGGCCTTAGTAGACTAGGGGGTTCTTTATCTAAGTACTGTCTCCCAAGAGATTTTGGATTAACTCAGGACTGGACACTAAGTTATCCAAAACCTGCTATCCTTTAACTAGCTTCTATGTGATATTCCTATAGAGAGAGTTTACTAATTTGGTTACCGGAGTTTTGATTAACAGCCTCTTGATCTTGAAGGATACTCCAGGAAGGTGTGAGATTCAAGGTCGAGTATTCCATGGAGGTTTTACCAAGATTTTTTTTAAATGCCTAAGAGGAGCACTGGTTATACCTGCTTTTGGTTTATTCCATTATAGTCTTTTATTTATACAGAGCTTTAGGGTCTTGATCATTGGTGTAGAGCCCAAGTAGGATAATCTTGATCCCACTTGGAGGCAGTCTCCTAGCTCCTCCTCAGCCCAGTGTTGGAGATGGAGGAATCTTTGGTTTAGACACATGTCCTGGGTGCCTGAAAGTGGGACCAGAACAAACTGCTCTGAAAGGGTTGTCCAGGGAACAGCAGGTGTGAGGGACAAATGTAGTCAGCCTCTTTGGTTATAATCACGGTCTTTAATTATTAATGAAGTCACAGTTTTGATTTGTTAGCAAGTGACAGCTTGTAGATGCTGGTCGAGGTGCAGAGCTCAGAGGGAAAAAAAAAACCTTAGACCTTAGCTCTTTGGAGACCAGCCCCTCCTCGGCACTCCATAATAAGTGTTCGGAGAAGCCTTGAATTGGCTTCCTTTCTAAAATGATCTCCTCACCCACCTTGGTTTTTCTTCTTTTGGCAAGGTCCCTCTAAAATCTCCATTCTCCTTTCACACCTTAGGTTTTCTCATTAGAAATAAGCTGCAGGTGGGAACTCACATCACTTCACCCCAAACAGCAACAATGAGGCCAGGCTTGGATGCCACTGAAGAGGGACCAGAATGCTCTCCAAGGACAGGCAGGAAAAGCTTAGGTGGGGTGTGTGTGTGCAGGCAATGGAGCCCCCGAAGGTGAGGACTCTGAAGATCAACATGATTCTAAAGGTGATTGTCAAGGATGGTAGGAGTAGTCAGCTGGCTCTCAGCCTAGGCTTCGCTGGGGCCATCCTGGACACTGGCCGTCATGTTGTTGGCCTGGAGCAGGAAGGCAGTGTAGGTCATGTCGGCTTCCTCCTTGGAGGACTGAGGGAGAACAGGTGAGGGGTCAGAGTTTGGAACATTGGCTCAGTGGGTGGGGGTCGGAGGAAGAAGATACATTATGGCTCCTAATTCATAATCTTGGCTCAAGCAATCTAAGCCCATGTTAACCCCGCTGTTCTTATTCCAGCCCTGTGCTCACCACTCACCAAGAGGTACTAATTTTGATAAATGGAAAGTTGCAGCTTCTAAAAATATCTCCCTCTGTCTCACTACCTCCTTCTGACACATGGAGTGGAACCTCCTCTGTTTCCTGGGCCTGTCCCCGGAAGCTCTGCCCACATAGTTCACAAGGGCAAGGGGCTCCAGGCTACCATCAGCCACAGTGGTTTATGTTTTTCTTTCTCTACCAGCCCAGAGACACAACACAAGCCTAGAGGGGAAGACCGTCTCCAGAACTACCTTGTTCCCCTAATTGTTCCAAAAGCTTGGGTCTCTGCTTCTTTGAGGAAGAGTAGATATATCATTTACTATATTATCACAAACGTTATCACCTTGGGATCGGGGAGACACGAGGGGAGGGTAATATGTGATCCAATGTCAGAAGTCACCTCTGGCAGGATTTCAAGAAATGTAGCACTTGGTTGGGGTAAGGAGAGGCTTCTAGTCACTATCGAATTGCCCAATACCAGCAAATGTCATCCAGGCCCAGACAAAAGGCTGGCCCCAAGCAAATGCTCAAGGGGAGATGGATGACCTAAAGTCAGTGGGCCCCATGCCCAGGAGGAGCACCCACTTAATCACCAGTGTTTGATATTTTGACCTTCCTACCCTGTGGCCAAATCTGTCGTGTACTTGCCTTCCTCCTCCCTTCTGTATGTTTATTGCCTATACATGCAGCCCATCTGGTCTCTAACCACAGTCCCTCATGCTGTGTTTCCTTGTAATACAGATGAGACCTTCTCCCTCCTCACCCTTACCCTCTTGGCCTTCTTGGGTTCTTCGGTCTCCACGGTATTCTCAGTGGTGTCCGTGAACTCTGTGTGAAGAGAGCAGGGTGGATTAGCCTTCACCGGCCTCACATTCCCACCCCAGACACAGAGTCAGCTCTAATTCTTGCTCTCCAAGGGTCAGGAATCCCCTTCGGTGAGGGACTTACCATTCTTTCCTTCAAGTGATGTCTCCTGAGTGATCGAAGAGGCTCCCATGTTGTCATTGGCTCCAAAGTCCCGGGAATTCTCAAAGTCCGACATGCTAATGTCTGTCCTGTAGCTTCTAATTGAAACCCGGTCTGTCCCAGAGAAAGATGAGTTGGTGGGGGGATGGGGCTGGAGACATATAAGAACAACAGGACTTGCTGTTCCTCTCAGAGGGAGCCCCACAGGGTGGCTGAAGTAGGGGCGGGATCTCCAGCTGCTCACTTCTGACTGACTCAAAGTGGATTGGAAAGGTTATGTCTCTGCTCCCTAGTCCCCTTTCACAGGAAATCAAGACTCATTAATCCCTGACCTCTGTCTGTGACTCTGTGAGCTTTCAATGCACAGCGTCTCATTTTGTCCTCGCATCAGCCCCTCGAGGTAGTTATTATGATTCCTGCCTTGAGCCATGAGGAAGCTGAGGCATGAAATGAGGACACGCAAAGTCACACAGCCGATTAGTTCTCAAACTCTGCTGGAAGTGCAGGTCCCCCAGCATCCTGCTCTCCTCTTCCGGGAAGCCCCGCCTCTGGACTTAGGTCCTGAGCAATCGTGGATGGCCTTCCGGAGAAAGCATTTGGACAGCAGGACTCAATGTAAGTCTGGGGTACCTGTGGGTTTAACTTTCCTCACCCTGCTTTCCCAGAACCTTTACTTGAACCTATGAAAGAGTAGAGAATATGGCAGCCCCCACCCCAAGGTTTGGAGGTGGGAGGGGAGGGAGCAGCCTGGGGGCTCACCAACATTCCTCCTGTGCCGGGCTCTAACCACTGCCACCACTAAGGCCCCCAGTGCCAGCACCAGGGCCAGGGGCACCAGGGTGGAGACCAGCACTGTGGAGCTCCCGCCTTGTCCTGCAGAGCTGGAAGAAAGATCGAGTCAGTTGGTCACTGAAAGGGAAACCTGAGGATCCCACAGTGTGCTGGCAGGTAACGCTGGCTAGTTCTTCCTAGAGGTGTACAGCCCTCTAGCTCCATTCTCCTAAGAAGCCCTCCCAGTCATAGCGAAGGCAGGGACAGGCTTTCTCTGCATCCCAGGCCTGGGAAGTTGAAAGGGAAGCTAAACACGGCCCCAGCTGCAGATAGCCACACTGGTCCCTCCCGAGACAAGCAGTGTCAGTGAGGGCTGCCCCCACTATCAGGAGGCAAACAGCCTCAAGTAGTTAGCCTCCAGGATGTTCTCCAAGTGCAGAGTCTTGAATCCTTCCTTACCTGCCAGGGTCAGCAGGTGCTTTTCCTCCTTGAGCTGGGTCTCCAGTATCTATTGCACTGTCCTCCACAAAAAGCCTGGGATCCTGAACGACTTTGTTTTCAACCTTCCTGACACGTGGCTCTATTGCCTCCCCACCAGGAGCAGCATCCACTTGGCTGACATCTTGAGACCTTGGCTCTATCACCTCCTCGCCAGGAGCGGCATTCACTTGGCTGACATCTTTGGACCCTGGAGAGAGCAGAGTGTGGCTGAGTTATGGCTTTTTATGTTTTCACTCCTTAAGGTTAGGGAGCCTGAGGAGCGGGACTTCATTATGACTCATAGGGTCAGAAGGAGATCTTAGGGTAGGGTCCAAGATGACATTAAAAATAGAGTGATAGTCTCCTCTAGATTGTCCCAGATGATCTCTGTCCCATTAATACCACAGTCATTTCTATCTACCGGGATCCATATCATAGTTCCAGCTGTGCTTAAGGGCTGACGTACCATTTGGAGACAGATTTTTCATAGCTTTGAAACTCTGCTCAGGGCCTCCTGACTGTACGGCCGGATGTGATAGTGCTGCCCCCTGGCGGTAGCTTGTCTCTGGGTCCCTCAGTGAACCAGACCAGCCTGAACCAGGCAAAACACCCTCCTCATTAAAGACAAAACTTTCTCGGAACATTTTAAAAAGACGCTTAAAATGCAAATTTACTAGAAGAGATTGCCTTAGTTCTTTATCAGACCTTGTATCTGGCCCTCTTTTGAGAGGAGGCTTTGGGGGAGTATATTGTATATGACAGTGACTTTGAAATTTGTATAGAAAGAGGAAAATCTCTATATACAGAAAGGGCTTAAAATGTCCTGAAAGGGCAACTATGGGGCTTGTCCTGAAGCTGAGGCTGAATATCAAACCCACCTTTTTTTCTTAGTTCGTGTGTTTACTTGGGTTGCCCTTTTTAGAGGGCTAACTGAGGCCATGTGGGGCTAAATCTCCCTCGTGCCCAATCTCTTAGAACCAAATCTGGCCCCCTACTCTACCCTGATGGAGAGCTGTTAGGCAGGAGCCTTTTTCTCTGGGGTCTGTGGGGATGTGGGCCTGGCCCTCAGCGACTTACCCTTCACCCTTTCCTTGACCTCCACATAGACAGCCACAGTCTCTCTGAATTGGAGGTCCTTCTTCACCCCACACCAGTACCAGCCTTCATCTTCTTTGGTGACCGAGTTCAGGGTCAGGGAGAGGAGCTGGTTGTCCTGGTTGCAGTTCACGGAGGCCTGGCCCGAGCCCTCATCTTGGCTGGGCAAGGCCTTGCAACTTTTGCTGTTCCACTTGCACCAGAATTTCTCATAGGAGACGAATTTGCATGGTAAGTTGCAGGGGAGCTTGAGAGTCTCTCCCACCCCAACAGTGACATTCGTGGGTACCTTGAGGTCTGGTTCTCCTGGAGTAGGGAGTGTGGGAGAAATAGGCACAGAAGTTGGTGTTGGTGATGATGCTACAGGGAAGTGACTGCTGTGGGGACCTTTGTCCACAACCCATTTCCTCTTTGGACAGCATTGTAAATAATGGCATTGTACTGAATGCATAAGAAAGGTAATTATGCTCCCTGTAATAATTATGGATGACCACCATGGATCAATCAGTCTATCGCAGAACAGAGACGCTTGCACACTGGCTTTAGTTTGCTTTCCTTGCTCTTTTTTTTTTTTTTTTTAGACTCAATACAAGGAGCTGTGTTCTCTTTCAGCTAACACCTTACGGAATTTACAAGAAGCTGGCATTCTTGATGATAGGAGGTGCTATGTGTGGTGGTCTGAAGAGTATGGGGTGTGTGCAGGGAAGGGTGCTGGTTACAGGTCTGAAAAAATGGCCTCTCCGCAGGAGGACTCTCTCCTGAATTCTGTCCGGTCACTATGGAGGTATGTAAAGTAGGAGGAGTGGTTAGTGGGTGAGGCTGCTGCTGACTGGAGGAGTCCTGGGGCTGCCGCCCTTCCCTCGTGCCTCAGTTCAGCTCTTACCTTCAACCACCTTGAGCTCCACTGTGGACCACCAGTGCGTATCACCATCGGTAAGACACCAGTAGAAGCCAGCATCCTGGGTGGTGAGCTGATTGAGTATGACAGTGTAGGTGCCATTGCCTGGCTCTTCATACAGGGCGAGCCTGCCCGCGTAATCTTTGTAATGCTCCTTAACCAGCCCCTCGCTGCTCACCAGCTGCGGGCAGCCACCATTTTGAGTCTCGTTCCAGCGACACCAGTACTTCTGTGTGTTTCTATCCTTACGGTTGTAGGGGCAGAGTATGGCTGCAGAGCCTCCTACCACACTCTTCACCACAGAGGGACTACGGGGAATTGTTGTCTCTAGAAGCACAGACAGAAATGGTATGGAAAGACAGCAACATGATCTGAGCAGGCTCTTCCCCATGATCTTAGCCAGGGGAAGATTGAGGTTTTGACTAATCATATCACCCTCCTCAGAAAATAAAAAGCATGTTCCTAATGTCACAGAGCCTATAGCTGGAACCACCCAACCAGACCCTGGTGACCTTCACCACTAGTCAGGATGTCTCATTTCTTTCTTCCATCTTATTCTGAGTAGAGACTGGAAGGAGAGACTATCAGCCCTTCTCTGTGGGCTTCTTACAAAATCTCCCTCTAAATAAATTTTTGTCTGTTTATTAGCTTGCCCCACAAAAGCAGCCAGATATAGCTCCTTCAAATTAAGAAAATGTATTTAGAACTGTATGATTTAAAATATAAACTATGTGGCATGGACAGTTTAATTATTGAGGACCTCGAGGGCTCTCTCAAAGAGTATGGTCCTTCTCCAAGAAGCTCATGCTGAGGTCCAGTGGGAACCCTGGGTCACCAAGGGTGCTGTGGAATGTGGTAGGGACCCCAAGCTGGACAGAGAAATCACGATCAGGGAATGTGAGCCCCTGAAAAGTCATAAGGGCAGTGACATTGAACTGTAAGTACTGGTTTGTTTCTTACAAGGGTAATTCTATGCAGAGTGCTCCAGGGTGAGAAGAAGCAGAGATTAAAGTTTTTCACCATGTCGATGGCTCGCCAATGTTGAACTAAGCAAGCTGGAGCATGCCAAATAACAAATAATCCTAAGAGGTGTTGGAGAGAAAAATTTAGAAGTGGAGGCATTGCCTTCCTGGGAAAGCTTGGAGACCAAGATAAGCCACCACTCCCATTGAGTGTGAGGCATGAGATGCCATTCTGCTTAAGGGTCAGGGAAAAGGAACAGATGGCCCCTGCAAGACCTGCCATGGTACTGGGATTTCATGTTAGGTCCTCATTGTGGCTCTCTGAAACCCAGATAGTCTATAAGTCTTGCCTCAATCAGGAGCATCACTCCCTTCATTTCTATTAACCAGGGACAGCCATCAAGAGGCCTTTGATGACAGAGAAGAAAAATTAGGAGGTAACATGAGGAAGAGCCTGTGTTTTCCAGCTGTCCTGTACAGATGCCCATAGAGCATCCAGTTCAGGGCTTGTCTGTGAGAAGATATTGTTATCTGACTGGAGAATATTGAATAGACTCACAAGGAGGGAGCTAGGCTCTCATCTGCCAGACTGCCCTACCTCTTCTTTCCCTCTCAAGTCTCACCTTCATTGACGAAGAGTTGCAAAGCCTGAGTGGGCCAGCCTTCCTGAGGTTCACCATCAGAGTGGGCTCCGCACAGGTAGAGCCCGGCATCCTCTTTCCTTAAGCCAGTGATATGTACCCTGAAGGAGCTTTTGTCCTTGGAAGTGAGCAGAATCCTTCCCTCAAAGGCCTGAGCCCTCTTTCCCAAGGTGTTGATGAGCACTTCGCAGCCTTTGCCATTGTTCACCCGGCATACATATTTGGCCAGATTTTCCACCTTGGGGCTCAGGGCACAGTCAAAGGTCACCGAGCCCCTCAGGTCTCCATAAAGCAGCTCAGGCTCGGGCTTTAGCACTTGGAGGTCAACATTGCTTTTATCAGCTCTGGAATCATCCCCAGCCTGGCAGACATACATCCCAGCATCACTGAGCCGCAGTTGGTCGATGACAACGTTGAACACTAGCTGGCTGGTACCCCGAATACTGAGGCGGATCCTGTTGTAGTAGCTGGGGTTTACATACCCGATGGAGTTGATGACTAGGACACAGGTCTGGTCTGTCTTCCTGCACACGGACTTCTTCTCCTGAGAATTCTCAGGGTTGAAAGGGCAGCTAATGGTCACTGTTCTGCCCAGTTCTGCTGTGTAGACTTTATTGCCATTTAGGAACCCAAGAGCTGCAGGGGAACAAGTTGCCATGTCACTCTCCTGCCACATAGGAGAGCTCAGTGTTCCCAGTGAGGGTCTGGGTGTGCCTACACCTGGCACGCCCTCTTCCCCAGAGGGACACTGTCAGAATATATCTTCCAATGCTCAGTTTTATGGCTATTTCCTCCTTGAAGCCCTCCCCAAGCTGGCACTAATCTCTCCCTCCTCTGTGCTCCTTTGATACTTAGATCTGTATCACTTATACATCCAGGCTTGTGTATAGTTTGATTACATTCCCCATGGACTGGAAGTCTCTCCAGGGCAAAGACATGCTTTACTCATCTTTGACTCCCCTGCCTTGCCTAGCATGGTGCCTGTGCACAGTAGGTGCCCAAATTAATGCTTGTTGATATGAACAGAATGAATGTAAGTATAAGGTGGCAGATTTCAGTGTATTGTGGGAGAATTTCTAAAACTTACAGTAGTCTAAACATGGAATGTGCTTCTTTGTGAAGTAATTGATTTCTGCCATTTAAAGTGTTCGATCAGAGGCTGCATTGTCTCTACTGTTCCTCTGGACACCCTATATAGAGTCAACTCTCAGCTCT
This sequence comes from Rousettus aegyptiacus, assembly GCF_014176215.1. Taxonomy (NCBI): domain Eukaryota; kingdom Metazoa; phylum Chordata; class Mammalia; order Chiroptera; family Pteropodidae; genus Rousettus; species Rousettus aegyptiacus. The sequence goes on from NW_023416292.1 coordinate 4,332,242, forward strand.
CCCCAGCTTTTAAGAGTTTATGAATCTCCATGGCCACCTGCATGAACTCTTTATTCGGTCCACAGATAATACCAAGCACATCCCAAAGGAGGGAAACATATCTTTGGGAATCTCTCCAAATTTCTTCTTTTAAGAACATTTTCCCTTTTAATTTCCCTTGATAATCTAAAATGCCTTTGTCGTTGAACCCTTGTCACAAAATCTTTCCTAATTTTTCTTTTCTCACTTAGTACAAGCTTGTTCAATGCCCCACCCCTTTGGGGCCTTGGTCTTCAGGCAAGAATGGATCATTTAGTTTATGCTGAGACTGTTGATAGATTAATGGAACCCAGGTAAAAAAAAAAATGCATTTTAAAAGAAGCTTTCTGATGACCTGAGGTCTTGATCTAAAAGTTGCCCTAGTGGCAGCAATTTCAGGGTCCCTCCATGTTTCTTCCTGCCTCTTCTGCCTCCCTCAGCTGGTAGACCTCCTGTCCCACCTGCAACAAACAGGGGAGAAGTTGTCTTCCTGCTGCTCTTCCAAGTCTGGGCTTCAGGAAAACCCTAGAATATTATGGCCCTGAAAACTTAGAGAGGTCCACCCACTACCCACAAGTAGGTGCTCTCTGTCTCATCCCCATGTTCTATTATGAAAAGTCCTTGACTCTATAGGGAGGAGGACCCATAGCCTTTCTCACCTCATGCCAGGACACCCATCCCTCTCAGGAAATTCTTCCCTAAGCCCTCCCATTACACCTGAAATGATTCTCTCTCACTCTTCTACAGATGCTCAAGGAGACTAGATCCTCACCTGGGCTGACCTTCAGGCTCACATCAAAGAACAGGTCTTGATTATTCATGCCCAAACCACACCTGTAGCGCCCAGAGTCATTCTGGGTGAGATGGCCAATGTCCACCACAAACATGTTGCTCTCTGGGAAGTCAGTGAGGTTGGCTTTGCCCTTATAATCCTTGGAGACGTAGCGTTCTGAGGAAATGAGGGTTGTGCAGCGGCCCCTGGCTCCCTGCTGGCACCAGTACTTCCGGGAATGCCGGTTAACAGAGGTGGCTGGGTAGTAGCACTTGATGGATGCTGAGGCACTGTCCAATCTGTTCACCTCCTGGGGACCAAAGATAGGACTCTTCATAGAGACCACTGTGGGGACAGAAGACAGAGGTTTAATAAGGCCAGGAGGGAGAGCCTGCTGAAAGGATCCTGACAGCTTACCCCAAGAAATGCAATTTCCACCTAACACATGTGCCTTCTGTGGATTATTTACATGTACTAAGACTAGACGGTTGCTATTATTGGATAAAAGTATTGATTAATCATTATTATATTCTAATGTAGTTCATTAATGACAACCATTTTAAGGACAATGGAATGCAAACATATTCAGCGATATACCTTGTTTATTAAAAAACATCCCTTTTGTAGGGTGCTACACTTTTGCATTTGCTGTCTGTTATTTCCTTTAAAAAAATGTGTTGTAGATTAGTTTCTTTTTTTCCAGATGAAAATATTGAGAGCCAGCAAGGATAAGTCATTTCCCCCAAAACCCCATAGCAACTCATAGAGATGCTTGGTTCAAGGTCAAGGTCTTTTTTTTTTATATAATTCCCAGTGAAGAGAGATCCTTGGACTTGAAACGAAGAATTGCCATTCTTGCTCTGGATCCCTGATCCATTTTAAGACATGGCCTTTCCTCATAGGCTGTGTGATGCCTTGAGGAAGTGCACCTTTTGAAAGGGGCATTCTTGGGAATGGGCCTGATCTCAGTAACCCCAGGAAATTGGATCCTGCAGAGAGTGGACAGGGACTTGGCAGACACACCTGGGAAGACAGCCAGCAGGCAGGTGAGGAAGAGCAGCATCATTGCTGGTGGCTCCCTTGGGGCTGTGCCACCCACACCAATTTCTTGCTTGGATGCTGAAAGACAATAGCACAAGAGGGTGAAGCTCCTATGTCTTCCAAGACTAGTTGAGCTTAGAATTCCTGTAACACTTGTTTGGTTTTGTATGTCCCATAACAGACATAAATCCCATTGAAAGAATAATTGGCTCCACCTTTCCCATTAGAGCTCAAAGTCCTGTCACTCCACAGTGCTTTTTTGTTTCTCAAAAGTTATAAAGTGGATTTTTATCTTCTCGACTTCTTTGCAAGTTCCTTTGGGTTAGGTACACAAGTGCCCTTTTTTTTTCTGTACCCCTGCCTGGGAGGCATGGTCCTGAACAAGATCCCTTAGATCTCAGGAACAGCTCTCCGGATGGTTGGTCACTCCCAACACGTGGCCCCGTCTCTCTGTCTCCGCTGCCTTCCTTACACCCCTGCGATGTGAGAGGGCCTGGCATATTTTACGATGTGTTCATACGAATAAACCAAGACCCACAGAGGAAGCCTAGTAAGGATTAAAGTTGCAAATGTAGCAATGATGGTCGGAACCACCATCAATCGTTCTCTTTTCATCTTCCAGGCACTGAGCGAAATAATGTACATGTTCTTTCATTCACACTTGATATCACCCCCATGAGGTGGGTATTTTTACCCACATTTTACATAGGAAGGAATGAAAGCTTAAAGGTTAAGTGCTTTTCTTAAGGTCACATGAGGATCAAGTGTATGGGTGGGTAGGGCGGGGGAGGGGGAGATGGGCAAGATTTGAGCCCAGCTTTGGCTGACGACAAAATCCAAGCACTTGATCTCTCCCACCGCAGTGTATCACATCGCAGACTCAGCAGCATGCTTATCCCTTGTGCTTAGTCCTATTATTTTAGAGCCTCCATTGCTTATCAAAGCATTGTCATTTACACCATTTCATTGGAGCTTTATAACTCTCCCTTAAATAAGACAGAACAGATATAATTATAACCCTTTTATGAATAAGAAAATCAAGATTTTGAGATGCTGAGTGATATGCCCACGATTTCCCAGAGACCTGGTTGTGAGGTCAGGGTTAAAAATGTTGCTGTTATGGCCTTTGTTATCCTTCTTGGTGAGGCCAGGCAGACAAAGATGGAGGATCCAGGTCAAGACCACTCAGAGGGTACAGCACACATGGACCTTGTCACATCTGTGGACACAGACCAGGGCTAGAGAGAGTTGAGCGTCCCAGGACCCAGCCCAATCACAGCTGTCCTCAGGACCTAAGCTGCAGCCTAGAGGAGAAAACAGGAGTCCCCACTTTCCCACGGACTTTGACAGACTTTAAACTTTGCAATGAACTTGACAGTGAAAGTGCTAAAGGAGAGAACTGTGTTAACAAGCACTGGGCAGTAAAGAGCCCCCATAAAGATAAGGAAACTTGAACCAGTAGGGAGTCTGGGACTCACCTCCCAGTCTTCCCTCTCTACTCAGGCCCTGCTTCCCTCCCTGTGACTCCCTTCACTAGCTTAAGCCAAAGGCAATAGGGTTGTTTATCTTGGTTTTTCTTTTCTGTGAGGGAATTTCCCAGCAAGGAACCTTTTTATTTCCTTGTAGAGATAGAAGTATTCTGTTCCTCTAGTTCTTTGGAAGAGGAAGGGGAGCAGGTTAGGGGAGGTGGGGACAGATATGGGTATCAGGTGGCAGCTGGAGGTTTCTTGATTCCAGTTAATTGCCCCAGACCTTTCACACCAGGCCAATGATTAACTTCTGGAGTGGGGCCTTAGCCAAACACCAATGTCAGCCCCAATCTAGGTGTGCTCAGGGGACACTAGCTGGAGGACCACCAGAGTGGGCACCATGGGTCACCATGGGGGAGGCTTCCAGGGAAGAGCAGGTGTCAGAAGGTTAAGAAGTCTGTCTTCTCTAGAACACGTGGGATGGAATGGTGACAGAATCCCAGGGAATCCACCATCTGCCATTTTCGCTGGCCTTGTGTGCACTGGCAGGTGAGAGGAAAAACTGCCACATGTGGTTTTAAGGGCCCAAACCAGCAGTGGTTCTCCTTGGTTCTGGTTCCTGTTCGTACCTTTAGATAAACAATGTTCTTAATACGTCTGTGACACAGGGGTGGGCTGAACTGGGACATGCAACCTTCCTCTGGATTGGAGAAAGAGATTTGCTCTGGATTATAGAGAGTCAGATGCCAGGTTTTCCAATGAGAGTCCTGACCTCCCGCTGAGTCTTCTTCTACGTGTGACATGCTTGGATGGTTGTGGATGTCCATGTCAGGGAAGGATACATGTGTGTACCCATTACTCTTAGCACAGCCTCAGGCCAGAGATGAAAGCATCAAGCATGCACAGCTGGAAGGGAAAAGCTGGCAGAGGGTGACCCTGGCGAGAAAACACACAGTCCAGACCCAGGGTTGATGATGGGAGGGCAAGGGCACCTATGCTCTCAGTAGCAGGAAATCTTTGCCCAAAGCTAAACAAGAAGCACAGTTTTTCTGCTAAGAGCTGAAAGAACCATGAGTTTTGAAAATTATTAAAAATCCCTTCTTCTCAAAACCAAACTTTCTCTCAAACCTAAGAGATTCAGGGCTCGCGAAGGTCCCAGTTTCATGGTAGCTGGAGCTATATTTAAAGGATTTGCTTAAAGACGGAAGGAAATAACATTCATTGGACACCTACTATGCTTTTCCAGCTTCTTATCTGACTTCATCTGTTATTACAGCAACCCAAGAGATAGTTATGATTATCTTCATGTTGCCAGATGGAAAATTTGAGGGTTAGAGAGAATTTTGGCCCTCAGACTCATAGAGAATAGGATCAATACCTTATTATTACTTCTTTGATGAACAGAGGGGTCTGTTCTTTTGAGAGATTCATAGGCTAGTATATCATGCACGAAGGCACATTTCTGGTTCGTAAAAAGAGAGTTGTTTTTTTCATTGCTGAGGCCGGGATGTTCTAGATCCTTCTCATTTTACCAAATTACCGGCCCTAATGCGTTCATAACATATGTCAACACAGGGCTGTAGGGAGTGATGGAGGATGGAGTTTGCCTCTTTGTAACATGATTTAGCTAGCTTCTCTGCAGGCAGAGTAACAGATCTTCAGCTCCCACAGCTGGGAGTTCAAACCTTTGCTCATCTAATCTTAGGTTTCCTCCTTTTTCAGAGGAGGTGTCAGGTCTTGGCTTGGCTGCTGATGACCACATGGTCTTCAGAAACTCTGGGGGCTCCATCTGCTTGGTACACAGCAGGAAGTCAGTTGGGGCCTCATAGCCCCAAGGGCTTCAGAGGGAACAAAGAACATGCACAATGGGTACTCGAAGCCAAGTTGGCAGTTTTTTGACAACTTCCTCTGAGTGTGAACTTGGAGGAGCAGGAAGCTTGGAGCACAGAGGAGTGGAGAGAGGCTGGCCAAGGAAAGCCCCTAGACTGAATGGCTCTTTTGCCTACTTTTCTTACTCATTGTCTGAGTCCGTTTGGGACTACACTCTCATCTCCCATGGGTACAGGGACTGAACACAGACTAGAACAAGCCCAGAAACTGCAGCACCACTAGAGAGAGAGAACAATCTGTATGGTTTGGAAGAGCCTCAGACTAGTGATGACAGAGGGCAGCTTACGAGAATTTATGAAATTTATGTAAGCCCTGAAGAGTGAGAGAGTCTCCAAGTAAAGGCAATGTAGGGGAAAGGGAATCTGGCCAAGGGGTCTGAAGAATGTATAGCTGGAAAGATCTAAGACTTCTGGTCCCATCCCTGTCAAAGCGACCTGCTATTAATACAAGACCTAAGCAGACATTAAGCATTTGAAATACCAGCTCCATGATACTCTGGGAATAAACCTTGTGGATTCCTGGATGGCCTTTCAACAAAGACTTAAAACACCCATTATTGACTCCATCCCAACCTATCGTGATGTGCAGATATTGGTTTCACCCCCCTCCACCACCACCACCAGGTGGAAGGCAAGGGCTCCAGGAAGGCAGGGGCCAACTTGATCAATCTCTCCATCCCCAGGGGGCCTCTCATGAGAGTGCCGGGAAGGACTAGCTGCTCAGCAAAGGCCGACGGAACTGGGAGTGGTCACATCCTTTACATCTTTTCTCTGAGAAGGGCAAAGTCAGGTCTAATTTCTCTCACTTTGGTAAATGACTTCTTGGTTCTGGGGACTCAAGTGACAGTAATATGAAGAGAAACCTACTCTGTCCCAAGCTACAGAAGAGCTCTACCACTTGGGCTCAACTCCCTTATCTGTAAAATGGGTGTCATAGTCCCTGACATTTTTAGATTAAGAGACCTCTGTGGGAGGAGGAAATATGGAGAGAGATAATAGGATAATGTATGTGGAGACACTTTAAATAGCATAAAGTGGTCTTCAATGGTAAGAGGTTGCAATTACTCAAGCACAGGAGGCCTGGGTTCAAATATAGTTGCCATGCACTTGGAGAGTGGCACAGAGCGTGGGCTCATCAGCTTGGCTCTGAGCTCTCTCATTTGAGGGCTGTGTGATTTGGGGGCAGTCTGTTCCATCTTTCTGAGCCTCAAGTCCTCATTTGTACACTGGAGATAGTCGGACCTAGTATAGAGAGTCACCATAAGATTAAATAAACATATGTAAAGTCTTCAGTATGGTGTCAGGATTTAAAAGATGTTAACTCCTGTCCCATCTCCTCTCCGAAATCAATACAGTCCTCTTTTTTTTTCTATCTTAAAGTGAGAAGAAAATAGAAGTATATATTTACTGAGCATCTTTTGAAGACGGAAAGAACAGCTCGGATTGGACCCGCATGGCCAATAATTATAGCTAGCACATACTGAGTAATTTCCAAGTGTTTTACCTGCATTGTCATTTAATCTGCAGACACCCTAAGAAATAGAATTAAATAGGCAAATTCATTTCTCAGGTAAGACAACTGAGGCAGAGAGAAATAAAAAATTTGTCTAGAGTTACACAGCTCATAAGCGACTACAATGAGTTTGAAATTCAGGTATTCTGGATCAAGAGTGTAAGCTCTTTGTCACTGCTGTGCTGCGGAGGGTCTGGAGGCAGTTGGGAGAGGGGAAGCAGGATATCCATTCTTAGAGAAGTTAGTTCAGTTCTCTCCTTTATGTCTTTCATAGGAAAGATAGTTCCTATGAAGAGACAGACACCTGAACGCAGACTTAGGTGCCAACAGAGAAATTTCTTCCTGAAAAATAATAACAGCCCCTATTTATTTAGCACCTACCATGCTTAGGGTATGTTAAGTTTGTTTCCTGTAACCAGATACATTGTCCCCAAAGCTTTTTTCTGCTCCATCATACTGTGTCAGTGCCAGGGAGTTTGGGACCCTGATCCCAGTCCACCCAGAGAGAGGGAAAGATATAGATGAGGGGGGATCTCTGCTGAACACACTTAAAATAAAAAGTTGAGTATTTTGTTTTCTAGGTAGTGTCCAAATGTCCCCATGACCAAATCGAAATGGCTGTTCCAAAATGTCATTGTCATACTTGCGGGTTACCTTATCCCACCCACATTGACTCACAGAGTCTTAGTTTCCTCAACTATAAAATGGGATCATGATACCTTCCCTGACTATGTCCCAGGTTTGTTTCGGGTGGGAATGAGATGAAGCTTTGAAAGCCCATAGTAAGTGGATTTACTACGTGGAAGCTGCTGCCCTTATACTGTTTATAAAATGCTGCCAGACAGATCTAGAGGTGCTAAGGGACAGGCAGTGATCACAGTAGATGCTCTCCTGACTCCTGGTTAATTGCTCCTTCTGTCCCATCATCATGTCCAGGCCAGGGAGAAGGATGGATGGAGAGTTCCCGAGCTGCCTTCTACCCTAATCCATGAATCAACACATCTCCAGATGTTAAGGAAACTATAATTCCCTTAGTGAAGGGAGAATAATGATGAAGGCTGTGTCCAAAACAGTGTCAGCAGCTTGGTGGCCCCAGGCCTGGGAATTGCTCTAAAGGAGCCGAGGATGGTGGGAGCCGTGGCTTGCACAGCTGTTGCGCTTGTTCCTGAGGGTGCTGTGATGGCTTGCAGGTACTGTCAGGAGGGGCAAGGGGAAGGCACAGAGGGAGGGGACGGCTGTGTCTGAGGCCTCTTGGCTGCAGAGCCACTAGGAACATCGGGACTCTGAAATGCTGCCTGTGCCTGGGACGGGGCTCTGCCCATCTTACTCGCTTACCCTCGGAGGACCTAATTTTTCCCACCTGAGCAAGAGCAGGATGCGATGGTGAGACACATGATGTCTCGGTGCAGCAGGAATCTGCTGGGGCAAAGCTGGGTTGAAATTGGAAAGGATCTCAGAGCCTCCTCAAACCCCAGAAGAGGGTCTGCATGCCCTTTCTGGAAAGCTGGAGGAGGAAAGCTTCAAAGACTAGAAGAGTTGCTGCTGTTCATTAAGCACCTTAAGTGTAATATCTTATCCAGGTCTGTCTGATACTCAGTTAAGTCCTTGAGTAGTTGAATTAAATGGAAAAACACCAAACAATTGTTTGGCTCTAGAGTTTTCAAAGCAATTTCACACATATTCTCTCCTTAGAACCTCACATCAACTCTAAGTGATAGGTATTATTTTTATCCACATTTTACAAGTTAAGACATTGAGGCCCAAAGAGTGATCAGGTGACTTGCCTAAGGTCACACAGTTAACCTGTGAGAGTTAGTAGAGAATTCAGGGGCCAAACTTAGAGAACAACTTCACATACTGACCACAGACATTCCTTATTCCCATCCGCTGATACTTCACAGAAACTGGGGGCTTCCATACAGGCCTTACCCAGCTCTCTGGGATACGCACCTCTACTTACCAACCACACGCTCAGTTCCACAGGCTGCAGCCCTTGTCCTCCTCGCCCCACTCTGGGAAGCTGGGAGCTGTGAATGTAGGGAACTGCCTGAGCAACCATCCCTGGCCCTTCCCAGATGGCATCCCACCCACGGATCCCAGAGCAGCCACACTTACTTTCAGCTACTTCCTTCTCTCCCGTTGACTCAGTTTCGGGGGTACAGCCTGCTGGCCAGTCCACAACCCCTGCCTTCCTAGAAGCTGCCAGCAGGACACTGGATGCTGCTGCCAAAACTGAAACTATGTGCAGTGCTTGACCCACACCTGGGTTCTTAAAGAGACACTCTCCCACAGGCATGGCGGCTGGCCAGGGCACGTGACTCTCACAGATCCCTTGCTTTCCTTCCCTTTTGGCTTTCCTGGCTGCCTCCATTTTATTCCCCTTAGGGGGACTGCTATGTGGGACTCCTCCATCATTGTAGCTGTTCAAGACAAGGTATCCAAGCATGAAGAGCGTTTTCTGCTGCTTTCTACCTTCGTAACCCTTCTGTATAGCTTTTCGTCTGGAAAACAGGGATAGTAACACCAAGCCTATAGGGATATAACCAGATGCTAGATGTGAAACACCTGGTCCCAGGCATGGTATGACATTGGGTGGGCACAGGTGGCAGGATGGCTCTCAGTCCTTGGCTACATGTCCCCACCCATGCGGGAACACGGTCCCCTACTCCCTAGGTTACTTAGCCTGGATGGGTCAACTCTTTACACATCTTCTGCAGAGCTCCTTTACAAGCTCCAGGGCCTCTGGGAACTTGGGGGACCATGGCTTCTCCCTTTTCCCTCCCTAGAGGAATTGAAGACTCTGGCCGCTTCTGGGATCCCCTGAAAATGGTGAACCTTCAAGGTTTGTCAGGACCTGGGCTTGTGCCACAGCAAAAAGAGCATTCACCTGCTGAAATGAAGTGAAAACCTCCTTCCCTGCCTCCGTTAGTCGCTGGTGGTCTTCTGGTCACAACCTGGTTAGAATTCCCAGGCATTCCCCAAATGATCTTGGCAGTCCTGTGTCTCATAGCAAAGCCCACTCCCAACACACACACACATTTGACTCCTCCACCCCACACAGAATCCTGCCTTGTCCTACCTGCACAGACCTGCCCAGGCTCTCCCTCCAGTGTCCTACAGGCCAAACTCCAAAAGGGGAAGGAGGAAAGGAGAAATAGAGACCCGGAAAGCTCAAGGCAGTCAGAGCCCTGAGTCTTATTTTAGCTCATCATTCACTCACTCATAGGTATTCACCTGCAATCACAGATTTAGATGGCAAGTATTTCCTATTATGGAGTTTATTCTCAGGCCCTTGACCCACCATGACTAATGTAAAAAAAAAAAAGGACCTTGTCATCGCCAGGCAAACTCAGTCCAATTCACTGATATCTCAGTCACTTCACTCCTGATTTAAAACTCAGTTTCATTTTGGATTTTTTTCCTTTTTGTCTTCCTTCTCTCTGGTGTTTATATTAAGTCTAGCGTAAGTGGGCATGAGTGAGGGGTGGGCAGCTTATGCTGACACTCCCATTGAGATGGTGAGAAGGAGTGTCCCATTATTTTTGTCTTGCTTTGTTGTGGCCTTGTGCTCCACAAGGAAATAGTCCTATCTACTGAGATGTAACTTGTCCTGCTGGTCGGTGGCCTTTATCCTGATCATTCTAAGAGGTCTGTGGGCCACTCTTTGCTCCCCTTGTCCCTTCTTCTGGGATCCTTGGGGTAGGACTTCCAGGCTCTCTTCCAGGCCCTCTGTGGGTGCAGGGAGAGTCTGGCTCATCTGCATCTTTCTGAGGCCTCTAGGGGATCCTGAGCAGCAGGGCATCATTCCCCCCAACAGCCCTGTGGCTTTCTGTGCTCCCATGCACCTGGGGCTGTAATGGATATTGGCAAGACTGTTGACCACTAAAGGTGTGTACAGAACAAGCAAGGTGCAGGCCCCCTTTGTTCTGGCATCTCTAAACTCTTCTGGATATCTCCATCATTGTCGGTCTCCTCTCCTCGACTGTAACCCTGGACCAAGCCCCATGGTGGTGGATGGGAGGGCACAAAGGCACATCCATAGCTAGGTCATCTTTCTTTCCCCTCCACAATCTTTCCCCTCTGCAGTTTCCAAGGGTGATATTGAGTAGGAGGCTGGATGGGGATGGTACACGGACAGTAATGGGACAAGCCTGGTTCTGCCAGATTTTAGCTCCTTTCAAAGATTTTCCTCATTAGACCTCTCTCCTTTTGAACTCAATCAAGATGTCTGTGGGTTTTGTTTTCTCATTTTTCATTAACTCACTATGCCCATAGCAGGAGATAACTTGTGTCTAGTTATCAGGGATGGAGTAGGGTTAAGGGAATCCCACTGAATACTAGGACAGAAACTAGATAAGAGCAGGGAAGGAAGGAAAGACAGGGGAGGGAGAGAAGCACATGCATGAAGTTGTTCCTCCTTGTGCTGTCTCAGGGGCCCAAGATCTCCTTCCCCACTCCCTTATTCTATGATGGCTGGAAGTTTCCTAGGTAACGTCCTGGTGTATATTCCCAGGAGTTCCCAAAATCATCTTAGCAGACTCTCTCTCTCTCTCTCTCTCTCTCTCTCTCTCTCTCTCTCTCTCTCTCTCTCTCTCTCTCTCCCTCTCATCACACACACACACACACACACACACACACACACACACACACACGAAGCCCAGCTGGCCTATGAAGCAGCTTAGGGAAAGGGGAAAATGAGAAGTAGAGCTCAGGTAGGAGCCAGGAAGTCAAAACCCTGCATTCTATTTTGGGCTTAGCCACACACTAGTGGTACGATTGGAGTCCTCCAGCTTCCCCTCTCTCTCTCACTGGGGTTGCCTCATCTGGAACTCAGTGGCTCTAAAACATAGTCCCTGCCTCACGGTCCTGGAGGAGGGGGGACTGGCCAAGAGGGTTCAACAGCCCAACTCAGTAGTTATATGATAACAGAAGTCATTGTACATTTGAAAACTAACATCACATTATTTGTTTAAATGCCCCTCTCTCTTTTTAAAATAATGATATGAGAAGCATGTAATAATAAGAAGAACAGCTTCTCATTTGACTTTCATGACTCTGGGACTTGCCATGAGTCAGTGTGGGGACATGCAGAGCACTGGTCTGGGGTCAGAACTCCTGTTGTCCTGGTTCTAGTTCTGCCTCTAATTTGCTAGGTGACCTTTGCCAAATTTCTTCTTCCTTTATGTAGTTGTTTTCGTCTGTTAATTGGGGGTGGGGGGTTGGGCCAAATGGCTTCTAAGGCTTTTCAGTTTTCTGTGTTTTGACTGAGCACTGCATTAGTTTCCTGTGGCTACTCTAACAAAATACCATAACCTTGGCATAAAACAGCAGAAATGGATTCTCTCTGTTATGAAGGCCAAAAGTCAGAACTCAAGGAATGGACAGGGCCGTACTCCCTCTGGAGGCTCTATGGGAGAATCTGTTCATGCCTTTCCTAGCTTCTGCTTACTGCTGGCATTCCTTGGCATCTTTCAGCTGTGGCTACATCACTCCAATCTTTGCCCTTCAATCTCCTATTGCCTTCTGTGTGTGTCTGAAATGTTTTTCTGCCTCTCTTTTATAAAGGCACTTGTGATGGCATTTAGGGTCCACCTGAATAGTCCAGGATGATCTCCTCATTTCAAGATCCTGAACTGAATCACATCTGCAAAGACCCTTTCCCCAAATAAGGTCACATTTACAGACTCCAGGTGCCCACGACCAGTTAAAGGTCCAGGGAGATTTGAGACGTGCATTAGTGTTCATCCCTGTGCCCCAAGGGCATGTGGTCTAACTGAGGAGTCATCACCCTACCACTGCTGCCCCTGCCAAGGGGAATACCAGCCTGGCAGCAGCCAACATAGCGAGGCAGTGCAGCCTTGTGGAAAGTTCGCAGGCTCCAGACCCAGAACATCCTGGTTCACATTCGAGCCCTGCAACCTGCCAGCTAGGAACCCTTGACAAGTTATTTAATGTCTCCGGACCTCAGTTTTCTTATTTGTAAAATAGGGCTAATTATACTTACCCCATATGCATATTATAAAGATTAAGTACAATAAGTGCAGGGGCTGGCATCTGATAGGTGCTCCAACAAATGGGACAGCATAGGCTTTCAGAACAGAAAGATATTCCCCATGGATAAATGAGGAGCAAAGGCAGGAAGTGGAATGCCTTGCCCAAGTTGGCACAGCGAGGTAATGGCATAGATGGGTCAAGAATCAAAGTCTCCCAGCGTTGGGCATTTTCCTCCACTTCCCAAAGCTTTTACTCTCTGGACAAGTCTTTTGAATTGTGTTTCCACAAGCAGCAAAAGGCTCCCATTGCACATTCAATTGACCCTGGAAAGATTGGAGAGGACCAAGCACAGAGACCTACACAGGCCCAGCCCATCAGGTTTGCATCATTAGCTTAATACTTCAAGACCTGGTTGACTAACAGAAGGGGAGACCTAAGCCATACAGTCCTTCCCCAGATCTCTACTGCTCTCCCAGCATCTCTCACTGCAGGCGGTTCCTATGAATGTGGCGGCATTCGAGGGAGATAAACGTGGACAGATGAAATGCCTATCACTGCTATTTACTGCCAGCTTTCTCCTCCAACATGCAGATCTTTGGCTGAGTCAATATTTAACCCCTGTCTGGAGTCAATGTTTAATCCCGGGCTAGTCAGCCCTGAAATCCGACATTTCTAAGTAAGCCAATAATATAGAGTCATTTTAGTATTAATCACTGGAAAATAGAATTGTGACTGAATTTACCAAAGATAAATAGCAAGCCCCCTCCCCTGCTTTTTAGTGATACTGACTGTTTGGGATTATCCATGCCCAAGTAGCTACCCTCACCACCAGCAGATAATGACCTGGTATTTCCTGACCCTACATCTCACCCATTGGTAACAGTACAGTATCTACTCTTTCTAATTTCAACTTTTGGGCTTGGGGAGAGGGCATGGGATGGGGACTACTGCCTTTGTTGCACAGCTAAGTGCTAATGTTGTCCCTAGTGTGGCCACTGTTTTGAATCCCACCAAGAGAATGGGAACTAGAATCATCCAGTTGGCTGGGATCGGGCAAGCTTTTGGGGAGTTTCTGAGCCCAGACTTGTGTTTGGAGGCCTGAACTTTTTCTCAGGTGAATCCTTGCTAGAGAGTAGGTTGGAGGAAGATTAATCATAAACACTCCATATTTGGCTGTTGGGCAACTTCATAGGGGCTCCCTGGGGCCCTTCTTAAGGGGCTTGAATCATGGTGTGTATGATCTGACAGCATCTTGTCAATGTCAAGAACAACTTTAGTAGGGGAAAAGTCAGAGGATGACAAGCTGGTGGTGGGCATGTGTATGTGTGTGTGTGGGGGGGAGTGTGAATAAGGGGGAAGGTCTGTGACCAAACTAGCAGTTCTGGTCATGGATAGTGTTGGAGAGGGTGGCTTGCTGGCTAAACACATGCATGTGAGCTTCAAATCTTTTCCTCTTTCTACATGAACTCGCTGAATCACCTTCTTCTCCCTGACCACCAGTCTCTCTATGTCACTGCCCAGATGTCCAATCACTTACCTGTTTTCCTAGCTCTATTGAATCAGAACCAGAGAGTGAAAACAATATTTCCTCTGAGGCTTCCTTGGAGGAAAATGTCTGTACTTTTTATAATTTTGGCTGTTGGAGGAGTGAAGGCAGAGGCTGGTGGGAGCCCCCTGAGACTGGCTGTGTCTTGCCCTGAAGAGTGGTGGACTGAACTTGAGAGAGCCTGGCACTGGAGAGCTGGCCTTGGTCCAAAGGTTCTCTCAACTCTACCTGGGCAAGTGCTAGCACCCCAGAGAGCTTTTATTCTCTGGTTCTGAGGGGCAGGAGCAGGTGAGCCAACTTTTTCTGAGCTTAGCAAACCATTCTCTTGCTCTCTCCTACCTCCATACCCTAGGGAAGGGCAGAAGGAGGAAGATTTTTGGAGCGGACATCCAAAATCAACTGGTAGAATGTCAGGTGACAGGGCCCAACCCCTCTTATAAGGTATTGGCAACCTCCTGAAGACTTGCTGTTTCCTTGTTCCTGGTCCGAGCCTGGCCTCCAGCCCAAGGTTTGCCTGGCAAGCAGATACTGGAAAAATATCTCATGGTCCCCTGTAGCCTGTGCCCATCTGAAGCTCAACATTCCCATCTGTACAATGGTGTACAATCTGCTATTTTCTGGGGATATATACTGTAATTAATGTTTAGTTGTCTTCACTGCATGGGTGGAGGAAAGAGCTGGTTAAATGAAAAGTTTAGACCTGTTGCATTTAGTAACAAATCTACCTTTCCCATGCCAGGCTCTGAAGAAGCAAACTCACTGATGTCTTTTTTTAAAAACTCTTGACAGGCATGAAGTACATCATATTCTGACAAATTACGGGGCAACTTAGAAAACGCCTTTGGTCATGGTAGTCCTGGTTCTCTTCTTCCTCTCCAAGATATTCAGGGTTGGGGAACCAGGAATTTGTAATATTAGGGGAAGAAGTGGCCCTTATTTGACCCTCTACACTCAGAGCAGAACTGATAGATCTAGATCAAGACAGCACATAAGCAGTTGGTAGGGTCTTGGCCAGACGTTGGATGAGGCAGGACACAGAAGACTCCAGGTGCTAATTAGGGAAAGTACGTCTGCAACAATGTGAGACCAGGAGGCAAACGGTGGCCTGCTGGCCCAGGGCCTCAGTGCTCATGACTTCTGCATGCTTCCAGAAGTGTGGCATAGGTTCCTCTGCAGCTGGCACATCTCTGCTGCCCATCTGGGCTTCAGTTAACACCCTGGGGAGTGATGAGGCTGTGGGGTGACAGCTCGTCCTCTTGCTGATAGTGAAGGGAACAGGTTGGCCTTGGAGGGCCAGTGCCTATAAAATAAGCTGTGTCACTTTATGGAAAATTGAGAGCTTAGTGGCTTTGGATCCTGTGTGCAGGGCTGCCCACAGAGTTCATTTCCTTTTGTGTAGAACTGCCATTCTCCATTCAATGTTTGTCAAGCTCTTTGCCTTGGATTGTCTGCTCCATTGAAAAATAATGATGTAATCTGTGTCAACTTGGCTAAAGTGCACTATAGGTCTTTCCATGAAAACACCTTCCTCTTTGCATCTGACTGAAACTGCTATGAAACTGATCCTGTATTTGCAGACTGCACTGGCTGGTGGAGGAGAGGGGGAAAAAAAAAAACAAAAAACTAGAGTTTTAGTGGAGAACAAGAAAAAGCTGGCCCGGAGTCAGGTGTTCGTCCTGAGTTATCTGAGATAGATGATGAATACCCTTGCAGATAATTCAGATCTGAGCTCTATTTGTGCAAATGCAGTGAGAACCTCAGGGCTGGTGACTAAATTTTTAGTTCTCAGCTCCAGCTTCCTGAACTTTTGCGCTTCACCCAGCCAGTATAGGAATAAGCCAGCTGGTGAAGAGAACACATTACTGGAAATGTTTATGAATCTTTCTACAGAGGTGTAAAGGAGGAAAACAAGGAAGACTTTGGAACCCTAAACAAAGAAGGACCTGACCAGATACCCAGGCTCTGATTCCAAGCATGGAGAAGGCAGTGCACATATTGATCGAGGATTTAAGCTGTGGGGGTAGACCGCTTTGCAATCGATTCTTTGCCCTTTTTTGAGGAGTCTAACTACTTACTTTCTCTGGCTTCAGTTTTCTCATCTGTAAAATGAAAATTATCATACTTACCTTACAGAAATGTTGCATCAAATGTGATAACAAACTGTGGAAACACCTAGAATAGTGCCTGCTGTGTAAAGACACTTAACAGGTAGTAGTGGCATTAATAATAGAGGAGAACTGAGAGTCGTGCCTAACCCAGAGAACCCGCTGGACCATAGGAAAGTCAGTGCATCCCTGGATCTTGGATTAGAAATCTCCATGGACACATCCCTGATTCCAGCCTGGTGATGGGTGTTTCCTTGCCTCTCATCCTGGTGATATGGGTGTCGTACTAGCTGGGGAATACAATGAAAAACA
This sequence comes from Rousettus aegyptiacus, assembly GCF_014176215.1. Lineage (NCBI taxonomy): Eukaryota > Metazoa > Chordata > Mammalia > Chiroptera > Pteropodidae > Rousettus > Rousettus aegyptiacus. The sequence continues at coordinate 4,348,901 of NW_023416292.1, forward strand.
AACCACCGAAAATACCAAATGGTGGAGTTGGCTGGCTTTGCCTGTTCTGCTTCTGGCCCTTTAAATCAACTGCTTGTGCCCCACTTTCGGCATCAACTGGCCCATAAAAAGGAGCTGTAAATACTCGGGGCTGCCCCACTTCCTTCCTGGCAAAGATTCCTCTCAGACCTTACCTCTGTCCATACTCGTCCCTGCAACTCTGACCTTGGCTCTGCTCTGGCCCTTTGATTTTTGTACTGGCTCCTCCCACTGGTGCACCTCAGCTTTCCCTACAACACCCTGACTACAGAGCCTTTCCTACTTCTGAACGCTGCCCCTGACTCCAGCCAATTGGCCAATATCTTTGCCAGGCTGGTCTTTTTCTCCTAAGACGGATTGTCAGGCAGGACGTCCTAATCGCTGAATCCCAGACAGAAAGGATTATAAGCATTGGAGGAAGGGGAGGTCCTTGAGAGGTGTGCTCAGGGGAGCTTTGAGGAAGGGTGAGGTCTGACTCTTCACTTCGGAGTAGGGACAGGAGAGGGTCGTATGGTTTTATGGCTTAGTGAAGGGATTGGCAAAGTATGGCTCCAGATCCAGATCCAGCCTGCTTTCCGCTTCTGTAAGTAAAATGTTGTTGGAGCAGAGCCAAAGTTAGTCATTTATGTTGTCTCTGGCTGTTTCAACACTGCAACAGCAGATCTAGGTGGCTGTGACAGGGGCTGACTGCCAGCAAAGTCTACAACAGTTACTAGCTGGCCTTTGTTAAAAAACGAAATTCAGCTGAGTAAAATTTAAAGATCTTCTTGACTTTATTTGACAATTCATGAGTCAGGCAGCATCCCTTAGAAAGGAGCTCTGAAAAACCGCACAAAATGACAACATTCATGAGCAGAAGGGAGCGGGACAAGCAAATCATACCAGCAAAAGGTGACTCGGCTCTGGCTAAGTCACTTTTCTTTAGGGGTCCAGGAGGCAGATTACCTCGCCAGGGTGATTCCTGGTTGACTAGTTTAAGTAAGATTCCATTTCTGGGAGAAGCTGAAATTATAATTAAGTCTCTTTTTGGTGATGTGGGGCTTAGCATTTTGGGCCCACTGATTGTTTTTAACACTCTTTGTAGAAAAGTTTTTCCGATCCCTGGTTTATCGCATTGAACTTCACGGAGAAAGGGGTGATCTGAGGAACCCAGTCCTGTGAGATTGTTTCAGCAAAAGACAATAGTCCAAAGTGCTGGGGAAACAGGCATAACGTCCCTATTCCCAATGCACCTTAGTGTATTAAAGGCTCCAAAAATCCTCTGCAGAGAAATCTGTTTATTGTTTAACCCTCATTTGCCAAACTTCTTTGATCTACCAAATCTACTTTTCCTCAGAACACCTCTTAACACTAATTAGGTGGAATGATCCTGTGCAATGATCCTGGTTCTTAGCCCATCCCTGCCTCTAACGAGCTGAGTGACCTTGGCTGAATTACATATCCCTCAAGGTCTGCTTCCTCGTTGGTTGAATGGGATAACGGCTGCTGCCCTATCTCACAGGTTTTTCGGGTAAGTCACTGAGATAGTGTGCATGAAAATAGTCTGGAGCAAGACGACCGTTGTCTCATTAATTTTGTATTAGTTTTGCTTTGAGATATTATTAGTAATGGCGAAGCGGAGAAGCACTACATCAAGGTCCTGAGTTCCTTTTTCTCGTCTTCATGCTGCTATTACTGTGTTAACTGAGTGACTTTAAACAATTTACTTCCCCCTACAGAGTGTTAGTTACTTCACACTAGATTGAGGCTTTTAGATAGGTTAGCTCTGAAATTCTGTAGTTGCATTTGGTTAGATGTATGCAACTTCCCTACGTATCCAAAATGAGTCTTTCTCTCACAAACATGAAGACCGCACCTCCTTGATTTTCTTGGGACATTGTCTGAGTTCAGCACCAGCTATGATGAGGAGATATTGACAAAGGGTTTCTGGTGCCACTGACAGCTTAGGGCTCAACCTTCTGAGAATGTCTACCTGACAATTTTCAACTTGATGTTGGAGCCTTTTTTCCTTTCTCTTCTATTGCGCAAAGGCTTCTCTGCCCAAACATGAAGTTCAGGCACCTGGTTAAGAGATTTGGCAAAATGAAAGAGCAGATGTGACTCCTGAAAAGGCAAGGGGACTAAGGGTGAAGCAAAAGTCCCCCCAAAGGTGTGAGATGAAGTGGTTTGAAAGCAGAATCCACAAAAAATTCCTCTTGGCCACCTTCTTTCTTACCCCCACCCCCGCACCCCCCCTGTTACTCTGAGCCACAACCATTTTTCAGCTTCATCAACATTCTCGCTATAAAGGCTTTATAAACAGTTGAATAAAAGGAGCTTTGTGAAGGAAGTGAGAATCTACCAAAAAATACCCTCCTCCTCCATGAATTTAGGAAAATCCCAGAAAATCTTGACTAGGCCCAAAGGCCTGCACGGCATATTGAGCCTGGGGGAAGGATAATTTGAGGACTGGGTGTTGTTCCTTTTGGTCTCTATGTAGAAACCGCCTGCCTATGAAGTCATCGAGGGGACTTCCAAATGAAGGAGGTATCAGAGCACCTGCACGGGCAGAGTCCCCAGAGGCCATTGAGCCCATGCCCTTCCAGTCAGCCCCTCAGTCACAAATATTTATGGGGGGATCTAATGAGGCAGAAGTTCTCCGAGGACATAGCGAGATGGATAAAACACAATTTCTGCCCTAAAGAGCTTAGTATCTACTTGAGAAGGCAAGACTAGTATACATGGATATACTTCAATATATGCAGCAGGCCGAATGCTAACAGGTGTCAGAAAAGGGGGTGACTAGCTTGGATTAGAAGTGATGGTTGAGAATTTGTAATTCCTCATACCGATTGGAACCCTCTTAAATTTTCAAACCCCCAGGAATAGAAACTCCACCTTTTCCTAGGTGAACTCCATCAGTATGTAATAAATCCTTTCTTGAAGCCTTCTTTGAGTCACACCGTCACCTTTGGCTGTGGAAAATGCTTGACATTCATAGGCCTAAGAATGGTCAGCCTTTGCTTCCCCGGGTGGAGCCCCAGCTCTGTTAGCTTCTCTTTGTACAAGCAGAGGAAGGATGAGAAAAGAGGCTGGGCCGCGGTGTTCAGACCTGGTTCTCCTTCCGCAGTGAACAAACAGCATATCCTTCCATTCCTCAGGGTCTGGAGTCCCTCAGGGTCCGGGGCTGTCATGGTGGCATGGATACGAGGAGAATCATCATGGAACAACTTCCTTTCCATATGGGGTAGCTGGTCTGGCCGGAGGGTCAGTTTCAGGAAACGCGTCATCTAAATCAAGGTCATCCCTGTTGCCCTTTCTGTCTCCTGAGCTGCACAAACACAGAGCACACTGTGAGGGTACTAGGCACTAAATCTGATTCCCTAAGAACCACCCCCGCCCACCACTACTCTTCAAAAGCTTCCTAACACAGAATTGCAATTGAGCGCTTAGGTTGACAGGGACTGGGCCAAGCCTTTGGGGTCCCTGGGTCTGAGAATCTTAGCCTCCTCCACTTGTCCCCAGAAAATCTCAATCTTTCTTTGCCAGATCTAAACATCATGGAGGACTCACTTTAGGAGTGTTTAAATCTGGGCATGTGGCTGTAGCAGACTTTCATCTGGGCCATGCAGAGGGTACAAAGGTAGTTTGGTCCCACATCTGGGGCCTGCACTCCTGTTGTCTACTGTCTGCTGTTGGGGTCACTCATGTGTTCGTATGCTTATAGTGAGCATGTGTCTTGCCAACCTTGGGAGAGATCATCCTTAAGCTCTGGGGTGTCATTGAGACATAAGTACAAAGATGATTTTCCCATTGGATTGATAAAGAAACCAAGGCCAAGAATGGTTAAAAGGCTCAGAACTTAGCACTTCTACATCCAGAAGTCCTGGCACCAACTCTAAGCCCAACCCCCCACCCCCGGATCTGAGGGTGTCAGGTGGGAACAAGCTCTCCCCTGCCAGCCATGGGGATGCTCAAACTCAACTCACAGGTCCTCTTTCTCCGGAGCTTCTTTCCCTACAGGACAAGGGCCGCAAGCATAAGCGAGAACAGCACCGTGGAGACTGGGGTCAGGACCCGAGAAACCGTCTCTGCTGGAGAAGCTCTGTGCGGAGGTAGCCGGGGACAGAGCACAGGAGAGGGGAGGTTGGAGCTGGATAGGAGACTGAACACCATTTGGCCTTCACCCCTCATTGTACAGGTGAGAAGCTGAGACCAAGGTGAGCTGGCTGCCCTCATCCCACGACAGGTTAGCAGCAGAGCTGGGACTCGAAGACCTGTCTTCAGGTTCCTGAGCCCCGACTCTTTTTCCTGGCTCCACTGCCTGAGTGTGGGCCCCACCAAAGCACCGCAGTGGGGAGGAGGACTGACTGAGAGTCGGGGAATGTACCCTCGGTGTTTGGCTCCGCCACAGTCTTTCTTTGTGGCTTCACCAAGTCACGTTCCCTCTCTGGGGCTTGTGTTCTTCATCTTTAAAAAAGAAGTCCCAATGGTTTCACCTAAATATTCTGTTATTCTATTGTTTAGATTTTTGCTTGCAAACCACATGAAAATACTCAGATTCTCCTAGCAAGGACCTTGAATGGAGGAAGGCATCTGATTTTTATGTCCCTTGTCCTTTACTGTCTTGTGGTTACGAAGGGAAAGAGAAGTGAGATGAAGAGGGGCACAGAGGTTAGCTTGTTGAGGGGTGTGCCAGGGGCAGGAGCAAGTGTGGAGCCCCAACTGAGAGGAGAGCCTGGGGTTTTACCTGTTCGTGGAGAACCCCGTGCCTGGGGGCTGCAGGGGTCCTGCTGCCAGTTCCTGGCTTGGCATTGCTTGGGGACCACTGTCTCCAGCAGGGCTGTCTAGGACCCCTTTAGTGCTTCCTTCCACAGATGCCATCTCTATGCTGGTGGGCCCCAAAGTCCACACAGCTGCAGCTGGGGTGGATCTTTCAATAGAGCCCAGGGCTTGTGGCTTAGAAACCAGTCTTGCTTCTTGGAGGGTTTCCCACGCCCATTTTTCTGAGACCAGGGTTGATGGCCTAGAGGTCCCTGTGATCATCCAGTCTGCACCCAGGCCTGTTCTGACCCTCTCTGCTTCCTCTCTTGGCCTATCAGCCTCAGTAGTTCCTGTCTCTCTCCCTTCCTCACTGGCTCTAGCACTATTTGCTACTGAGCCTATGGTGCCCCACGCCCAAACACCTTCTGTTGTATTGGACATGCCTCCGGTTGCTGAAGCTAGACTCTCTGGAATGGGGACTGCTGCCCACATTGTACTCTCTACCTGGCTAACTGGATCTGCACCTACTGCCCCAGTGGTTCCTGGGGTTTGCCTTCTCTTCGCTGAAGCTGTTCTTTTGCTGATTCCTGGAGTCAGACCAACTCTGTCCCATCCTGGCTCTTGTCTTCCTGTAGTCTGAGCGGTTCCTGGGTTCCATCTGTTGGTGGCTGGAGATGCTATTCCAATGGACCTCCTGACAAGTTCACCGGAAGCTGGAGTGACTCTGGGGATGGTGCCGGGAGCACCTGCATGAACGGCAGAAGGAGACACCTGGGAAGGCCATCCTGCCGCCTGCAGGGTTTAGCAAAGGATGCCAGGCTGCAAGTGTTTGCAACATGGAATGCAGCCTCACTAAGTGATAGTCTTTGGCCAACATGTCGGATAAAATAAAGATTTGGGGAAAACAGGTGTATTCTCTAGTATGTTGCAAATATTGACATTTTATGGTCCTATCTCCTTTGTTATGTTCAAATATTCTCTAGTCAAGCTGTCCAGGACTCCTATATTGCTCCCTTTCCCAGAGACCCATAGCCCACCATGTACTGTACTTCAAATAAGAAAAAAAGAAAAACTTCAATGGCAGTAGAGCCGCCAATCTCAGCAGGTAACCGGTTAGATGGCAACATCTGATAAAACAAGTCCACTCTCGGACACTTGTGCCTGCCTGCTCCCTTAAATGCCATCTCTCCCATAGGCTGGCCTTTCATAGCCTGGACTCTGGGTGCCTGACTCTGAATCAGTTCTCTGGAACCTGCCACACAGGGCGTGGACCTGGTAACTGTCGGGTATCTGCTGAGGGGCTTAGTCCTAGGAAGAGCCCAGTCCCGATTCCTCTGTCCTGTCCATCTTACTTTCTCTGCTTATCTAAACAAAGAGACACTGTGACCTAAAGCAACCACATTATCCAATTCACTACCTTCTTGAAATGCTTTCTAGATATATATGCTACACATTCGGGAGGAATCAGGCGGGCTAGCTGATGTTCATTCAGTTGGAAAGTTTGCCCTGATATCTACCTTCCTTCTGGAGCCAGTTTCCTTAGAAATGAAAGCCTTCTTCTTAAAGTCCCTGCCTTGCCCCAGCTTCTCCTCATCGCACCCCCGGTGGTTAAAACCCTCTTGGGCCTCTCTGTTTTCTTGCGCCTTCCTCCTGGCATTCACTTCGCCAACCCTGACCCACCAGTTGTCAGCCCTACCTGCAGAGATGGTCAGGTTCATGCTGGAGAACAGCACATCGTTTCTGTTTCCAATGCCACAGCGATAGGACCCCGCATCTTCCGGGGACAGCTGGGACAGCCTCACCACAAAGAAGCCGTTTTGTGGGAAGTCTGACAGAGCCACACGGGCACCATAGTGCGGGTGAGCGTAGTGGTTGGTGGACACGACGGTGGGGCAGAGCCACGTCAGGGGGCGCAGGCGACACCAGTACTTCCTCTGGTGCCTGTTGATGGGCGAGCGGTTGTAACGGCACTGGAAGGTGACAGTGTCCCCAGGCTTCCCAGACACTAGCCTCGGGCCCTCCAAAGAGTTTACGGCTGCAGGCAGAGAAGAAAATAGAAGGGAGGGGGAGAGCTGAGTATAGTCACTGTGTCCGGGGAGCTACAAGCTCCACATTCTGCCAGAATTAGGGGGCAGGTGAGAAATGCCTTCTTGAAATGAGGCACAGAAGAATCAATATAGAAATGTCAGAACCCAGTTCCTGGGTCAGGGGTAGCCCCAAGATATGGAATGGAGCTATATTCAAGGCCCCATTTAAGAGACGGACATGCAAAAATAATCTTAGCCATGATTTAGCTAACACTTGTGTGCCAGGTATTCAGACAAGTCCGTCCTGAGCCTGGGTTCCTTCCACTGTGCCCCAAATGCAGATGTTCAAAAAGCTGTCATCTACACACTGGTAAGAGGACGGAGGCAACATTGGACAGAGGACTGTGGTTCTGTGGTTTATGTGCATGGGACGTAAAAGAGAGATGTTAAAGAGTAAGAACAGATCAGTGTGCTTTCTGCAGAGGGGAGGGGGCCCTGGAACACAAGAATCTTTGTCTGCTCAGTGGTTACATTCCAAGACTAGTGGTGGCAAAACCGTTCACGCTGGCCACGTTTTTTGCAGAAGCGAACACAACCAAGAGCTATGGTCAAGGCCCACATGAGCAGTATTGGGCTTATGTCTGCCTTGGCAATAGGCATAAACCGTAGTTGAACCACACTGTGTGGCCTGTTTACTAAATGACTTAAATTTGATCAGTGCAGGCAGAGGCAAAGTTTATTCTTTCTCTCATTGCCTCTTCACGCTCACTCTGTGGACTTCTCTTTCTTGATGAAATCTCAGACATTGTTTCATGTATAGAAACTTTTATAGTCTCATGGGGATAAGAAAAAAGCAAGTCCAGACTAAAATTGTATATCCAGTCCAGTCTAATGACTGGTTGCAGCTCCAGTCTCTGATCCAATCGAAGCCTTTTCTTTTCTCTCAGGGGCTCGGAGGCCTGAGTGGGGGACGGGTGCATGCTGGGGTCCCTTGCTTTGCTTTACCTCTTCCTCTGCTCAAAACTGCTGTGTTAAGCCCCTCTGGGACGGGGCATGGAGGGGAGAGAGGGGCGGCGGGCGGGGCAGTGGTGGTCTGCTCCCGGTACCTGCAGGCACAGCAGACAGCCAGAGCTGCTGCCTTGTCTTTTGCCTCCCAAGCCTCCTTCCTAGGGCCTCTGGCTGCAGTTCCTTCCTTGTAAGAACTACCTCTCCTCCTGCTGGCTTCCCGGGACTCCTCCAAACACTACCAAACTTATGACTTCTTGCCATCTGCTGCTTTTTATGGTCACAATTCCCTCTGGGAGACCCTCCTGGTGGAGGCCCCAGGCCAAGGAAGCATATCTTTATCCTGATGTCAGGAGAAACTTGGACATATGGCGAGCTTGTTGAGTGGCTTTGTAGAAGTTCCTTCTCACCTGGCTCCCACAGTGAGCTCGTCTACCCTGGGCTATTGTGGGAATGGCCAGCTTTGCAATCGCCCTCTATAATCCCGCACAGGTGGCTCGACACCTTGCTTTAGGATAAAGTGCCTGGCATCTACCAGTCTGTTCTATGTCTTTAGCACCTTTGAACCCACGAAAGTTCAGTTGGATATCCTGGCACCAGGACTGGCTACATAATTTGTGGGGCCCAGTGAAAAATACAAATACAAGACCGCCTGTTTAGAAGTTATTAAGGATTTTGCTATGGTCTTAGCAGAGCGTTAAACCAAGCACCTTCTGAGTACAGGGCCCCATGTGACTGCCCAGGGCCACGTGGCCGTGAAGCTGGCGCTGCCTGTTGTGTACGTCTTGAGGTCTAATTATAGGAAGAGTCAAGGCCATAAATGCTATGGATGTATCGGCACTCAGCGTAGGTTTAACTAAATGACACACCAACAACCATGCCACTATTGATAAAATTAAGCGACAGTTTATCGTTAAAAGAGAAGAATATTCACAATGACAAACAAGGACCATCCCAGGAGAGCACTGATGGTGCCCTGCTAAAGTGTCCCTACCCCAGACGTCAAGACCTCGCGTGATCTACGTGTGGCACGTGCGAGAGGAGCACCTCCCCGTTAACCGTCTGGATGACGAGGTCCGACTCCCCAGCAGAAAGCCAGTGGGGAGCCCTTAACCAACCCCTGCAGGTCACATGTGTTTCCACTGTTAATACCGAATTTTACCGACCCTTAAAACTCATTCGGTGGATTGCCAATCAGCAGCTCTTAGTTATTCATAATTAAGGTTTTGGAATTTGTTATTCATCTGTGAGAACTAAAGAAGCACTTTAGGGTCCATGTGGCATCCACCTGGGGTCCCTGATGTGAATTCCCCGCCTTCCGGTGGAGGCGGTGCCCCTGCTCCCACTTGCCCACCATTTCCCAGTGGTAGTCTATTGCCGTGGCTTCTATCGGGGAGGGTAAGTGAGGCCTGCAGTTGGCAAGAAGCCACGGCTGAGCCTGGCTTAATCTGAGAAAGTGCAGGAGGTGTGAGCAAGACCAGGACTGTAGGGCCAGCACCTGCCGTGGATCTCTTCTCCTACCAGCAGAGAGGTGAGGAAGGTACAAGTGTGTCCTTGGTGCACAGGTAGAGCCCAGAGGGAAGAGAGCCGGCCCATGGCCATCTGAGATGGGGTCTTTTGTGTGGAGAGGCCAAAGCAGATCCAGGGCACAGGGAGGAGATGGGCCATCAGGGGGCCATGTAAGAGTCCATGAAGACACAAGAGGAAGAGCTAGCGCTAAACCTCTGCCAGGCCAGGGAGCTCTATGCCGTCCTGACACATACAGCAGCCCGCCTTCTGCTTCTTCTCCCTCCTGCCTCTGACCGTGCTGGGGTCCAAGTGCCAGCCGAGAGGAGAAAGAGGAGGGCAAGGAGAAGATGGCCCTCACCCGCTTCCAGCTTTTTTGACTGCAGGCTAGGTACATGAGGGGACATACCTTTGAATGAAAATTGAAGTGCTGACTAAAATATTTAACTGAACACTTAAAATTATTAAATTTAGAATGTTTAAAACTTAAAGGAATTAAGTCAGGACTGTTATATACATGTCAGCATGAAAATCATGGGCCGCCTGAGTTTTCGTTTGGGGCAGGGGAAGCCTGCTTCCACTGAAAAATTTTAAAGGGAGCAGTGAAAGATTAAAATAGAGATGGTGTGATTATACCACAGAAAATGCTTGCTCAAATATTAGCTTCCTTTGATTCATTAAAACTCTGATTGGTTTATAAGCCAAAGCAGTTGTTAATCTTTTTTTTTTTTTTTTTTTTTTTTGGTATTATCACAGCATTTTTATTCAACAGTTATTTGCTAGCAATTATTTGTTAAATATCTACTTGGGACTAGGTTCTAGGTACCAGATTCTCCAGGCACATTCTCACTGCTTTCCTCAGTGGCTCCCCATTACCATCAAAGTAAAATCCAGACACCACAGCATGATGACAGAGCTGTTCATCATCTGAGCCTGGCCAGCCGCACTTCACCAGCCTGCCAGGACATTTAGGGCAAGGGCCCTATCTTTCACCCGTCTGTCCCTAGCGCCTGGCACATGGTAGGCTCTCTATAAATGTGTGAGGCCTAGTAATAAACACAATTTTATTTTCCCTTCTAGTTTCTGTGTAGACTCCGAACCCTTTAGAGTAGGGCAAGGTCTTCATCTTTATGTCCTTTGTACTGGGACTGGCACTTGAGTGTTTTTAGAACGAGTGGTCATGGAGCAGTGCTATGTATGGCTGTCTTTTGCATACCCTGGAACCCTTATAAATGCAGCTGACTTTCAGTCATCAACTTGAATAGAATAAAGTGGAAAATAGGGGCTACCAAAACAGTGAACATTCTAGAAATCATCAAATCAGGCATGCGACCTCTCCTGTGAGCTCTCACCTCCCTCACTCCACCTGGGCCCAGATCCGACCACTCCCTGGATCCGCTGCATGGCCTCAGATCCCAGGAGAGAAAGCCATGAATAAGCCCAAACTGCTGAGGGAGGGCTGAATGCCTCCGAGGTGCCTGGCAGGGGTCCCTGCAGCCTGGAAGACTCGGGTCTGGTCTTGCAAGCTCTGCATTTGGGCTGCGTTTGGGACTCACCTTGCAGCAGGCACAGTATGAGGAGGATGGGCATTCTCCATCCTGCCCTCTGGTTGGCGACCTGCAAAAAACACTGTAAATGTAGAGGCTGAGAGGAGGCAAGTGAGAAGCTGTCATGAGCTGCAATGGGACCTGGGGCAAGCACCTTCTCACTTTGGAATCTCGATTTGCTCAGTTCTGGGGCTGGATTGGATATATCTAAGAGCAAGATAGAGACTACCCTCTCTGAGAGAAGCAGGACTCCATGCTCACATGCCTAGGCAGGCACACTTGGCCTGTGTGACCACCAAAGGCTAAAACTTCCCCTGCCCTGGAGATTTCTGTGTTCAGAAGAGGCAAACTTGGCCTCTGTAGGATTACAGTCTCCGTACCCACTCGCTGGCATGGAGCTCTGAACTGGGGGAGCATTGTGTAGGGGGAAGACTACATGCTGGAAGTTTAGACCTGAGCCGGCACTGTGGGGCCACAGAAAGGTTACTCTGTGTCAGGGATTTGTTTCCTCTCCAGGCAAAGGGAGAATCTGTGCAGGCTTCTTGCATAATGTCAATGAGCTCTGTGCATAATGGCATGGCATAGAGCGACTCCTTTTCACTTGTCTCCTCACCCATTTTCTTTTGCAGGAGAACAGACTTCTTAGAGAGAAGCTTTCTGTCTCACTGGAAGTGTGCCTCTGGTCAGTAACAGAGGGTTAAAGACTGATTCTCAGCACAAGTGTCTATCTGCACAGGGATCCTTCACAACTTCTAGGAGCCGTGCCCGCCCCCCATTCGCACCAACCTTCCCTCTGCTCTGTTCTCTTCCACTGGCCTGGGGAGCCTCTTGAGGACAGGACTATATGTCTCATCTGTCGCTTCCAGGCTCTGAAGCAGGATCCAGCACAGTGTAGGCAGACTATGCACAGCTGCTGTGAGCGAGACCTGACCGCCCTTTTAGTGGACATCATACTGATCCCGGCTTAATAGTCTTTTTTTTTTCTTTTTAAAATTTAAGTTTATTAGGGTAACATTGGTTAATACAATTATATAATTTCCTGATGTACATTATAATTTAGCATCTGCATATCCTATTGTGTGTTTACCATTCCAAGTCCAGTTTCCTTCAGCTGCCATGTATTTGCTCCCCTTTGCCCACTTCGCCCTCCCTCTCTCCCCCTATATTTGACCCCTTTAATGGTCTTTTGTTGCCTGCTGGTGAATAAAGGCAGAGGTTGTACATTACACTTCTTTTGTAGTCTCTATAGAGTTTTCATGGATGCTTTTTGATTGATTAAAAATTTGTTCTTTGAATCTATCCACTGCCTGAAGTTCCTGGGACATATAGATAAAAAAAAAAAAAAATAGGCAAACCGAAGTAGCCATTGTTTCCTCTCTCTGACTCAAATGCATACGGCACCAATGTTAAGAAGAGGTGCTAACGGTCACTGGTTGGCCCGTGAGCCCTTTGCCCCCTTTCCCCAGCTGGGACGCACAAGGCCACTGGCCAGTCCGGACATAGGCCACAGGAGGAGAAAGGGGAAGGGAGGGGGGTGGAAGACGGCAGAGGAAGTCGAAGAAGGGGGAGAGGGAAGTGAGGGTGGGAGGTGAAAGAAAGGAGAAAGGAAGGGAGAAGAGAGAACAAGAGAAAGGTAGAGACCATGGGTTAGTCCTATAGCTGCGAGTCGTCACCACAGCTTGACTCTGTCCAGCCACCCCCACCAAAGCCTTTGCCTGCTCTATCCAGGCAGAGCCCCAAGAGTGGTCAGATTTGGAAAAGTCTGCAGGCTCCTCAGGCCTCCTCTGGGCCTCCTGCCACAACTCCCCTGTCTTGGGCGCCACCGTGGCAGCCTTGGACCTTCCCTGCCTTCAGAGCTTCTGGCTTCCTGCCCTCATCTGGAGGCTCTCCCAAGTGTGCCGGCCTCTATTTCTTTGTTTGATTAATATTCACCAAGTCCAAGGCTAATTCTGAGGCTGGCGTCCAGACCTCTGGGCTAGCTTTTCTAAAGAGCTAATGTAGCACATGTAGAGGCCAAAGTCTCTGCACCGCATGGCCCAGTTCTTCTGAAGTCTAGTGGGGCAGCCACCTCTCCACCTCTGAAAGGCAATGAGGAAGCACAGAGTGAGAGATAAAATGTTTCCAAAGAGTTATCAGCCTTCATTGGAGGCTGCAGGATAACACTCAACGAAATGTCTTCAAGTCTCCCACTCTGCCGTGACCTTCACAAAACCCTTCTCCAGGAGACAGGGAGCCCTATCTAGACAGCAGCCTGGGGTCACAGGCTTCTGTTATGGTGCAAAGCATTTTTGGGGATGAGGGTCACAATGAGGAACTCTCTTATCTCTTGGTCTTGCTGGGAAGAGCATCTACCTCAACTTCAGCACAGACTGGTGTGTGACTCCCCAAATTCCCACCGGCTCCTGCCCTGAGGCCCACTTCTCTCTTATCCCTTCACCCTTGGGGAAGAAGACAAGAAAGCAAGAAGCCAGTGTGGTTTAGATTGACAAGCATAGGACCAGGACTCAGGAGGCACCCCCTTGCTTGTGGCTGATGGAATGACCTTGAACTTGTGTCTTTCCTCTACACTACAACAGAAGAGGTTTGACTGCATGATCTCCCTGTTTCTTTCTCTTTCTAGTATTTGTTGGTTCTAAATCACTCAGGGGCCTCTAAGGAATCGTGCATTCTGATGGGAGAGAGAGTGGGGTGAGCAAAAGCATAGGGAGTTGGGACGGAGTTGCTGTGCCCTGAACTCCAGAACCTTCCCTGACCTCCTGGGAGGGAGCCCAGCTGCTCTGGACTGGCGCGTGAATGCGCTGGACAGCTGCTGCAGCTCAGCACCCACACTCCACATTCGGAGACAAGCCCCCGACCTCCGGGGAGAAAGCCTCCTCTCACCTTTTGTTCTCCAGGCTTAGCGGGGGCTTCTCCACCCATCTCTGTCTAGATATAAAGTCCAGTTGGACTTTTCTTTTCCTCTCTTTGAGATGCTGGTGGTTGGACGTCTTCTAGTCTTCTCTTTAAACCTGGAGACCAAAAAGGCAGTTTCGGTGTTGGAAAGCAGTTGGAGTGGGCTCTGGAGGATTGCAGTGCAAGGTGAAGCTCTGCATTCACCTCTCCACAGCCTGCAGCAAGTCACTTCATCCTAGGCCTTGGGTTTTATTTCTTGCAGGAGAGAGCCAGTCCTGGTCCCTTATCGTTCTTATTGTCACTTATTCGTGCAGAACTTTTCCAGGGGTGGTGACAGTAGCTTCAAGGAAAACACACTGATCCACATCCTTCCACCTCTCATTACCCATCCAGTCCAGGGTCCCAGGCTTTTCAGGATGCCCCAGCTTATCCTGGCCATTCAGGTCTCTCCCAGACAAGTGATGCAACAACCTGGACAGGAGAGAAAATTCAGGAGAGGAATTCCCCTGCTGTCTGGCTGGCAGAGGGGGCCTCCTGGCTGACCTGGCCCCTTCAACTCCCATACAGGGCAGTTTGGGTCACTGACTCCAGTTCAAGCACGCACCTTGTAGTTACTATTTAATGTCCTAGACAAAACACCACACAGAAATGAGATGATTGCCATAGAAAGAGAACACTGAGTGCGGCTTATTCAGAGGGGTGACACACTTAAAAAATCCCCCAATAATTCCTTTCAGAAAATATTTCATGGGTGTGCATTTTTCTTGTAAAAGATGTGATCTGCCTACGTACATCTGCTGGTTTTAAACTGACATTAAAATGGCTGGCACTACCCAAGCACTAAACAGCTAAGGGGCTCCAGGGGATGAATGTTCTGCAGACTATAGTTAAGGACCCTCACCAGGACCCTTAATAGACAACATAGCACTCTCAGGCCAACTAGAAAGGACATTTCTTCCTTAAGCAAAAAATAAATTCAGTTGGTACATTGCTGCATAGTTTGTATAACCATTGATGTCAGCATGGATCTCTGTGCATTCCCTCTTCCAGGCTGGGGTAGGACTTGAGTCACTGAAAGCAAGAGAAGAGGGAAAAAAGCAACTCCACAGGTGCCTGGGCTAGCGTATGCGTGTATGTGTGTGTGCCAGTGACTACGTGCACAGCCTGTGTGCGCTGTTATCCCAGTACTTGGCCATGAGCTCCAGGCCTGGAGCTCAATATCTTCACAAACACCTATAGCCTCCCACATAAGTTAGAACACTTCTGCAACGTGAATGGCATCCCCTTAGCTGTGCATGTGTTTGAGCAGTACACAGCCCGGAGAACTGTACACTGTGGCCCTGCCCTTAGAGGCTATCCCTAGAATTGAATGATCCCTGTGCAGGTGGTAGAAAGGGTTAATGTCTGGCTAGATTTTTCCCTCCCAGCTCCTTGGGGAGCAGTACAGCATTGCAGTTAATCATGTAGACTTTGGAGTCAGACTCCCTCCAAGTTAATATCCTAACCCTACTTTTTATTGGGAAAGTGATACGAGTCAGATTATGTACCCTATCTATCTCATAAAATTACGTAGATTAAGTGATAATCCATGCAATTCAAAGTGAATTGTAAATTCTCATTAACATTAGCTGATAATAACTTAGCTTATGGCAACAGGGAGCTGATATCTTGTAATGATTAAACCCTCAAAAAAAATTTCTTTTGAAGTCTTCATCTATTCATAAGTCTGTTACTTTCTCGCTTTTCCTTCCTTCCTTCCTTCCTTCCTTCCTTCCTTCCTTCCTTCCTTCCTTCCTTCCCTCTCTCTCTCTTTCCTTTCTTTCTTTCTTTCTTTCTTTCTTTCTTTCTTTCTTTCTTTCTTTCTTTCTTTCTTTCTTTCTTTCTTTCTTTCATCTTTCTTTCTTTCCTTCTTTTCCAATTGAACATTTTGGCATTTGAAAGGTCAAAAAGAAATCGATTTGGGGCATGCCTGAATTGATTTCATATTTTAAAATAAATATTTGTCAACTTTATTTTATAAACAATGCAGTCATTTTACATCCTTAAGGATGTCTTTTCTATTTTGTTTACTTTTGTACATTTTGAAGACTTTTTGATTACTAAGGACATAAATTATAGTTAAGTCCAATTAGTTGCAAAGCACTGGCCGGTCTTCAGAGCCCTGTCCCAGATGTCCGAGATGGGCCCCTGCTCTGGAGCTTCATGGCAGAGAACACTGTGTTGCATTTCTCCTGGGAGTATGAGTGAATTCTCTAGCCTAGCTCAAAGCCACCGGTGGCCTCTTTACATACATTTATAACACTGTGAGCTTTTAGACTCCCAGACTGCAGAAAAAGGCTAATATGTAGACCAAATGTTGGATCTGGGAAGAGATTTATTCACTCCCTGCCCCCATCTCCTTCTCAGGTTTAGCAAAGGATTTTATTTGCTAAACAGACACACAAGAGTAAAAATCAGCAAACGGAAAGTGAACCAATGCAAGGAAAGCCACTTGTGCTATAAAAAGATCTGTATCAATCTTTTCCCTCTCCAAAACATGTTTTCTAATGAATAATTAAGAACAATGTACAGAGGGGTTTTATGTATCCTCGTGACTGGCTTACATTCTTATACATCATTGCGAACTTTCTTGCTCACTCTGCCCCCAAATGTAAGCTTTCTTCTATCCCTGTTATTTGTGAGACAGACATATCCCTCCTCCCCCTTCCTCACCAAAGCTCTGGTCAGAACAATGAAAGCTGAAGAAAACATTATATAAAAACACTTGGATTACTACCAGTCCTGCAGGTCCTTGACCATTTACCTAGAAACTCATAGAAGAAGGTGAATTGTGAGACCTGTCACTCCTCCAAAAGATAACAGAAGAAAATATCTGTACAGCACAAACAATCATTTTATCTGTGGTTTCACTTCCCGAGGCTCCAGTTACTTGCAGTCAACTGTGGTCTGAAAATATGAAGTGGAAAATTCCAGAAATAAACAAGTCATACATTTTAAATTGTGAGTCACTCTGAGCAGCGTGATGAAGTCTCGCGTTGTCCTGCTCCGTCCCGCGTGGGACGCGCACCGTCTCTTTGGCGAATGTCTCCACACTGCAGGCGCCAGCGTGTCGCTTAGTGGCCCCTGTCTGGGGTATGGGACCCGTTGTCAGCGTGTCGCGGTGCTTTGTTCAAGCAGCCGTGTGGCAGGTCCCGGTGCCTACGTCGTTCACCTCACTTTCTCTCATCGCAGAGGCTCCGTGTCATCTCCCGTCATCGCGGAATGAAGGAGGGCGAGTACATTACGATTGGGTGTTTGGGAGAGAAAGAGACCACATGCACTTAACTCTTATTTTAGTATATCGTAATTGTTCTATTATTATTGTTCATCTCTTACTGTGACTAATTTATAAATTAAGCGTTATCATAAGTGTGTATGTATGTATAGGAAAAAACGCAGTGTGTGTGTATGTGTGTATGTATACACGTATATGTGTGTATGTATGCGCATCCGCATGACTGGCAGTCAGCCTTACATTTTTCCTTACACGTTTTGCGAAGTGGTGTGTGTGTGTGTGTGTGTGTGTACACAGAAAACGTTCCAAAGGCATCGGGAGAGTGCTGCCGAGAGGGCTCGAGTTCACATATAAACTGCTGGCAGAAGCGCAGAGCGAAGAATCCCATGACATCATTCCCAAGATCTTTTGACCTCAGTGGAACTCATCTCAGCATGTCGGTGTCATTGCTGCAGAAAAACACCCTCGCTATCTCTTAGCGTAATCCCTCTGGACTGACTTGGGCCTAGAGGTTGAGATGAATATATTTCTTATTGGTTGCGATTATCTGATCACAATGCTATTTGGAGTAGATATTATCCTCTGATGATGAATCACTGGCCCTTGCAGGAAGGAAGGGCCTCAACTAATTAACTTGCCACTAAGGAGGCAGCCGGTCTCCTGGAGGAATGGTACTATGTGGAGGACCTGGTGTTCCTGCTGCTGAGAAGCTGGATGTTCATCTTCGACACTGCCGAACTCGGCCTCAGCTGGGGAGAGCCTGCGCTCTTTGTGGGGCCCATTCATAGCTCCGTCCCTCTGACTGTAGCTGTCTCCCTCATGTGTCCACTGTGCCAACACCATGGCGGCCAGTGCCTGGGGTTGGCTGACGCCTGGTGGCCAAGTCACCCTGTCTGCTTGGTAACTTAGAGTTCTTTCCATGGCGTGTGCTCTCTGGTGGGCATTAGCATATAGTGCATTTCCTGACACTCCCATGTCCACCCACGTGTCTCTAACCAATCTTTTGATCTTTCTTCATCCGGGCCTCTCCATAAATTCTAAAATAAGGCTATTTTCCCTTTTGCACAAAGTAGATGACCAGGCTCATTGCCTGAAGTTCTGCCTATTGGAAGGACTATCTATTGCCGCTTTTTTTTTTTAAAAAAATTTATTTTATTAGTTTCAAGTATATAGTATAGTGGTTAGAAATTTGTATAGTTTATAAAACAATCCCGCTAATTGATCTTTCTCTCCTCTGGCTCTCCACCCAGCCATTACATTAATGCTAACTGCATTCCCTATGCTGTGCTCCCCATTCCCGTGACCATCTATCAACTACTAATTTGTACTACTTTAACACTTTACCCTAGTCTCCCAGCCCCCCAAACGCTCCTCCCTTCTGGCTATCACCAGATTGTCCTCTATATTTGTGATTCTTTTTTTGATTAGTTTTTTCTTTTTATTCCTTAGATTCCACATATAAGTGAAATCATATGGTATTTATCTCTGTCTGACTTTATTTCACTCAGCATAATAACCTCTAGGTCCATCCATGTTGCTGCAAATGGTAGGATGTCATTTTCTTTAATGTCTGAATAACATTCTACTGTATATATGAACCACAACTTCTTTATCCAATCGCTTGTTGATGGACATTTTAGGTTGCTTCCATATCTTGGCTATCGTAAATTGTGCTGCCATGAATAGAGGGGTGCATAGATCTTTACGAATTATTGTTTTGGTTTTCTTGGGATAAATACCTAGAAGTGCAATTGCTGGGTCAAAAGGTATATTCATTTTTAATTTTTTGAGAAACCCCACTTTTTTTCAAGGTCACTTTTTGTAACATCACTGTTTGCTTTCCGCTTGAACCCATTCATCTACAAATGGAACTTGGGGTTTGCCTTCCTCTGCCATGTAGTTATAAGGCAGGCTCCCGTGTGGCCCCTGTGAGCTAAGGAAGGGACATTGGTGCACCAGTGGTAGTTGATGTGACGGGCTGGGTTACTTGCTCATGTAGCTCGCTTATGCCCTCATGTCCTTATTGTGCTCAGTCTCACCTTCAATTTATGACAAATTGCTGCTGGCCTTCCTGACCTTCTGACTCAGTGGGTGTAATAGCTCTCAGCTCCTGATGGCCAGTTCTAGATGCACACTTCTCTGGTGTCTTGTGTTCATGTTTCCCGTTTCTACGAGGGCCCTGTATCATGCCAGGAGTTGTTTTTCAAAAGACACATGATTCTCCCTTGCAGATGGCGTGGCCTTGGAAAGGAACCACAGGGGACTATGTGACCAGGTTGCATTCTCCCACCGGCACTTGTCTTAAGTTCCACATAGCATCTTCCCCAAACACCCATACCTGTGAATGAAGAAGCAGGGCTGCTTACATCTCAGCCTGGACCTGCTGCATAGCCCTCTCCTGCTCTGGGCTCTACTTGAAGGTAGATCATGCTACTCGGTGTATGAGCTGGAGGAGTATTTCCAGGTGTGGGATATGCCACCTCCAGAAACAAAGAGGCCTATCAGATACATTGCTTCTTTCATTGTGGTAAGAGGATCAAGAAATAATAGTTTGTCTTTGACTTGGGATGAGATTTTCTGAAGAGCCCCTGATCACTGGACCCCTGAAAATAAATATTCCTGATGTGCAGTCCCCTGAATCTTTGTAAGGTTTATCTCCCATCCTCTGAGACACGTGTGTCTTATTATGGTTTCCAACATACTGGCTACGTTTTGCTCACATGGCCTGATTATCATAATGTCATAGATAATGGAGTGATGTGACATTCTTCAGATCCCTTTGGATTATATTATGACAAAAGACTGGCTAGGTAACAAGGCCTTGGGACAAAATTGTAACTATATGTTGTCATTCACCCGTATAAACGTAAATGGTCTCCAATCTTCTCTGAAGGGACTAGCATTCACCAAATCAAGGCTGCAGATTCTGTGCCTGAGGACACATCAGTCTGCTATACAGTAGCTCCCCCTTATCTGTGGGGGACAAATTCTAAGACCTCCAGTGGATGCCTGAAACCAGAGATAGTAACAAATCTTACATATACTATGTTTTCTCTCATACATACGTATCTATGACAAAGTTTACTTATAAATTAGACATAGTGAGTTATGAAGATCATTAAAAGAACATGGTGTTCTGAGAAACAAAATACGAAATCAACCAACGAGGATGTTTCTTAGCTTGTACCATTAGAAGAAGTTAAGGATGGATGACTAGAAATCAAAGGGCAGTAGCCTCAATAAAACGTCATGATTCCTGTCCCATTTTTTGGACCTAGACCAGTTTTCAGACATACACTCAGCCAGGTCTCCAGGGGAAACACCCTGCATCACCACAGCAAACATGCACAATGATGGCCCCGTAAATCCTTCCCAAAGGGACCCATGGCCATTTATTTGGGTGACTGTACACTGGGGAAAAGGGATTTCCAGCTGTTTTAAGGACTTGGGCACAGACTCAAAGCTGACATGATACCTAGAGAACCAGAGCATCATTATGGCTCTTGTTCTAACTAGCAGGGCATTTGGGACCAAGTAATAAAGTCCTGACGGAGGCCCAGCTTACAGTGCACTCACTGGGTCTGTACATACACCCAGTGGCAATTCCTCCAGTCCCTGAATGTATGATTGGGGTTGACAGGCTTGATAATTGAACCATTGGGTTTGTGGGGTAAGAGCTATCATAACGGAGAAGGCAGGAGGAAGCCTCAGAAACTGCCTCACCCCTGCCAAGGTAATAAATCCAAAACAAAATCACACGGTGGGAGGATTACTGATATTAGTACCTCCCTCAAGGATGTAAAGGTTGCAGAGGGGTAGTTCCCATAATACCTCCTCCATTTGATTCAATACTTGGCCCCTGGGGGATGACAATAAACAACTGTAAACTCAAACAAACATTAGCCCCAATTCCAGCCACTGTATTGTTTATCTACTACAGTGGTCCCCCCCCAGCCCCTCCCCCCCAATCCATGGTTTAGCTTTCCACAGTTTCACTTACCCATGGTCAACCAGAGTCCAAATATATTAAATGGAAAATTCTAGAAATAAAACATTCATACATTTTACATTGTGCATCATTCTGAGTAGTGTGATGAACTCTCACACCGTCTTGCTCCATCCGCCCAGGAAGTGATTCGTCCCTCTCTCTGTCCAGCATCTGCACACTGTAAACGCTCCCTTCCCCTAGGCCACTTAGCAGCTGGCTGGATTATCAGATCTCCAGTCACAGAATCACCATGCTCTCGTTCACGTACCCTTATTTTACTTCATACTGGTGCCAAAGCATAAGAGGAGTGATGCTGGCAATTCAGATACGGCCCCGTGATCCATGCCTCCTGCCGTTCATGCCTTTTCCTGAAGTGTGGGTGAGATCTGTGACTTACTTTTAACCAAGAGAAAGGTGATAAGCGAGGTCACTTCCATGATTAAGAGGCATACGGTTGAAGTGTCATCTTGCGAGGCTTTGCGAAGCCAGTGCCGTGCTGGGGGCTGCTCGGTGGAGAGGAGCGTGCGGCAAGGAAATGGGGGCCGCCTTTGGCAAGAAACCGAAGCCCTCAGTCTCGCAGTTCATAAGGACCTGTATCCTTACAACGATCATGCGAACTTGGAAGTGGATCGTTCCCCAGACGAGCCCCGACTGCAGAGAACTCAGCTGAGCTGTGCTGGGACTCTGGACCCAAAGAAACCATGAGATAATACACGCGGGTTGTTTTAGCCTGCTAACCGCTGGATGTATCTAAGCGGTCAGCACCCTCAGAGCAAGAACTACAGCAGGTGAGGATCTCAGAAACAGCTGCGGGGCAGGACCCTTCGCCCCCGCGTCACACAGGAAATGTCCGCACCCAGTCTGATTTCAGGAGCTGAGAGAAGCCCCATCCTGAGGCCGGCTTTCCTCACAGCTGCCAGGTAGAGTTGTGCAGCCTGCCCCGTGGCAGGGGATGGATGAGGGGACCCCCTTACAAATCCTTGCCTTCTCAAGGACCCTCATTTCATCAATCTTGTGCCGTACTTCCAACCCTGTCCTGAGTTAATGAAGAGACCACTTTCTCTGTCGCAGACACTAGAACTGCCTGCAAGCGGCAGTACTTTTTCAACTGTGGGTACATGCTGCCACCTTGTGGTAGATAGACGCCATGGCTATGGTGGCTATGTAATTTGTTACTCAGACTGGGACATTTTTGAAAGTGAAAGTGGGAATTTTCAATCATTGTGCTGGGACAGACGGTGTAAATGGGAACTATGCCAGGGAAACTGGAACATACGGAATGTGAGGGAACACGAGGACATACAGAGTTTCTCTAGAGGAAAATCTGGCAGTTTTCCAAATTGTCCCACTTCCTAC
This sequence comes from Rousettus aegyptiacus, assembly GCF_014176215.1. Lineage (NCBI taxonomy): Eukaryota > Metazoa > Chordata > Mammalia > Chiroptera > Pteropodidae > Rousettus > Rousettus aegyptiacus. Next base: position 4,371,257 of record NW_023416292.1, read on the forward strand.
ACGGACTCCCAGCATGAAGCTTCCTATACCACCAGCCTGGCCCTCACTGCCTTGCACAAGGCTAGCAACACTACGTGGAAGAGCTTTCAGTTCCTCTGACACAAAGTTTAAAGAAATCCCAACTATACCTATTAAAAAGGAAACGAGATCTCTTTCTGTATTACCTAAGGACGCAACATGCCCCAAACACATTTAAAGTTTTGTTTTGACTTTTAAAGATACATGTTAAATCAGGAACAAAAATACAGAAACAAAAATACAGGAACAAAAAGCCCAGAAAGGGCCTCGTGTGTGTGTGTGTGTGTGTGTGTGTGTGTGTGTGTGTGTGTTTTGCGGTGGTAGTTTCAAAATTTATGTCTTACTCAGAAATATAAAAGTAACATTTTTGTTCGATAATTGCCTTTTTTCCTGGAGGCTAACTGCCGTTGATAGCAGGTGTGAGGTGACGCTGGCAAGATATCCAACCTGATGATTAATGGTAACTTAATCTCTTTCATTTTCAGATCTTCTTTTCGGTAAAGCAGTTAATTCAAAGGTCAAATTCCTGACAACTTAAAAGAGTCCCTTCTCTGTCTTTGTAGGATAGGGTCTGGCTGCAGTGACATTGCTCAGATGTACCCCAATCCTCCACAGCCTCTGCTGAGATATTGTCCTGCTTGACCATGATGGTACAGCTGGCCTGAGCTGGTCCATGAGCATCATAGTGGCATCTGTTACCCACACCACAGTCTTTGGCAATGTCTCTGGGGATAAGAGGGCCACAGTCTGAGCTTCCTTCCTTAGAACCCACCTTTCTCCTGGTCTCTCAGCTATCTGGCAGCTTCCTGGGTGCCAGAAAACTGTAGATTGCTTTCTACCCAGCATGCTGTGGTGCATGGCCCCTTAGAGGTTACCCTCACACCTGCTACCCTCCCACCTGCCTCAGGCATTGCCATCCCCTCTCTTGGATCGGGTCAGCCCTGGCATTCCACCAGTGAAGGGTTTCTCTGTGCGGCCTGTGGTCTCCCCCCAAATTACTCCCAGGCCATGCCGGACACCAGCCCCTGAAGTTCTCAGATTCTCCAAGTCTCTCTCGTTGGTTGTTTAATTCGCCACCTCCAGTCCCGCCGTACACATAGTCAGCGTCCCCTCCTGGGGTGAGGAAGGGAGTCAGAACATTTCAGGTGACCCCTTTTCTTCTCTCCTGAACTTCTTGTCCCCCACTTCTACTCTCAGCACCACGAGTAACTTTTTCCTCCTGCGTGGTAGGAACTTCGTGGCCATCTTATTCCACGTTCCTTACTGATCAATGATTTGGTTCACCATTAGATCTCTAAGCTCTGTTTTTCTAAAACTTCTTCAGCTTCCCCCCCCCCCCGCCCCGGCCCACTTTCTCAACATAGCCTGGAAAACCAAATAAATCATAGCTCCCCATTCTCGATGGTTCTTCTCTCCTCTCCACATGAAGCTGCAGATGCCTTTAATTCAATGTATGGGAGCCACAGACTAAGCAAAGCCTAGTCATTACCAGGCATAACATCTCAAAAAATGTTCTGCAGCAGTGAGAATTTTACATTTGGTAGATGCCACCAAATAATAAGGAAAGGAGGAAGAGTCTTAGCCAGCAATTTAGAGAATAGATTACTCTGATGAATTGCTAAATTCCAGATAGATTAATTGAACAACCAAAGAGAAATCAAAGCGTTTGTTTTAAACTAGTAGAAAATAAAAATGAGTATTTATCGTATTTCTAAAGGAGTCATTTTCAAAGCTTTAAAGTCATGGAAAACATGAAACAGGAAAAGAGAAATTAAAATACTTTTTAAAAAAAACGGTAGAAAGAATAATTTATTCCAACTTTTTTATTTTCCTTCCCTCCCTTTTAAAAAGTTTTATTTAATATTTGCTTCGGTGTACAGTGCACTGCTTAGGCATTTACGTCGTTTATGAAGCGATCCCCCCATCACTCTGTCACCCGTCCGGCTCTCCCCCGAGCCACTCAGTCCTATTGGCTGTGTTCCCTGTGCTGTGACTGTTTTGTAACTGATTTGTACTTCTTCATCCCTTCGCTCTCACCCGGCCCCCCAGGCCGGCCCCCTCCCCTCTGGCAGTCATCTCTGAATCTGTGAGTTTGGTTTTGTTCAGTTAGTTTGTTTGTTTTCGCTCCTTAGATTTCACAAATAAATGAAATCATACGGTATTTATCTTTCTCTGTTTGACTTTTTTCACTCAACATAATACCCTCTAGGTCCATCCATGTTGTTCCAAATGGTTGGATTTCATTTTTTTATGGCTACTATTTCATTGTGTATATGTATGATAACTCCTTTATCCAATCGCCTATTGATGGGCACTTGGGTTGCTTCCATATCTTGGCTATTGTGAATAGTGCTGCAGTGAACATAGGCGTGCGTAGAACTTTACGACTAGTGTTTTGGTTCTCTTTGGATAAATACCCAGAAGTGCAATTGCTGGGCCAATTTTTTGAAAAGCCTCTGAACTGCTTTCCATACTGTCTGTACCACTTTGCAATCCCCCCTTGTCTTCACATCCTCGTCAATACTTGTTTTTTGACTTATTGATGATAGCCGTTCTGAAAAGTGTGAGGTGATATCTCATCGTGGTTTTAATTTGTGAGAAATCCAAATACTTTTAAAATCCCCTCCCCAAAATAATATGAATAAAAAGGAAAACAAAAGATTTGGAAAATATTTCCAGCACATATAACAACCAAGGGATATTACAGTTATATAGCAGAAGTCATCATTGCTTCATTGTAGCATTTGATACCTTTTAGAAAGCAATTTGTCAGTATAACTGAGGGATCTCATTGTTTGGAATTTATCCTAAGGAAATAATTAGAAAGAAGACAAATCATATGTGTTTGTTATAATTCCGTTTATATTGCACTGTGATTGATGGCCAGTTCACACATCTGACTCTCCCACTAGACAATGGCACACGGCGTACTTTTGACCTCTGATTTTCTGATGCTTAGTCCAGAGTCTGGCATAGTATAGGTGGAAAATAAATGTTGTGGAATAACCATTTTTGTTTATTTTTATTACATTAAAAAATTAAAACTATCTTAATTTTTAACAACAGGGGAATGATTAAATAAAATATACCATAATCACTTGATGGGGATATAGTCATTTAAAATAATAACTACTGTGCAAGACATGAAAAAAGAATCATATTGTAGCAAGTGTGAATCTTAGACAACATATTCGGCTGAGTCAAAATGTAACTTTGTTATGATTTCACTCATATGAGGAATCTAAGGAACAAAAAGAACAAACTAATCAAAAAGAGACTCACAAATATAGTGGACAATTTGGTGACAACAGAGGGGAGGAGGGTTGGGGGCCTGAGAGAATGGGGTGAAGGGTTAAAGAAGTACAAATTAGCAGTTGATAGTTGGTCACGGGGATGGGGAGCACGGCAGAGAGAGAATGCAGTTAGCATTAATATGATGGCTAGGTGGAGGGCCAGGGGAGGGAGGGAGCAATTGGAGGGATCGTTTTATGAACTATATAGATGTCTAACCAATATACTGCATACTTGAAACTAATTTAAATAAACGAATTAAAAACAAAACAAAAAATGTAACTTTGTTTAATATTCTGCCGTAAAGCTTACTTTGTCTTGTAAGTCCCCACGACACTGTCACACCCTGGTGCACTGCATCAGGCTGATTCTGGAGATCCGAGGCAACTTAGTCCTATGGTCACCTCGTCTTCCAACTGCTCGCTTTCCCCTGGCGTTGTGCCTGGTATTTTGTCATTACCTGTTCTTGCTGGCTTCTACCAGCACGTCCTTTGACTTCTTTGGTCATTGATCCATGCAGAAACTGGGTTGTCCCCTGTTCCCTAATGCAGAGACTTCTCAGGCCCGCCTCTGATTTAGCCACATCTGATCTATACAGTTGAGCCTTGAACAACACAGGTTTGGACTCTGCAGGTCCACTTATCCACGGATTCTTTCAATAAATATATAGTCAGCCCTTTCTACCTGTGGTTTCTCATCTGTGGGTTTGCCCTACCACGGATCAAAAACAGCATTTTTGAGGGCCGGCTGTATGCACTGTTCTAAACCATTTTGTAGGAGGGACTGGAGCATCCGGGGCTTTTGGTGCCCCCAGGGGTCCTAGAATCAAGCCTGAGCAGATACTGAGGGACGAGAGTCAGAGATATATGAAGCTTTCTGACTGTGCGGAGTGGGTGCCACTAACCCCGGCTTTGTTCAAGAGTCGACACTGTGGTGGAACGACTCCCGGCCTGTGAGAGGTCGGCAGGGTCGCCGCGTCTTCGCTGGTCACAGAGCCATCGCTGCTCCCACATGGTGCTCCGTGGAAGACCTCTGCCACATGTGCCACTTCTTCGGGCTCTTTTCAGGGAGGCGGTTTGGGTCTCACCCACGAGATCCTGGAGGAGCGGGTGGGTGAACGAAGGCCCAGCCGCAAGCGTGGTCCTTCTGACTCTCTGCAGCCCGCAGCCCAGCTCACTTCATCAAGGCTCCGGGGGGAGGGAAACTGGGTCTGGCTGCTCATTTGCTTCCAAGGGCTTTTATCTTAGACCCGGGCCTCAACTTTTGAAATGTTAAACCCATTATTTGATAATTTCATTATTTGGTGTTTCTGTCCCTCCGGACAGTCTAGGAAGAGCTAAGATATAAAATACAATAGCACAAACCACAATAAAAATTTAAACCCATTGATTACATGGTATCAAAAACCCCACTACGAAATGCTCAAATAAGCAAACAAAACCCTAAAATTGCATGTGTCACTTCATCATAACTGTGTGAACATTTCTGTGCATATGTACAAAACTGTAAGGAAACGTTAAGCTAATTGATGTTTTAGTGAGGAAATAATATGAGTGATTTAATAAAAAAACAATTCCTTTATATTAGTTACGTGTAAATACCAGACATAGCGTTCGCAGAAAAATTAATTTATTTTACCTCTGGTAACGGGGAGCCTTCCGAGCTCTGCGGCTCCCCGTCTCCTCTCAGTGCCCCACGCGCCTCGCCCCTCCAGTGAAGCCGGTCTTGCGACCTGCTGCAGCTTCCGAGCCGGTGCCCAGGTGCCCGTGCTCGGCGGTTCTCCCACTGCAGCTGCATCAGGATCACCTGGACGATTTGTTAAACAGATTGCCAGGCCCCGCCCCCCGAGTTTCTGATTCAGCAGGTCCGGGTGGGGCCTGAGAATCTGCATTTCTAGCAAGTTCCCAGGTGGTGCTAGCATTGCTGGTTTCAAGACCACCCTCTGAGAACCCCGGGCTTAGCCATACCTCCCACCGGAAATGTCTTTTCTTTTTTACCCCCTCCTTTTCCTTCCCATCTTTTCCCTTCCCTTCCTTCCTTCCACAAACACATAATGAGAACCTAACACGCAGGAGAGGCATGAGGCCCGGCTGAAGGAGTTTTCTTGGCTAGAACCTCTCTATTCATCCATGTATTCCACCCACCTGAACAAATTCTCAGAACTCCTACCACTTACATAATCTGGCCAGTATATCAAAATGGTACTTTATTATTTTGAATCTATTACTGCATACTGTTGTAATTGTTTCATGCACTTTTTTTTTTCTCTCCTTAACTGGCCCCTTTAAGCTCAAACAGATTACCCCCTGTACCCTGCGGGGCGGGCACAGAACCAGTGTTTGCTGACTGTGGCCCCGGGGCACTGCCCAGGAACAGAGCCTGGGCTGCAGAAACCCGTCTGATCCAGTGTTCGTCCTTGCTGGGCAGCGTTCCACATTCCTGGTCCTTACAGTGAGAAAGCCTCGAATGCCACTCCCAACAGGCTCCACTTACATCCAGACCAGTTCCCCAAGACAGCCACGCTGAGGACGAACAGACTGTTTACTATTTCAAAAGTAGATTTCATTAGAAAAGTCATAACATAGCTTCCCAGTTTATTTGTAAAAATATAGAAAAGCCAAACGAGAAAATTAAAATTTACCCATAACCCCAGCACATAGGTACCTAATTTTATGATCTGAGTGTTATCTCTCATATATATTTTCCCACAAAATTAAATTATTCTGTGAAAACTGTTTTTCAAGTCACATTTTATCATTTGTCAATATATCCAGACTTATCTACTGATGCCATTTAATCTTCTATAACTTCACTTCAGATGGTAACAAAGCATTACATCATATACAGAGACTAGAAGTTATTAAACCAATCCTTTATTGGTTAATACTCAATCGTTTTAGTTAATATAAATAATGATTCAGTGAATATTCTTATCTTTCATCTTTATACACCATCCAATGATTTCATCAACCATACATTTGAAAGATGGATGCACGTTAAAAAAACTGCTATCCAAAATATTTAGAGTCCCCTCAGCAGTGTGTAAAGGGTCTGTGCAGCCCCTCACAGGGCATTCTCAAACTTTAGGACCTTGCCCGGCTCATTGGTGAAGATGGCATCTTATTTTCATTCGCATCTATTTCATCACTTGGAGAATGAATTTTAAATGATTATTAATCATTTTTATTTGTTCTCCTCGGACTCGTCTTTTGATATCTTCGGCCCAGTTTTCTCCTTCCTGTTTTCATAACAGCAGATTAAGTTAGACACTTCAACTGAATCACCAAGACACAAGAAATGAATGACCCCAGAGTGAGAGGGGAGACGGACCGAGGATGTGAGAGGCTTGGGGTGCAGACAGCGAGACAGCAAAGCAGATTTCTTTGTAGAGGGTTGTGCCGAGATCGACCTCCTCGCCCAGTGAGGGAGCGTGGAACTGCTTGTCTGTGCCTCAGATGATGACGTGCGCTTTGGTTGACCCGTTGGAGTGTGTGTGTTCCCTACAGTTGGGTGAAGGCTGCCTCCTGCCCATGGAACCCAGGGGAGAGGTGAGGCCAGCCGGCGAGCTGCTTTGGGAGCAGAGCAAGCCAAGGAGACCTGCTTAGATTCTATCGGGCAAAGAATTATGAGTTTCCTGTGAACCAGAGATGGAGGTGGCCTGTTTAGAAAGAGCTGCGGCCGTTTGAAACTGCAAGGGCCCCTGTAGTAAACAGAATAGTGGCTCCCCCAAAGGTGTCCATACCCTTATGCTTGGAGCCTGAAAAGAGAATACATTACCTTACCTGGCAAAGGGCCTTTGCTAACGTGATTAAGGATCTTGACCTGGGGGAAATATCCTGGGTTATCTCGTGGTCTCCATGTGATCACAAGAGTTCTTATGAAGTGGGAGAGGGAAACAGGGGGTGCCAAAGAAGGTGTGTGTGTGTATGTATATATATATATGAACTTCTGCTATCACATTGTATTTCATAAGAACATTCTCTTGTTTTAAAAGTCCTTCTTTTTAAATAGGTTAACATCATTTTATTGATTCATGGCTGCAATATCTCCTCACATTTCCAGGGATATTAGTTCTCATTTTTTAAAGAGAATTATTTGCACAGTTTCCTTTTCTCCCTGCATTGTGTCTGCTTCCCCCAAGCGCCTTTGCTCTGTTTTGGTCTCTGGCTCGGATTTTAGAGGCTTTCCTCAAAAGACTGTGTCACCTAAACATCATCGAGCAGACCACACATGTTTTTCGGAGCTTGTCAGTCCACTTGACGGGCTTCACCGTAGATTCTTTGTTTTGCTCTGTTTTGTCCTCAGAGCCCCAGCCATTCCACTGGCAGAAACCCCCAAATTTAGTCGCAATGGTCATTTTCTCTTGGGCTGACTGGTTAGCTCGGAGACTCTTCCATTTTCCTGCCTGCAGATCAGGAAGGAGGATGAGTTTCTGTTTGCGTTTCTTTTTTCTTTTCTTTTGTTTTCTTTCTTTTCTTTTCCTTTCTTTTTCTTCCTTTCTCTCTCTCTCCTCTCTCTCTCTCTTCCTTTCACATTGAGGTTCCCTTTATTTCCGACCATTTCTTTACAACCATTCAAGCTGGGGTAATTCCCACACATACCTCCCACTCCTGAATCCCCCCTCTAGATATTCAGATTTATGTTTCTAACTCTATAGAATGCATCTCTCCGCCAAAAGCCATTAATTACCAAGTCGACATTCCCCCCAAATCACCTCTCCTTTTCCTGTTCACAGTGAGCAGTTGTCTGAAACCATGGCTGCCTTTCTCCTTTAAGATAAACTTAGGTCTGGGCCTCAGTGTCCAAGGGCCCAGAACAAAGCCTATGATCTGTGCACTCAGATAGACAAACATATCACGGGGACACAGAATGGGATCCAGGTCATAGAAGGTCCTGTCACCACAGTGCGGACAGCGGTTGGCACTGAATCGGACCATGCCAGGCCACCCCAGCTCTGGCTGCATCTGCCTCAGCTTGGCTTGCAGCTGGACGGTGCTGCAGGCGTCCTCTTACTGGCTGTGGGGTACAGCGTGTGGCTCAGCCCCTTGGTGCGGCGCAGCAGGCTCTCCAGGACGGCCACGGAGATGGGGTTGCCACAGAAGCTGAATCACTGTGAGCTGGGAGCAACGGCCCAGGGCAGGCAGGATGACATTGAACTGGGAGTCCCTGATCCCACACTTATCCAAGCCCAGGTCCTGGAGGGTGGCGGGGGCTCTCACTATCAGAACTTGAAGGGGCCAAGAACTTACATTGGTCAGGTCGACTGCACTGAGACCCAGGCCCTTCAGCTGATTGATGTTCAGGCACTGGGACAGGTGCATTTGGAAACTGCCTGTTTCCAAAAACAGGTAGTTAATGACTGACAGGGTCTCCAAAGCGGGGTCTTCAGGCACCTGGAGTGAACCTCCTGGGCCAGCAGGACACAGAGTCCGCCCAGGGCAGCCTGGATGGTCTGGTGGTGAGGCTGCTGCTGGTTATCAGGGCTCCTGTTCATATTTTTGAAACCAAATGGAGAAAGGCTGAAACTTTCACTATTGAGTGCAGATGATCAGTCAATGCCCCAGTTCTCAGCTGTGCCTGATGTTTTTTGCGCTTAAAGTTTACCTGGTATAAATTCTTTTATTTTCAGCCAAATTCCCCATCCCCCACCCTCCTTCAGAGTGCCACATTCCTCTAATTCCTGAGACCTTCCCGGCTTCACCTGTCTGTCTGCAGGCCTGGGTGTCCATTCTTTCTCCCCTGCTGGGTCAGTTACCCTCTTCTGCCTGTTTTTCATCGTCCACTCTCATTATTTCTTCAGTTTCTTCTGTTTTTTTTTTTTTTTTGCTTTTTGGGTTTTTTTTTTTTTTTGGTGGACTTTTATATTTTTTCAATTAATTGATTGTCATTGTAATGGGATTCGGGGACAAAGTAGAGATAAAATATTGAATTCACTCCACCATGTTTAAGCAGAGCATGAGATTCTTTTAGATAAATAGTGTGGTTGTTATCCTGCTCTGCCATGCTCAAGATCCCTAACACCCTCTCTAGGCCGGCTGTAGGGTTTGCTGCTCGGGTCCAGGGGCGTGAGTAACACTTCCTGAAACAGGAGGTGTGGCCCCAGTTATCAGGTTCTGGAGAAATGGTACTTAGCTGCCACGTTTTATAGTTTTGAGTGGTTTTATAATTTGGTGAATAGATTAATTCATGTCTAATCATTTATTTTGTCTTAGTAAGACCAGCCTTTGTTTTCTGAGTTTTTAAAAGAATTAGTAATATCTTGAGGTATTTTGCAAGACTACATAATCATTGTCTCATAAGCCATCTGCATGTAAAAACACACTGATGAGAAGTTAAATTCAATTTTCTTAGAAAGACTGACAGTCCTCCTATGTGTCTCCTTTGTTTTTACACAGAACACTTCTCATACTTCTAATCACCAAATGTGTGGGGCATTTTCCCACACCAAGCAGTTTTGTGACATTAGCTGGGTGTCTTACGATTTAACTCAATTCTGATATTATGTATTTACGTGGAGATAGTGTCAGATATCACAGGTAAGAGCTCAATCCCAAGAGTCAGTCCCACCCCTTCAGATGCCAATCAAAAGTCCAGGTTGTCACCTGTGCTTCTGACAAATTGACTATAAATCAGAAGTTCCCATGATCCCTTCCTCAGGTTTGGTTAATTTGCTAGAGCAGCTCTCAGAACTCAGGGAAACAGTTTTCTTACTATTGACCATAAAAGGACATGACAAAAGATACAGATGAGCATCCAGGTGGAATAGACGCTTAGGGGAAGGTATGCGGGAAGGGTGCTGAGCCTCCATGCCCCCTCCAAGTGCCCACTCTCTCAGCACGTCTGTGTTCACCTACCTGGAAGCTCACCAAACACCGTATTGTTGGAATCTGATGGAGGCTTCCTCACATAAGCATGATCAATTATTAACTTCATCTCCAGCCCCTCTCCCCTCTTTGGAGAATCAGGGAGTAGGCTGAACATTCTAAGCTTCTAATCATGGTTTGGTTTTTCTGGTGACCAGCACCTGCCAGGAGCCCACCCAGAGGCACCACATTAGCACAGAAGATGCTCCTAGTGGTCTTAGCACTTAGGAATTTTCAAGGATTTAAGAGCTCTGTGCCAGGGATGGGGATGAAGATCTAACATGTATTTCTTATTATAAATCACAGTATCACACATTTCCTGCCCTAAACATTTGGTTTAATGTCACCTACAAGTAAGTAAATATTAATGGTGTGCAGTTTGCTAGGGCTGATGTCACAAATACCACAAACTGGGTAGTTTAAACAATGGAAATTTAGTATCTTACAGTTCTGGAGAAGTCAAATCCCAGGTGTTGGCTGAGCCTGTTTCCTTTGAAGGCCAGGGAAGGATCTGTTTCAGGCCTTTTCCTAGCTTCTGGTAGTTTCTTGGCCTGTGGCAGCATAACTCCAACTTCATGTGGTGTTTCCCTCTGAGCACGTCTGTTTCGTGTGTGTGTGTGTGTGTGTGTGTGTGTTCTTTCAATAAAGACACCAGTCAGATTAGGGATCTACTAATTCCAGTATGACCTCATCTGCAATGACCCATTTCCAAATAAGGTCATATTCTGAGGTATGGGAGACTAGGACATGTGAATTTTGAGGGGACACCATTCAACCCATAATAAGTAGCAAAGATGGAATTTGTAACGGGATTGCTGAAGCCAATGGAAAAGGCCATGAGCTCTGGAGCCTAACTACTTAGGCTGAAATCTGGACTTGTGATTTATGTGACGTGAAGCAAGTTGCTTAACTTTCTGAGCCTGTTTCTTACTTGTAGAGAAGAAAAATAGTATTCATCTTGAAAGGTTGTTTTGACTATTAACTGAAAGAATCAATTAAAAGCAGCCTGCACAGCGGCCAGGTACACAATCACTGTGCAACAAAGTTATCATTATTTCTGATTTTGGGAGGGTATCTAACTACCTCTCCCCTACCTAGCTGTTGTTTCTCAGGTGTTTCCAAGTATTTATAATTATCAGCTACAAATATGCATGCACTATGTGTGTCTGCATATGCACATATACATGTCTTTACTAATTTATTATGTATATTAGAATATAAATACACAAAAGAAATAAAAAGAATGAGGTAAACAGAAATTAAAAGAATAAAAAAATAGAAGTTTGAACAGTTTCTCTGATCATGGAACTGTCTGTATACTCCAGGTGCACTCACTTTAGAGGCTTAGAAACCACACTTAACTAGCTTAGAGACGCCAACTTTCACCTGTGTGACCTCTGCTCCAGTTACAGACCAATGACTGTATAGTCAGCTTCTCCACAGTCTACACATTCTCCACCTGTTCTACTCGACAGAAGTAAACTCATGCAACGTTGGTCACGTGTTCTCGATACCCTAATAAACTCCAAGTCCTCAACTCCAATGGACTCTGGCTTTGGCATATTAGCACACAGGAGTTCATCCTGCATCAAATTTCCCCAGTCTGGAGGATGGTATTGGACTTCTTGAATTGTGCTTTTTACTGAAGTCCTTCTTCCAAGAGCCGCATTTCCTGCTCCCCTGTAGGTAATGTTTGCTCGGGAGACCTGCTGCATAGCTGTCATTCTTGGAGTCACTGCTTTTCTGAGTGAGAGCCATTGTTCCCCGGGTCTTATGTTTTCCTCTGTTTGGCTAACTCCCATATTTGCTGAAGCATGTTGTTAATCATTTACTTAGGAGATTTGATAGGTAAACTTTCGATTATTTGCATTTCTAAATATATCATTAGGTATTAAACAATGAATAAGATTGACCTAGTGGACATATATTTAATACCACACTAATAATTAAATAAAACACACTCTTTTAAATTATTTTTTTTTAAAAAAATCAAGAATTGACCACTATTGTAAATCACAAATAAACTTTCAACAAATTGTAAAGTTAGTGTTAAACAGATCTTATTTTTTGCTTGCAGAACAATTATTCTAAAATTCAATAATGAAAAAACCACTTATTTTTTTTAAAACTATGTATTTGGAAATTTTAAAACAGATCTCTAAATATTGAAAAGGTTAAAATAGAAATAATAATGTGAATTAGAAAAATATTTAAATCTAAACACTAGAAAAATCAAGTTTCAAAACTAAAGTAGAAATCTGAGAGACATTTGTAACCTTAAATTACTTGTATTAGAAGAGGAGAAAGGCTGAACATTAAATAGTTAAATTGGATTAAGCAGCCAATTAAAGAATCCCAGAAGAAAACCAAGAAAAGGTGAGGAGTGAAAATGTAAGACAAGGGCAATGCTTATAAAATAGAACCAACGGTCAAAATAATTAACAAAGCTCTACAAAGATATTTGGGTCAGGAAAGCAAAGGCAATACAACAATATCAGGAATAGAGAAGGGGTAACTACAAGATGAAGATAGGGAAGTGTCGTGAATACTTTTATGCCAATAAGCTTGTATTCTTAGGTGAAATGGACAAGCGCCTAGAAAAATATAACAGGTAATAACCAATGGCCTTTACATAAAATAGAAAATTGGAATAGTTTTATAACTGCTAACGAAACTGGATCAGAAAGAAAACACTGGGCCCAAACAATTATATGAGTGAGCTCTATCATATATTCAATAGATAGAGGTAGATAATCCAAACTTAATTTCTTACAGAAAGTAGGAGAAGAGGCAGTACTTTCACATTCATTTTATGGGACTAATGGAAACTGGATCCCCAAACTATTCAAAGTCAGTATGAAAAAGAAAATTACGATCAGTCTCATTCATGAATATAGATGAAAGAACAAACATATACTAAGTTAAATATTCCAAATACAATGCAACTATGTTGTTTTAAAAAATAACGAGTCTATTCTTATTATGTTAGAAATTTAAAGAAACATTCATCTCAAAAGGTTTAGAAAAAATATTAAATGATATTCAACATTTATTCAGAATTAAAAAAATAAAACCAACCTCTTAGTAAACTAGAAAGGTAATTTTCTGATCAAGGTAATCAATTAAAAAAAAACTACAGCATTAATATCATAAACCATTGATAATACACTAAAAGTACTGCTTTTAAATACAGAAACAAAATAAAGATTGCAGTAAAAATTTTAGCCAGCTCAATAGGCAAGAAAAATCTGAAATACAAAGGATCATACAAGGATACTATGAAAGATTATATACCACAAAATTCAATAACCTAGAAGAACTGGAGAAATTTTTAGAAATATACAACCTTCCTAGACTGAATCGTGAAGAAATGGAAAATCTAAATGACTGATCAACAGTAAGAAAATTGAAACAATCATCAAAAATTTCCCTAAAAGTAAATGTTCAGGATTAGATGGCTTCACTGGTGAATTCTACCAAACATTCAAAGACGATTTAATACCTGTTCTTCTCAAACTTTTCCAAAAAAAACTGAAGAGAAGGTAATACTTCTTAAATCATTTTATGGGGCCAAAATTCCCCTGATGCCAAAACCAAAACCCAGTTAAGATAACACAAACACACACACACACACACACACACACACACACACGCAAACTGTAGATCAATATCTCTGATGAATACAGATGCAAAAATCCTAAACAAAATATTAGCAAATCCTATATACAATAGATTCAAAATATTATACATGAAGATCAAGTGGACTTTATTCCAGGGGACAGCGAAGTTTAAGATAAGCAAATCCATCAGTGATACACCACATAAACAATATAAAGGATAAAAATTATATGATCATATCAATAGATGCAGAAAAAGCATTTGACAAGATTCAGCAACTATTTATGATTATTAAAACAGTTGACAAAATGGGTATAGAAGAAAAATACCTCAACGTAATAAAGGCCATATACAACAAACCCTTAGCTAATGTCATACTTAATGATGAAAAACTAAAAACCTCTCTAAGACCAGGAATAGGATAAGGCCATTCGCTACCACTACTATGATTTAATATAGTATTGGAAGTCCTAGCTAGAGCAATCATGCAAGAGAAAGAAATAAAAGGTATCCAAAATGGAAATAAGTCAAATTGTCACTGTTTGCAGATGACATGATTCTCTATATAGAAAACTCTAAAGACTCCGCCAAAAAAAAAAAAAATCTGTAGAAACAATAACTAAATACAATAGAGTTTCAGGATACAAAATCAATATACAAAAATCCATGGTGTTCCTATACACTAACAATGAATTTTCAGAAAAATAAATGAAAAAAAAAAACCCAAACAATTCATTTTACACTACAGCAAAAAGAATCAAATACTTAGAAATAAACTTAAAGGATATGAGAACCTATGCACTGAAAACTATGACATTAGTAGAAGAGACTGAAGAAGACACAAAGAAATGAAAAGGTATTCTGTGTTCATGGATTGGAAGAATCAATATAGTTAAAATGACCTTCTGATCGAAGCTATATACAGATTTAATGCAATCCCCATCAAAAGCCCAATGACAGTTTTTAAAGAAATAGAAAAAACAATCATCAGGTTTGTATGGAAGCACAAAAGATCCCAAATAACCAAAGCGATTTTGAGAACAAAGAACAAGGCTGGAGGTATCACTCTGCCTGACTTCAAGTTATACTATAAAGCAACAATAATCAAAATAGCATGGTATTGGCAGAAAAACAGACACACAGACCAACAGAACTGAGAGTACAGAAGTAAATCCCCACATGTATGGGCAAATAAGTTTTGACAAAGGAGCCAAAAACATGCAATGGAGAAAGGAAAGCCTCTTCAATAAATGGTTCTGGGAAACTGGAAAGCCCCTTGAAAAAGAATGAAACTAGACTGCTATCTATCACCATACACCAAAATTAACTCAAAATGAATCAAAGACCTGAGTATAATACCTGAAACAATAAATTGCATAGAAGAAAACATAGGCACTAAACTCAGGAAATTTGGATTTAGTGAGGATGATGAATTTGACCCCAAAGGCAAGGGAAGTAAAAGCAAAAATAAGTGAATAGGATCATATCAAACTATAAAGCTCTGCACAGCAAAAGAAATCATCGACAAGACAAAGAGGAAACCAACTAAATGGGAGAAGATATCTGCAAATGACACCTCCGATATGGCCTAATATCCAATGTATACAAAGAACTTATACAACTGAACAACAGCAAAAGCAATCCAATTAAAATATGGGCAGAGAACCTGAACAGACACTCATCCCAAGAATACATACAAATGGCCAACAGACATATGAAAAGATGCTCCGCTTCACTAGCCATTAGGGAAATGCAAATCAAAACCGCAATGAGATACCACCTCACACCTGTTATAATGGCTATCACCAATAGCACAAGTAATTACAAGCGTTAAAGAGGTTGTGGGGAAAATCCTTATACAATGCTGGTGGGAATGTAAAGAGCCACTACGGAGGTACAACAGTATGGAGATTCCTCAAAAAATTAAAAATAGAATTATCATATGACCCCACAATCCTTATTCTGGTTATTTGCCCCAATTCTTGAAAACATTTATTCCCAAAGATATATGCAACTTAATGTTCATAGCAGCATTGTTCGCGTGGCCAAGACATAGAAACAACTGACGTGTCCGTCGATAGATGATTGGATAAAGAAGAAGTGGTACATATATACAATGGAATATTACTCAGCCATAAGAAAAGATAAAAAATTACCATTTGGGACAATATGATGGATCTTGAGATTATCATGCTGAGCGAAATAAGTAAGACAGAAATAGCTGGGAGGCATATGATTTCACTTACATGTAGGATATAAAACGGAAACAATAAACCGACATGACAAACAAACAGAAACTCATGTACACGGGCAGTGGATTAGCGGTTACCAGAGACAAGAGGGGAGGGAGCAGATAAATAAAGGTAAAGGGGCTCAAATATACGGTGATGGGAGAGAATTTAACTTTGGGTGGTGAATACACAATGCAATCTATATATGACATATTATTGAATTATACACTTGAAACTTACGTGATTTTTATTAACCAATATCACCCCAAAAAATTTACTAAAAAGAACAAGGCAAGATAAAGAAGAATAAAGGTATAAGGATGAAAAAAGGGTGAAATAAACTCATTTGTTATAATATGAAAATCCAATGGGAAATTCCTAATAATGTATAGATTTATTATTAGAATTATTAAGACAGTAAAGTTGCCAAGTATAAGGTCAACACACAAAAGGTAATTTTATTTCTTATACTAGTAATAAACAAAAAGATATAATTTCAAATTTCCAGTTACAAAAGCAGCAAAAAACCCATATCTTGGAATGACTCTAAAATGTGTAAATCCCTCATGTAGAAAATAATAATGACTTTTTGAAAGATATTAGAGAAGACTTAAATAAATAGAAAGAAGCAATATATTTGTGAGAGAGATCAATTGTGTAAATATGTACATTTTCTCCATCTTGAGCTGTAGAATTAAAGAAACGCCAATTAAAGAAATGCCAATTAAAAGCTTAACATGGTTTTCCATGGAATGTAACAAGCTTCTCTAAAGTCTATTTGGAAGAGCAAAAAGTCAAAAATATCCAAAAGCCTCTCGAAGAAGCACAAGTTTGGTGATGTGGATAGGTCAGCATGTTCTCTCTCATATCACCATTTATTACAAAACTAGAATGATTAAAACAGGGTCATATTAGAAGAGGATAGACAAAGAGATCGACGGCACAGAAAACGAACCCAGACACAATTCCATGCATAAGTGAAAACTTGATATGTGAGAGGGGTGATATTGCTAATTTATTTACTCATATGGGGGGAAAATCAGGTCTCTAATTATACTATACACAAAATTCTAGATGCATTAAGAACTAAAACATAAAATACAAAAAATTAAACATTTAGAAGAAATATAGAAGAATTTCATGACTTCAAAGAAGCTTTTTATTTTTGCTAACAAAGTACTAATCATAAACTAAAGGAAAAGATGGAAACACTTGAGTATATTAATACATTGTATACATTTGAATACACTGACTACTTTGAAACTATTTATCAAAGTATACCATAAACAGATGTATGCTTTAAAGTGATTTTCAACTCTATCCATCATCTATCTATCTATCTATCTATCTATCTATCTATCTATCTATCATCTATCTAGACATATACATATTCATTTATGTGTATATTCTTCTCTAATTTCTAAAAATTAAATCCCTTTCCTATCTTTACACTTGAAGTTTAGTTTGTGGTTTGTGGCCTCTTCTTCTTCTTCTTTTTTTTCTATGGATGCAATAAATATCTCTGAGGATATTAATTTAAATATTTTCTCTCGACTATCAACTCCTCCTCCCCCTCAGTGAAGGCCCTTCTAAGGTATTCGGTTATCCCTGGTTGTCTAATCACATTTTAAAACATCAGACCAGGAGTTCTATGTACATGTACTTGCTTTGCTTCAGGCTGAGGGGTAGCAGTTACACTGGGGACATCTAGATGCCATTTTAAGAGTATATTTCTAGAACCATTCAGTTTCTCAAGGGAAAACGCCCTTTTTTTTGGTTGCTCATTTGGTGTTTTGTTTGTTCTTGGTTTGGGTTGTTTTATTATCCCTGGGGAGTTTGGTGCATGGCTGCTGTGTCTTTTGAGCAAGGGCTTTGGCTAGCATTCACTGCTCTGTGTGCAGGATTTCAGCAAATCCCCGTTTCCAAGCCCATGTCTCACTCTTGCCTTTATTCCATTGGGCATTGCCTAGGCCTCAGTCCACTGGGTTCTGGTGGAGAATGGCAGTCCTTCCTCTGTCCTATCTCCCCCAGGGACTCTCTCTTCCAGGCTCTGGGTTCTGGTTCTCAGCTTACCAGTCATCACTCTTCCATGTACCTCATTTCTTCCACATATTTTATTGACTTCACTCATTTGCTGACAACCTCCCTACTGGTCTCCTCATTGCTCAGTTTATACATTTTAATTATTATTATTTAGAGGCATCCCTGAAGGGAGAGGAGAAAATATGTATAGTAAATCTGTCATCTTTAATTACAAGTTAAGTTACCTTAACTTAAATAAAAAGTGTTCATCTCCACAACAACTATTTGAGGCAAGAGCTCTTATTTTTTCCTATTTTACAGATGAGGAAACTGAGAGACTGAAATGATACATATCTTGCCAAAGATCTCAGAGATTAGCAAGTGGTGGAATTAGGCAGTCCAACTTCAGGAGCTATGTCTCTAATCATCATGTGACATAAAGAGATAGATGATAGATAGATAGATAGATAGATAGATAGATAGATAGATAGATAGACAGACAGACAGACATCCAACCCTAAGGTCTTATAATTAACAGTGGAGGTAAAAGACTAAAAACTATTACAAATTGAAAAAGTGAAAATCCACTCAGGATGAAAAATTAAAAAGCAGCCCTACCCTTAATCAGGCTGAAAAGAGAGACACAGTAAAATCAGCCACAAACTTAACAGAAAACATTACTTCTCTCACAGTCATGCCGCAGCTGTTAAATGTCATAAAGAATAAATATCTCCCCATGAATCACCCCAGCTTTCTTACCATTGATGCTCCCAGACCACTTTGCTCTACCCATCTCTTATTGGGGAAAACACTTGCTTGATGGCCCTCAACTCATGACAGCATCCAATACCTAGCGAATTCCCACTTATTCTAATCCTGCATCAGAAACAGCAATCAATTCAGAACTGAATCCCATATTCCTGAGGCTCTCATAAAAAAATTTCAGCAGGAATTCAACCCTTATGAAAAATGCGTTTCCTCTTCCCTCATGTTGAGGCCCATTCAGCAATTGCTCTAGAATGCTTTTCCTGACTGATTTGAGTCAATAAATGTGATTTTTGTCAGATGACAAATTTAAGCCTGATGGGAGGTATGTGTGTTCTTAGAGATTCATTCCTTTGGCTTAAAGTCATGAGCTCTCCTGGTGCCAGAGCCCTGTTGGGTGTGATAGAGGTGGTTAGACATGAAAAACCCTGTGAAAACCTTGGGAGAGAGGGGCATCCTGTGGAAGTGAGGTTAGGACTCACTTGGAAGGCACATGTATCTACTTTGTATTTTGTTCTCCTCCTGGTTGACATAGTTCTCTCCTTTTACCTGGCCTCTGGGCACCAAATTCTTTCAATTCTAGGCTCCTGTCTAGGGCAGTTGTAACTGCCATTTCTGAGTTGATAACTATCTTCACCTTCTTGACCTCAGGATCTTTGCACCTACTTTAGTTGGATGGAGCTTCAGGGTAAGTGTGTCTCAGCTGAGAGAGAAGTGGTCTAGCCTTCATGCACAGTGCCATGAGGAAGCCGCCCCAACCTAGCGTAGTGTCACTGTGAGAGGGGCCGAGCCTTTGTCCCAGCCTTGACAGTGGTGGGTTAGGGTCAAGAGGGCAAATCAGGGTGGAAACTTTAGCCCTGATGTTGGAGCACTCCCTTCAGAGTTCTTATTAAAGGATTCTTGGTGCTTTGATAGCCATAGATGAGTCCCTATGAACATAATTTACTGTTCTCGTTGTTATTCATTTCATTATTAATACTTTTTACATTGGTATTGAGATTTTAACTTTTCTAAGTACCTTCGCTTTGGTCTTCTTTCTCCCCTGTGATATATACACAACACAAGTGATGATTCTCTCACTTTACGGTTGAAGAGTCCAAAGCCCAGAGAAGTTGTGTTACTTGCCTAAATTGATTACAGAGCAGAGGTTTAAAACCAAAGTCCCCTGGCCCCAGTCAGTGGTTGCTCCAATTTCTTACAACAGAAGAGAAGAACATCAAACGGTGAGTGTTGGGGGATTCACCTGAGCCTGGGGCATTTGGGCTGCGAATATGCCAAAGTTGAGACTGTTAGAATTACTAGGAATATTGGTTATTTTCACATCTGCATCCCAGATCTGACCTCCAGAAGCCACCCAGCCCCAAACAAGAGAATGGAGCAATGCCCTGGGCTAAGGTTATGCAAGTAGAGGCTGGGCCATTGCCAGCTGTCTGGGTAGGAAGGGGTGGAGGAGGCCCATGCCTCTGCCCTGGCCTTCTCAGGATGAGTGTGGGCACAAGAATGTGGAGAGGCCACTCAAAGCCAGACCTGGGGCATTTGGGTCTGGTCTGAACCAACAAGCTCAAACCAGTTTGTGGCTTAGTCTGCACTTCAGAATGGGGTGGTGGTTGCAGTTCTTTCTTTCTTTCTTTTTTTTTTTTTTCCATCCGCACCCTAAACCAGCCTGTTCCATTGAGAAGGAAGTGTAGACAAGACAAGAGGCAGTGGATCAGGACAAATGTGCTTCATAAAAGAGAGGGCACTCAGGCCGGAGGCTGCTTCTGCTCTTCTGAGCACCAGCCTCTGAAGTCAGTTCTCCTATAGGCGCTTTGGAGTCTTGGCTGAGAGCGGTCCAGGCACCAGTGTTTCTTTCACTCTATCCTAGTCTACAGAATCCGCCCTCGCCCTTTCATCTATTCTTCACAAAGCAACCAGAGTGAGCTTCCAAAAACAAACCCTGATCGCATCACTCTCCTGGCCCACGACTCCCACTGGACCCCCTTGTGAATCAAGTCCACGTTCCTCTGCACAGCCAGCCAGGCTCTGTGTGCTCAGGAGGAGCCCACGTTGGCCTCACCTTGCCCCACTTTCCTCACTGCTCGCCAGGCTCAGCTCACCTTCCCGCAAAGGGCTCTGGTTTTCCTGCCTCCAGCTGTTCCATGTTTTCTTCAGAGAAGCCGAACCCACTACCGTACCCCACATCAGGTCCCCTACATGCTCTTACAATATTCCATGTGACAATTGTCATTATTTATTTAATGTCTATCTCATCCTTTGCTGGACCGAATGCTCCATGAGAACATTCAGTACTATCTATGAGTGAGTTAAGTACTATCTATGTGTGAGTTAAGTACATTCGATTCTTTGAGGACCTGACACCCAGATTCTGCAAAGACTTGCAGAGCATCTACTATTTGTCAACAATGATGCAACCTCTTATACAACCTTAATTAATTTATCGAATGTTCATGGACTTTATGCTGGGATTTGGGATTCCAGAGCTGAGGTTTCCGCATTGAGATTATGAGTATTATTAGATGAACTCATATGTGTCAAGAAGCATAGGCCTGGCACATAGTGGGTGCTCAGTATTTATTCAATGGAAAAGTATATTTTTAAAAAAGCAAAATGATGAAAAAGTTACATTATAACCTTGTATAACTGAGAAAAACAAGATTTCCTAAATCACATAGCCAGCAAGCGCTAGGCCTAGGGTTTGGGCCCAGACCTGGAGGCGTGAGTCAGAACTCATCCTGGGTTCCCACTCCCACTGCTGGCCCAGTGGGGACTCAGTGAAATAAAGGACCTTGGTCTTTCCTGGAGGAACAGACAGTGACATTGATAGGGAAGAGATAGACTCAAAAAATCACCTAGATGTAGTTGCCTCTGTGAAGAGAAATTGATATGGACAGTAAGTGAAATTGGAAATCAGAGAAGGAAGAGATCCGTGTAGTAGGAAGGGACGCCTCCAGGGAGGGAGAGCCAGAAAGGGCCCCCTGGGAGGGCGAGGCAGCGGAAGCAATACGGAGAGGAACACGGGAGAGGTTCCCGTGTGTGTTCCTGAGCAGTAGGAGATGAAACGTGGAAAAGAAGGTGGAGCCAGTCGCTGAGAGTCCTGCATGGCAGATGGAGAGGCGACTACACCTGGCAATGGGAAGTCGTTTGAGATTTGTGATCAAGAGAGCAAACAGGTGCAAATGGAGTTCCAGGAAGATCATTCTGGGAATGCAGTGCATAATAAAGGGTAGCAAAGAGGATTAAAGAAAAGGCAGGGAGGAAGGAAGAGAGATGGACAGGAGAGAGAGAGAAGTAGTATTTTCTGAGCACCTAGTGGCTCTTCATAAAAGATCTCATTTAATCCCGTCAACAACACTGACTGGTATGTATTATTATCTGTGTTTTGCAGATAAAAAAAGCTGGAGTTTAAAGAGGCGAAATAACTTGCCCAGGATTCCTTCTCCAGAAGAGAACCGGAACTGACACTTGGGTCTTTCCTCCCAGCCCAACAACATATTTACTGCATCACAAAGTGCATTTGACAGACAAGCCAGTTAGGAGGTCATTCTAGCAGGGAGGTCATAGGGTGGTGGCTTTGGGAATAGAAAGAGGCTTTCCTGAGCTAAAATGAGTGTGCCCATCTCTGGACCCAGCTCTGCAAATGTCATGGCGGGCATGCACTAACAAGTCTAGCAATGAGGTCAGGAGCCATGCAAGGTCAGTCCTGGGAGAGTGTCCAGTGTGGGGCCACCTGGAGAATTGAATTCCAAGCAAAATCTCAGGACATGTGGTCAGAACCAGGAGTCAGCCTGCCCTAAGAGTCAGCATAACTGTGTTCTAGTCCTGGAAATATCACTTTGGGTTCGTCATTTTATTTCTTTGAGCCTTAGCTTCCTTGTCTGTAAAGTACAATTAGAAAGCTCATCTTCTGTTTTGAAATTCAAATGAGATTGTAACTGTGGACATGTTCTGACCCCTGAGGATGAGACGAAGGATGAGATGATTGTCACTGTCACAGATCAGCTGATGGGCAGGGCCCCAGGGTGGGCATTTCCTCATCTGGAACGTGGTGGACACTCTCACTAAGCCGACTTTAACACCTCTAATCATTTCATTGCTTGTTTATTAGGCACTCACTCTATTTAGATCCCTGTGCTGGGCACATCTTATTCTAATCCTCTGACTGTCTCCTTTTACTTTTTCTCTTTTCTGTGTGTCATAAGAGGTAGTTGGATAAATCCACCGTGCTTCTGATGAAAAATGGATCACCTATACCCAAATACTGAAGCATATTATAATGTGTCTTTCCCATCTTCCACAGCTTGTTTTTCCTCCTCCATTGACGTCGCTGTCTGGCATACTTGTACTACAAATTTTAAGTCTAGAACATCAGATTCAGTTGTAGAACAAAAAAACAAAAAGAAAAAAATGATTTCCAGTTTTCATTGCTGGCTAACTTCAAAATGTGACTTGTTTTATATGTGTGGATACAGGATTCTAGGCGTGGGCTGACACAATGTCTTTTGAATTTACTTTTCACAGAAAATGCAGTCATGGGGATAGGTATTTTCATTTATTTCTGCCAAAGCCTCTAAAGAAAATAAAATGCCCCTGTTGCTCAAGTGCATAGTATTCTTACAAAACAAGACTACCAGAAAACATCTGTGAATCCATTCCGGTAGCCTAAGGAAACAGTGCTCACAGGTGACTTTGCGGGCACGTGTCCCTATACACATGCTTGCTATCTTTTGTCGGTGCACATCTGCTCAGCTCGGAACATTATGCAGGTGCTGTGGGCCCCTCTGGAGGCCAGGGTCACAGAGGCCAGGCTGCATGTGGTGAGGGGGAGTGGTCCTAGTTGCAGGACCAGGCCCATAATGTGGAGAAACGAAGAGAAGCAGCAAAGAGGTTAAAACACCAAGGACCTGTGGAGAGGCAGGAAAGCAGCCACTAGTGCCCAAAGGCGGGCCCAAAGGCGGGCGCAAAGGAAGGTCAAAGGAGACATTGCCCTAGGCCCGCCAGGAGAGGCCTTTGCTTTACCGAAAATGAAACCTGCCTTAGGGGAGCATTCTAAACCTTTGAGTCTTTTTTGTCACATTTGCCCAGTTTTGTGCGATGACTTTTTTGGAGATGTTCTCTGCTCCCTGCAGCAAGGGTTGAGAAGAGGATGGAGAAAGGCTGGGTCCTCTAGGGGGTGGGGATGGGGCAACCAGGTATTTGGACAAGTGGCCTTTAAGTAAACTACTCCTTACTCTTGTAAGCTGGACATTCATTCATTTATTTGTCCAGCGCAACACATTTGTTCTACCCCTGTAAGATGCCAGGCAGCATGCTAGGAGCTAGGGGAACAGAGAAGAACAGAATTCAGTCCCCCCCGTTTTCTGTGATAAAGCCACAGAACTAGGTCTCCTGCCAGCCAGGTCGGTCTGCAACTGGACTTGAGTAAGGAATCTGAGCTCTGAAGACTCTTCTATTTTATGATTTTTTGCATCTTCTTATTTACAGAGTTTGTCTTTCTTATACTTTTCTATAAAATCTTTTGAAAATAATTGTAGCCTTGGCTCAGCTAAACAAAGAAAGAAATGGGGATAGTCTATACTTGGCTCAGGGTCCCAGGAGGACAGGAGGGGCAGAGGCCAGGCACAGGGATGTGGTGGTCACTCCATCAGACCAGTCAGTACGGGGTTAAGCGAGGAGCAGGGACTGCGGACTCTGGTGATGTCTGCCTTTTTGCACACTTCCTGGGATTTGTACCTACGGGCATCTGGAGGGTGCTTTGTCCAATGGCCGAGAGCAGCCTAGAGGGTTGAAACTGAGCCCAAGAGAATGCCGAGTGGTTGTCAAAAACCCTGAGGCCCCCTTGGCCTTCAGCGAGGCCATCCCACGCATAGGCAGGGCCAGACTCTCCATCCTGCATCTAGGATCTGTGATTCATGGCACCCACGTCCATCTCTCTACTTCCCCTCTTCTTTTCTCCCCACCAAATTCTATCTCCTTCCAGCAACTTACCATGCCCTCTCCTCATGCATGGCCCTACAAGATGGGACCAGTCAGCACCCTGCCTTCTTCAAACCTTGCTGGATGCATGGAAGATGCAAGGCAACAGACTTACGGCTCTTGATGGGAGAGTGCCCAGCCTTCTGAAGCCCTGCCTTATCCCCACCATCGCTCGCCTGCTTGTTCTCCCACTCCTTTTCCTCCTCAGCCTAGGAGAGAATGACAAGAATCCTTCCTCCTGGTTCAGCTGGTTCTTCTACTTTCTACTTTCTTCTCTCCTCCCCAAAGCCCAGGTTTTATGGCCCCTCTTCATTATCCAGCCCAAAGTGCTAGTCTGGCTGAATCCTGTTCTCCTGTACCCAGGTAGGAGGGCACAGCGCGGTGTCGGAACAAGGGAAAGAGGCCGGTGCTGATGGGCTGAGAGTTTGTTTTTCGTGGTTTGCCCCCTCATGCCCTTGTTCTCAACAGCTATTCCGCTCCAACTCCTTTCATACACACATGACTTTAGTCCTGTTTTTCTACATCTAATTCCAAGGTATGTGTGTATAGGGTGGGGAGGTCCCAATCCAGCAAGCAGTTCTCTGACACCGACCAGGTGTTCTGCAATCTAACTCAAATCTGCCACTATCTACCTGGAGATAGCATCAGATTCCACAGGTTAAGAGCTCAGTCCTACAAGACTGTGTTCCCTCCCCATCCCCCACCTGTTGCTGATGCCAATCACAGACCCAGGTTGTTACCTGTGCTCTGAATAACCAGCTAGAGACTGGAGGTTCCCATGACCTCTTTCGTAGATTTGATTAATTTGCTAGAGTGGTTCACAGAACTCAGAGAAACGTTTTACTTATTAGATTACCAGTTTATTATAAAAGGATATAACTCAAGAACAGCCAGATGGAGGCGAGGATAGGGGAAGGGGCACCGAGCTTCCGTGCCTTCTCCACAGACTCCGCTTCCCAGCACCTCTGTGGTGTGCACCAACCCGGAAGCTCTCTAAACCCGTCCTTTTGGGTGTTTTATGGAGGCTTCATTATGTAGACATGATTGATTAATAATTTATTGTCCACTGATGATTGATTCAACCTCCAGCCCATCTCTTCTTCCTGAGGTCCCTGGGGTGGGACTGAAAGTCCCAATCCTCTAATCACTTGGCAGGGTTACCTGGCAACTAGTCCATCCTTAAGTGATCTCCAGGGCATTCCGAAAGTCACCTCATTAACATAACAAGGACACTTTTATCACTTTCTATTACTTAGTAAATTCTAAGGGTTTTAGGAGCTCTATGCCAGGAACAGGACTAAGACCAAATTATATAGATATATATATATTTCTTATTATAAATCACAATACTATAAGACTCTCTGTTCCTTCCCATACCTTTTGATATGAGAGGTGGAACGCTGTGTCCACCTCTCAAGCCAGCTGCCTTTGTCCCAAACAATGGCTGCTAATCTGTGAGTGCAGTTCCTTCTTCTTCCAAGAATCATTATCAATCTATTATTCCTGAAACTAGCCGAACTTCAGATGTTCCCTCCTCTTAAGCCCTGTAAACATTTCACTCTCCTTCCCAGGCTAGAAGGGAATAGAGGCTCATGCTAACCATGATCTGAAAGATGTTCTATAAGTCAGTACTCCTGATAAAATGGTCCAATCTAGGAGAGGGTCTTCTATTTATCCCAAGAAACATCTTTTGGGGGAAAAGAGTAAGGGAAGATCATTCTGCAGCTCATGGAGAGATTTGAATGTGTGTAGCTATTTTAGAATAATGTAGGTGGGCCCAGCAGGCACCACCCCCAGGGTCTGGCCTGGGAGCCTTTCTCAGTTTCCCTCCTCACCCTGTTTCCTCCCCCTGCAGCTCCCTGGGTGGGCGGCCCCTCACCTCCCCTCAGAACGCTGTGTCCATCTCTCAAGCCAGCTGCCTTTGTTCAGAACCCTCCACTTCCCTGCCCTTGTCCATCACTCTGGCTTCCCGGCAGAGCCACAAGCATCTGCTGAGACTTCTCTTTTGTGTTCTGCCTTGGTAAGGTGATCAGCTGAAACAACAGACTTATCCAGGAACTGGCACTTCACAGAGGAAACCCTTCCTCTAGAAAAAGGACTCCAGAGAAACTCTAACTGAGGACAGGTCTTCATCCCAGAGTAGTTGTCTGGGGACACCTGGTGCGGTTGCAAGTCCTTGTTCTCTCTCCACATGGTTACTTGGCCCTTACCCTGATCTTTTGGGGCAGGTACAATATTCGTGCTCAGTGAGAAGAGGGTCTTATAAGAGAGGATCAATAAACTCTTGATATGCAGGCCAGATTTTAAACTCATCCCCATGCTGCAGCCACATGCGTCTGAAGGTCAGGGGTTTCCTCACTAATGCTGCTTCCTGCTCCTGCTTTCCCTGAATGGAATCCAAGCTTGTTTGCAGAGGGAAGAGGCTGCCAAGGCCAGGGTCCTATCAAAGGACCTTTGTCTTCTGAGCTGAATATTGGCTAATTGTTACCTTTCTGCTTGGGCCCTTCCAGAGCATCTGTTTTCAGATTGTGGCTCTGAATGCAGTGGTACAGTCAGAAGAGAGTGGCCCAGCTCTGGATAAGAGGAATCCTGGGACAGGGTGATATGCTTAGGGCCTCCTGTCCAGGAATGATGGGTTCAGATGAACAAGTAGACACACAATTACCTTCCTTCAGGACAGGAGATTCTTATAGCTTTTTCCTTTCTCCCTTCTAAACAAGCCTGTTAAGGGATTCTTTTCCCCTTGCTTCTCAGGGGATGGAGATAACCCTGTATTCTCTTAAACCTGAATCGACCCAACACCACCTTCCTTTCTCTGCACATTTACACTTCCTCAAAGAACACATGGGTTGTCTCTGACCACTGGAACATCAACCAGGGTTGGACAGTTTTCACTTCTTAGAGAGAATAATGGAGAAAGAAAAATTTTAGAAAGTTTGTAGAACAGCCGGAGTTTGAGGCTTGACACTACTTGTTAGCCGTGCAACTTGGGACAAGTCTTTTACCTTCTTTATGCCTCAGTTTCACCTTCTACAAAATATCAATAATACTAGAGTTGTTGTGAGGAGTAGGATAATCTGGAAAAAGTACCTACCTCGGTGTCTTGTATATATTAACTGCAGTAAACTCTATTATTATAGTTCTCGAGATGAGCCAGACTTGACTGCAGAGTCTGCCCACTTAACCTATTCTCTGCTGACTCTGAGGCACATGAGCATGGTCCTGGGCAGGGAGTGTTGGGATGAGCTTCTCCCTCTCTGTTCAGAATGTTCCCCAATATAATCCAAGGTCCTGGGTAGAGATATGTTTGCACATTTGCTTATTGAGCCTAACTACCAGAGTACCACTAGGGCCATCTGGTTATCTAACACCTGGCAGGTCCCGACATGAAAGTGGCATATTTGGAAAGGTTAATAAAGGTGCACTTGAGACTTGGTGAATCAGAATTGTCTCACTTTCTGTTTGAGCTTAAGAATGGTGGGCCTTTGTGACATCCTGCTTCCTAGTCCATCATTCATTTCTTCATTCAATCAACATATTCCTTGAGTGCTTACTGCATGCTGGGAACTGTGCAACGGGCAGGGCATACAGTGAGGACTAAAAAGAGATGTGGTCTTTGATCTCATGGGGCTTAGTCCTGTTAGAGGAGCAGACATTGATGAAATAGGTATGAGCGAATGCTCTTTGGGGAAGAGAATGACTGATTCCGTGAACTGAAGGAGTGACTAAAGCTTAGAAAGAGCACAGGGGAGGCCAGAGGGATGTTCTTCTGACATTTGTTTAAAATAAATAAGAAAATAAGGAAGACTGGAATAAATCTGTGATATTGGATGGGAATTGGAGGTATCAGTATGAACTCATAATTTTTAATGTGTGCGTATATATATAATATATGTGTATATATATATCAGGTAGTTAAATATAGAAAAATATATAGATATGTGTGCATGTGTGTGTATATTTGCAGGTGCATATATTTCCTAGCTCTGTCCACTGAGAAGGACTAGAAACAATGACACCTCGGCCTCAATGAGTACATCTAGCATCTTGGTTTCTAAATATCATTTAGAAAAAAATATTTCATTTTTAATAAAATATCATTTTACAAAAAGAGGATACAAAGGTTCTTGGAAAATTCCAGGATAAGGACAGAGAAAGAACAAGATGGACCAAAAACATATTGCGGAGGCAAAAAGTAAGGAAGTACTTGAGAAAATTTGGAGGCATGTCAAAAGGACAACAGAGCCAATGTAAAGGTCCTCTCGAGAGCCGAACAAGCTGAGCAGTGAAATGAATGTTAGTCTTAAACTATAACTGTATGTAGAATAAAATAAATAGAAATGATTCCATACTGATATACATAAATAATTGAATAAATAACCAAATGGGGGTTATGAAACAGTTCTTCGTTATAGTACAACTCCAAACAATAAATGTAGAAGAAATGATGGAAATGGAAAAATCACAAGGCAAACATGATGGTAATAATTGTTGCAGTCAAGAATCATTAATGAATGCTAAAATTAGTGGAAGAAAGTATGATGAAAAATAGAACATCTGTAGTCTCTAACCTGGCTTTTTTGTCCATAATATAGTTACTTATTTGTTCAATCCAGTAATACACAGAATGTAAATTCAAAATGCTAACCCATAAATGTAGAAAACACATTCAACAGCTAGAATCTGTCTTTAGCCTTTGACAGCATATAGAAAAAATACATTTTTTTTCAAACTTACTTAGATTAGTCTTTTTCTGCCTCACACTAATGAGTGTACTTATGTCATTCATTTTTAATACAATTAGGTTTATTTTTTATCGTTTATATTCATTTTGGATCCTTCTACCCTCCTCTTTCACACACACACACACACACACACACACACACACACACATCCTGGTTGTTATTTATGTATTATTTATATGTTAATTCTCCAGATATGTGAAACATTATCATGGTTCTAAAATCTAAACTATACGAAAAGGTATGTTCAGAGACATGCCAGCCTCCCCTCCCCTTTGACCCTGTTCCCATTCCCTCCTTCTTTCCAGTTTTTCCATCCACCCTCTGTAGGTAACTGATCACTTTAGTTTTGGTTTACTCTTCCTATATTTCTTTTTGCATAAATGTGCAAATATGTGTGTATATTCTTAGGGCCTTTTTTTCTTCTATGAAAGGTAGTGTAGTACAAATAAAAAAAGATCATTCTGGCAGGTAGGTGGAATGGGGCTGGAGGTAGGCTGGAGTGGATGTAAGGAGAACACTTAGGAAACTGCAGCAGAGAGAGGATGGGGCACCAAGATGGCTGTGGAGGCAGCGGAACAGAAGGAGAAACCTGTTCGAATGACGTTTGGGGCGACAGTGCCTGATCTGTTACTGATCGCCAAGGGCAGCGTCATGGTCGGGGTTTTGGTTTCCGGCTTCGCTCATTGGATGGATGCTAGCGTTGCTCAAGAGAACACCACACGAGGCGCATATTCAGAGTGGTTCCCTCCGTGGGCCTGCGTTTGGACACGCTGAGTTTTAAGTGGAGATGGAGTAGGCACGTGCGACGTGAAGCACAGAGGAAAGGTCTGGAGAGAAATTCCTCGAGCTGTGAGTTTGACCCAGGTCTTCTGGACACTTAGGTCAGGAAATGAGGATGCAGCAGCATGGAGAGTAAGATTCTCCACCCAATTCCAGTGTGTGTGGGGTTCTCCCACCACCAAGAAATTCTCAGTACCAGCTGGGCATCTTACAATTCAACTCGATTGTGACACTATCTACCTAGAGATAGCATCTGATCCCACAGGTTGAGGATTCTGTCCCACAAGCCTGCCCTCTTCCTTCAGCTGCCAATTGTAGGTTCAGTTTGTTACCTGTGCTTGTGATTGACTGGTTATAAACCAAAAGTTTTCACAACCCCCTCACTGGGTTCAATTAATGTGCAAGAACAGCTCACAGGACTCAGGAAACCAGCTTACTCACTGGATTACCAGTTCAGTTTATTTCAAAAGGTATTACAGGATAGTAATTACAGCCAGATGAAAAGATACATAGGGTGAGGTCTGGAACAAAGGAGCTTCTGTCTCCATGGGCCGGAAGTGTTTTGGTTTACCAATTTGAAAGCTTTCTAGACTGTGTCCTTTTGGGTTTTTTATGAAGGTTTTAGTACATAGGCATAATTGATTAAATCATTGGCCATTGGCAGTTGAACTCAATCTCCAGCCCCTCTACCTTCTTCAGAAGTGCATGAGTGGGTAGGACTAAAATTTCCCATGTGATCAGCTCCCATCTTTAGGTTTCTGTGAGACTTTCCAAAAGTCACTCACTGACAAAAAGTCCTCTCCTCACAGAAAATTCCAAGCATTTTAGAAGCTCTGTGCCAGAAATGGGGATGAAGGTCCAATACATATTTCTTACTAAAAATCATAATTCCAGTCTCATACAGAAGAAAAAACATATATATAAAACCTTGCTCATCACCCCAACCTCTTCTTGCAGGAGGCTGTCTTCTCAGGGCAGGACACCCACTAGAGGATGTGCTTTCCCAGTGGTGGGTGAAGTTAGAGGCAGGAGTGGTCCCTGCTTCTCAAGGTGGAGGTGGGATGGCAGAAGGTGAGGCTAGAGCTGTGCCTAATTTCAAACCACTCCAAAATGATAATGGTGCTGTGTTTAAACTAACTTCAACTAAAAGTATCCCACACAGCCCACAAGACCTACCTGGGGCTTTGGCTAGGAACCCCAACCTGAAGGACTGAGGTGAGGGAGTCACTGGGAGAGGCAATTAAACCTCGCCCCATATCCAGGGAACTGAACAGACAGAAAGCAATCCATAAGAAGCCCTGCCAAATGCCTTGGATTGTGTAGTGGGATCAGTGAGAGTTGGTGTGAGGGGGAGGCATAGATGCCAGAAGTCATCTTATGTCA
This sequence comes from Rousettus aegyptiacus, assembly GCF_014176215.1. Lineage (NCBI taxonomy): Eukaryota > Metazoa > Chordata > Mammalia > Chiroptera > Pteropodidae > Rousettus > Rousettus aegyptiacus. The sequence goes on from NW_023416292.1 coordinate 4,402,946, forward strand.
TATCCTTCTCCCCACTCTCAAACCCGAAGGTAAGGAGATAGAGAACACTATTGTCTCCAGAGCTCATTTCAATGAGCCACTCCTATTCATGAGTGACAGATCTTTTGAAAAGTCTCTTGTGGCAGAGGGACAGATCAATAGGGGGCCTTGAATGTGGGCGGAAGTGAGAAGGATTTCCTGGGTGTGCTCTCACACACCAGGAGGGAAAAAGGTAGAGTGGCCCGGGAGGTAGTGGCAGGCTGTGTGTGCTGTGTTAGGTCCCCTGGCAACTCTTGCCCCAATCTTCAGTTAGAAACTCAGAAAATGGCAAAATGCTTACTCAATTTCCCATGGGAATTAATTAAAAGCTTGGGCTTTGAGTCCAGACTGATAGAAGAGGGGGCAGTGAGGGTAATGTGAGGCAGGCAGATGTGGGCAGACCCCCAAGCAGTACATACAGATGGAGAACACTTGAGGGTTGTGAGGAGGTTGGCTACAGAAGGTTTTGGAAATTGGAGGAGGACTTTTGACTCTCTCAGGCTGAAGAACTTAGTTGTAGGCCAAAATTAATCTCAAGGGGTACCCATCTGGCATCTGAATTACATGTATACACATGTATATGATGATAATATTAACAGATTTCATTTATTATGCAACATGCTAAGCGTTTTTTATATGCATTATCTTATTTGATTCTATTCTTATACAACTGCAACAGGTAAGTATGATTATTGCCTCTACAGAGCTCATTCCTGTTATACATTTTATTTTTTAACTGCATTTTTAAACAAATAACCGTAGGGCAGCACACAACAAAGAAAATTAAAGGAATAAAAAAGAAATAAACTGTAAAGGAAACAGGTGCAGGAAGCCCGACAGCCTGATTCTTAAGCCTGTGCTCCTGGTTACTGTGTGTTCTCAATCTCCTCTCTCTTCCCCTCTCTCATCCATCCATTTGTCCACCCACTAGTCCATTTATCCATCAACCCATCCACTCACCCACCCACCCATCTATCATCCATCCATCCATCCGTCCGTCCGTCCGTCCGTCCATCCATCCATCCATCCATCCGTTCATTTACCCATACATCCATTCATCCATTCATCTTTCTGACTATATTTATATCCAGGTATAGATATAATTCTTTTTTAGGTGAGAGGTTGAATTAGATAACCTAAAAATTTCTTTTCAGCTCTTAGGTTCTGCGAGGTATCTTTTACCTTAGACTGTATAAATATACATATATATTTTTAAATATAAACAAATATATATATGTGTGTATATATATACACACATATATATATATTTGGCAGGGTGTTGGTCTTCCTAATTAAGTTGCTTAGTCTTATTGAAACATATGTTTCAAAGCTGGCACGAATCTAGGAGACAAGCCAGTCCAAGTCACTCATTTCATGAGTGAGATGAAGTGACTCACTGAAGCTCACCTGGTCCAGAGCTTTGCCAAGATACCACCCTGCTTCAGATTATTCTGAATTCTGGATACATGGCAAGTGGTGAATAAGAACAACCATCCAGAGAGGCAATGAGCAAGATGCAATGGAATTGGAACATCACTATTTTTACCTCACTTGTATGCTAAGTCACTGATGACAATGATGGTAGTGGTGGTGGTGGTGATGGCAGTGATGGTAATGACTCCAGTGAAAAATAGGGCACTTATATCAGAAGGTATTCAGAGAGGTCATCTGATTTAACTTCTTGCTTCCTGCACACTAATGCCTGATTCATTCATGAAAGATGCCTACCTTATTTTAAAAACCGCCCCAGAAAACTTGCAACCTTTTCTAGCCTCATCTCTTCCTGATTTTAGCCAGAGTTCCCTCCTGTTATATACATCTATTCTTTTCCTCATTTTAAAAATAACGATTGATTAGCATATAGGTCTTTGAATCACACAACAAAAGAAAATTAAAGGAAGCAAAAAGAAGCAAACTATATGATCATAGCAAGAGAGTGGGGATAAAGCAGAAGCAGAGTTCGGGGATAGAGAATCTGGAAGCAGCTGGTTCAGCCTTCATATAGACACAAAAGACAATATTCGTGCTGTTTTTCTTTTCAAATTTCAAGAATCACAGTGTGGTTGAAGTTGAGTCACCTGGAAGGTGTGCAAAAGCCTAATCGTTCCTTTGGACTTTTATTCACAGCAAGCTTTCTCCTATTTACTCTCAGAGGTGGGTTGAGTGACCTCTTGGCTTCCAACCCTTTCTACATTTGCTCCTTTGGAGAAGGAAGGAATAAGTAACACCCAGATGACACTACTATGGAATATCTACACTACATCAGACACTAAGATGTACATCATTTATATCACTTGTTCATCCCCACAATCTTGAAAGGATGGTATTATCCCCATGTTGCATATAAGAACTCTGACATTCAGGAAGTTCTAGGGTTCCCTGACTGGTTAGTGATAGAGGTTGAATTGAGCTCAGATCTATATGCTCCATAGTTACTCACACGAGGAAAAGACCTTGGGAGCATTGATCTGCATTTCTCTTTAGATTCTGACTGAGATGGACATGATTTCTCCTGTCCATCCTCCAGGTCCCACCTTCTCTAGTCTATGAGTCTATAGCCTCATATTGTGACAGTATGATCCTTTTTTCCCTACATGTATGATCATGGAGTGGTTCATCTCATATACTTACACATATTGTAGACTCTGAAATCTCCACCTCTAGCTCTAACTCATAACATCAAACAAGGCTTACTTTCCAGTCTTTCACCCACCTGTCCTTCCATGGAATAAACACCAACCTGTGCACACAGGCCCACCCCCAGGTCATAGGGTTGCCTCTGCCAGACCACACTGCCCGCTGTGAAGGGAGGCACCTAAAACTTGCCTGGGCCCGTAGCCTGACCTCTGTGTAGGACAGCATGTAGGCCTGCCCCACCGAGTCACATGCAGAATGCCCAGAGTAGCACTTGAATGGTGACTCAGAGGAGCAGCTGCCAATATCTCAGAGGGCACAGACCCTGCATGACAGGCTGAGGAGAGGCCAGCTCCTGTATTTGGCAGATGGTTTATTCCCAAAGGCAGCAAGACTGCAACAACAGAGTACAGCAGAGTTACAAGGCCAAGTGGAAGTAGAGTTGTCACTTTGGCTTTTAAAATTAAATGACTGGCCTTTACACATTTCCACTCAAAATCCTTCAAAAAAGGATAAGAACAACCCTGATGCCACTCTCACCTCCCACCCAATAAGTTCAAGCTAAATGAAAAGCAGTCCTATCTGTGTACAGGAGGAAGACAAAATTCTACCTGTGGGTCTCCCTGGGATCCCTTCACCCCTCTTCAAAATGAGGACAACTGGGTTTGGACTTATTATTCTATTCTTGAATCCCAAAGACCATCCTGAGAGAGAAATATGCTCATTGAAAGATGAGAGCATGGGAAGCATGGTGCCTTTAAATAACAAAGGAAAGGAGTCTCTCTCAAATTGAGAGAATTGGGGAAATGGGCACTCCACTAGGATGAAGAGGCAGAGTGGGAAGGCAGGCTGTGTGTAACTCTGTTTTGCCAGGAGAAAAATTACCTATATCAGGGAGTGGGGATTTAACAGAGGATACTCCTGACCAACGACCTGTGTTGGTCAGTCTTATGTCAATCCCAGGGCCCCAGATACCTACCAAGTCTTACTTTACAGCTAGCCCCAATCTTCCCTATTTATCGGGGCAATTAAGATAAAGTGATTTTCCCTCAGGTTGTGTCTTGAAATATACAGTTGGTGCAGCTCAACCAAACACAGTGTGTCCACTCAGTCTTCTGGGAGGGGGGTGGGGCTTCTCTCTTTTTGAGAGTCCGACATGGCTTGGCTAGTTGTGAGAATCCCTGTCAACTGTGACAGACCAGGTCCTCGCCCAGGGCCAAGAATAAGGCACCAGGCTTTTGGGTGTGTGTGTGAGAGTACACACAGAAACTGTCACACCCACACCCCACATACCACAATAGGGTGGAGCAAGCCACTTGTCTTTAACCCTGATGTTCTCATGTTCAGAAATACTGAGCTTTTGACGTTGCTGTTGCTGGGTCCTTAAGGATACAGCCCAGAAATGCTTAGCCGACCTAAAGGGGACCTATCCAACAACCGTTCCCTTACCTTCCCCTCACATCTGGGGTTCCTGGACTCTGACCAGGTCAGAGCCATGAATAACATTTATTTCCTAAGGGGAAGCAGTGGTCATGTCTAGCCACGTCTGATCTCCCAGCTCGCATCCACAAGCCCACACCACCCTCTTTTGGCATTTTCTCAAGTTGCACAACTTGGTCACGAAATTTGGGGTTAACAATGAGTTACCATATTGCTCCTTTCCAAAGATAAAATAAAATGCCACAACACGAAAGGTGACATGAAAGCATTTAATCTTTGATGGTTTAGAAAATACTTTGAGATCTTGAGGGGCCTGAGGGTTGAGCCCTGGAAAGTGACTATTGATTCTTGGGGTGCTGCGTGAATATAAAGTGCTGCTTGAGGGGAGGCAGTATGTAGTCTGGAATTAGATTCAGGAGCCCAGCTCTGGTCCCAGCTCTATTACTAAGCAGCAGTGACCATGGATGAGTCACTTCCCTTCCCCAACGAGGTTGGACTAGAGCATCTCTAAGGCCCCCACCCCCATCCCTGATTGTCTATGAATAACTAACTAGCAGAGAATGTATTGGGATGATTTTCCACAGGCACTGAGGAAGTTAAAAACTATTTGCAATAGTGTGGATGAGGCCTGAAACAAATCTTACAAAGCCTCTGGGCTCAGGCTCCCATCTCAATGTTGGCCCAGCCCTGGGGTCACTCACGTGCAGACTGAGACAGGGAGCAGGAAGAAAAGGAATAACAGAATCAGGGAACGCCACAGAGTTTATTATTGGGAAAGGGTGCTGTGTGGTCACTCATCCTGCTTTCTCAGATCAACAAGACCTCTGCTGCTCTCAGTCAATCAAGAGTTTTTAGTTACAAGAATGCCCTATCTTTCTTTGGAATGGGGGACAGTGAGAGGGCAGCAGGTGAGGAGATAAAAAATCAAATCCTCTTGACCCCAGGTTCCTGTCCAGAAGGCTGGAATTGAGAGAGGGATCCAGCAAGGTCTGAGCCAGTCTCCACTCATTGTAGGGATTCAGAGAGACTCACATTTCATGTGACACTGCATTTGCCTAACATCACTGATAATCCATTGTCTCACTTGACTTTCTTTTCTTAGGCTTAGCCACTCCTCTCCACTCAGGCTGGTTAGGCTGGACTTTACCCAATGTACAAAAATCTCCAACACGAGCAGAATTCTGAGCAATGACTCTGCGTGTCATATAAATAGCTTCGGCAATATATACAGCCTATAATACACATACATGCATACACGCGCACACACACACACACACACACACCCTCTTGTGTCAAACATCTTCAGGATGATTTGTGCAGGTACTCATTTGTACAGCCACCCTAAATATACATAAGTTTGGACCTAATCCCTGCCTCCCTCTCACCTCAGAGAGAAGAGAACATCAGAGAGAGGCCTCCCCCTGCCCACTCCTGAGTGGTGAGGTGGCAAAGGCTCCTCTTTGGAGCCCCGAGTCTCTTCTTGTAGGACAGGAGCAGGGGGGCTGTGCAGGCAGTGCTGCCTCTACTCCTTCAGCAGCCCTAGCTTCCTCAAAGCCTCTCTTCTGTGTTCATCAGGGATGCCTTTTGGGGAGATCTTGACACTGACGCAGGGGGGTCGCGGCAGCTTGTCACGGCTCTGTCCTTGGTAGAACAAGTGCTTGGAGCTCTGCTCCTGCTCCAGGTCAGCCAACTTGCCCACCTGAATACCTGCAAAGTCCTTCCCTGTGCCCAGGGAGGCAGGGCGGGGCCGGGAATTACGCAGAACGTTGGGTGAGATCTTGTTCAAGAAGGAGTCTTTTCCCAGAGAGGTGCTGGTTTTGGGGCTGGGCTCTTTCTCAGCTGAGAGGTAGCTGCTCAGCCCCACACCTGAACGCTCCAGAGTGTTGGACTTAAAGTTCATCTGTCTCAGGCCAGGGATGTTGCTCTCCTGGAGAGTTAGCCCGGAGTTTGGCTTTGGCTGACTCAGGGGACTACTTACCCCTGGGGCCTTAGGGATGGAAATTGGCATGGATTTGGCAGCTGGAACCTTCCCTGGAGTGAGTTCCTGGGCAGGAACCAAAACCTTGCCTGGAAAAGACCCCTGAGCTAGAGCTGGCTCTGGAGCTGGAGCTTTCATTGGAGAAGGTCCCTGGGATGGAAGAGGAGCTGCAGCCTTCCCTGCCACAGGCACAGCTGCTGACACTTGAGCTGGAACTGCAGGCTGAGCTGCAGCAGGGGAGGGAGCCTGAGCATGAGCCCCCTTGAGTCTGATGGCGCTGGCGGGCTTACTTAACTGGGGGCTGGGCTCATCCTGGTCCTGGGGTAGCCCCAGCTTCTCTAGCGCTTCTTTGCGTGCTTTCCTTTGCTCCTGCAGTGAAGAGGAGACCAGACCCGAATCTCCAGGGGCAGCCTCAGAGTGGCGTGACAGCCAGCTCTGGGGATTACTGTGGAAACTGCTTCGGCTGCTCTTCAGAACAATATTAGGTGGCAGCTTCCGGGGCTTCGGTGCTGTGAGGGGAGCCAGATGGGCATTTGGATTCCCTTCTGATGGGATGGGAGCATCTGCATCTGCAGCCTTAGAATTCTGAGAAGACATGGCAGGGGGAGGCCGAGATTGTCCTGGTGCTCCCATTGAGCCTCTCTCACTGGCTTTTTGGGACATGACCTCTGAAGAAGTTTCCTTTCTCTTCTGAGAGCTGAGCAATGTGTGGAGCTGGGGCGTGGGGCTCTGTTCCCCCAGGCCTTCGGGCAGGCCGTCCCCACACTGCTCTGGCTGGGCGTCCCGGAAAGCTTCTGGCGGGGGGATGAGTGCTGTGTCCAAATCAAGTGCTCTGCTCCCCTGGCCCCTCACGCAGGCTGTCTTCCCCACACTGCTCTGGCTGGGTGACCCCGAAAGCCTCTGGTTGGGGGATGAGTGCTGTGTCCAAAGCAAGGGCTCCCAGGGTCCAGCAGGAGCCTGGTTGGCCTTGCTGCTCTGACTGACCTGTCCTTTCTCAGGGTCTGAGATGAACCCCTCAGGTTTCGCTGGGAGGTGGCTGTTGGTCTGGGTTGTTGTGCTTTTCCTGATGTTCTGGTTCCTGCTGATATGGATATTTCTGGGAAGGCTGTAGGAGCCGGACCTGAGGCCTAGGCCTTGGGGTTCAGGCAGATGGGGTGAACTGGACTGAGTCACTCTCCTTGGCTCCAGGCTTGGCTGAAGAAGGATTTTCTCCTCTGGATGCCCTGTCAGGAAAATAGGCAAAGAAGAGAGGACAGAGGTGAGAACCCTAGTGCTGAGGGGAAAGCAAATACTTCCCGAACTCTGATCTTTAATTTGCATGAATGAGTTTTGTTTTTGTCGTTTCTTTGCTCTTAAAGGGGCAGCACTCTTGTCTGGATATCATTTGGACTAATGGATTAACACCAGCAGATTCCCTTCAATCAAGGATTAATTTTTCACGATGGTTGCGGAAAGGGCAGCCCCAGATAGCTCCATGTCCTTGGCTCAGGCTTTTCCTAACCCTCTATAGATGCTCCACGGTTGGGGAGAGATTGAGGACAGTCCCTCCAGCTACCTTGGGGCTCGTAGGTAACTGAGTCCAATGGAAGCGTTGAACATCGACAGCATGAACAGGTGATTTGCTCTTGATTTGACTGAGCTTCCGCCTTCTTGCATTTTTACCTTCTGTAAGTTCCTGGATGATTCTGTAATAGCCACGGCTGTCCCCATAGCAGACAGTGACATGGGCTCTTTCTTTCCAGCTAGGTAGTCAAATATATCAGGCCCACTGAGCCAGAGAATCAATCAGTCTTAGGTGGAAATGAAGTCTCATTCACTACTCTAACTCCAGGGAGGGTCTAACACATTGTCAGTAAATATTTGCTAAATGAATGAATAAATAAGCACAGCCCTGATACCACTGAGATTGCCCTCAGGAGTGAAGTGCTCTACTCAGGGACACATGGCTCTGCACTCAAAGCCATAGTCATGTGCCATCCTATTCCACTTCTACACAGTCTCAGTGCCACTGGCTCTCCCCATTCTCTCACAAGAGCCTGGAGGTGCCACCCACTCAAGTTAAGGGAGCCCTTCCCTCTTCTTATCTCCTGCAGCCTCAGCCTCTGGGTCGTCCAGATTAGCTCCCCAGACTGACTCAGTGTCTCCAGAGCCAAACACCCACCCTTCCCTCACCTCTGTGGTTGTATCTATTTAGAATTTCTCCATAAGGGGACGGGAGCTGATAAAACCCCTTTCCCTTCCAGCCCTCATAGAAAGATACTTCACAGAAAGACATAGGAAGCTGGCTTGTCAGCTGTCCCTTCTCCGCTTCAGGGACAAGGCTTGATTCTAGCCAGAGAGTGGAGAGGAGTGCGGTCATTCCTTCTTCCACCTGTGACCTTCAGAGCAAAAGGCAAAGAAGGTGGAAAGTGGCCAGAAGGAGGTGCAGATTTTCTGGGTTTCACTAGGTGCTACCCCTGACAGTCCCTCTTACCCTGGGGAGCAGGCTGGGTTATGGGCAGTTCTCGGGGACTTTGGGGAATTGCGGTTTTCTCAGACTCGTCAGTGGACAGTGCGCTGTCAGCCTCAGTGTCCAGTGAGCCAATGGTCTCTTCCAGGAAGAGCAGACACTCCTTCTCTTCGGCGGACAGGAAGTCGTAGCTGCTGTCACTCTGGAGTGAGGAGAGGGAGAGCACACTGTGAGAGGGAGCTCTGCAGAAACTGGCGGGGCCTGAGAACCACCCTGTGTTGGGGAAGGAATGCTGAAGAGCTGGAATCTGTCCACAGTGCCACTCTGCAAACCTGCTGGAGTTGCTTCCTGAAACTGCAGGACACCAGGGAGGGCAGAGACTGCCAGGCTGCTGTCCTACTAGCACCCAGCTCTGGCGGCTGGGCAGGCCGATGGCAAGTGGACTTTCTTTTTCTTAGTCCTGGGTGAAATGCTGAGGAGCACAGATCAGATGCAGTCCCAGGTTCTAATTCCAGTTTCTCTGCGTGACCTATGTCAGGTATTTGTGTGTGTCTCTGATTTAGCTCTAATTTATATGGGCAACGTAATGATTCGATCTTCCACTTGAATGGTATTGTTTTTAAGGTTTCAAAGTACTTCTGTATACTTGACCTAGCATGTCAAGGACAGTATGAGGACAAACAAGAAACACGGCCAACTACTGGCTGCCAGGCCAACGGAAGACAGTGGCATGATTAGCCATAGGTGAACTAACTAAATAACTTATACTTGACTCTGACATGCATTTCATATAAAATCGTTTCCCTTGTGTATTTACTTTCTTAATGGTATTTGGCTCTCACTAACATTCAAATAAGTGTGTGCTTCTTAAGCAAATATTTACTTAAGTGGGGAGGGTGAAGAAACTGGATAGGCATGAGGGAAGAAGAAAGCAATCCAGTGTTGAATATTATTACATAGATATTAAATAAATAAATTTCATTGTGAGAAAACTTATAGGATTATCTGGAAGAAAACGCTATGGTCGTTCGGGATGGTTACCATCTGTGTTCCACACACCAGGAAGATCCATGGAACGGTCACTCTCCAAACAAGAAGGTTGAGGGGAAAACTGAAAGGGTACGTGGGAATATAAGTAACTTGGCTTGAGTCACTTCCTCGCATCGCCCCTCCTCTTCCTAATATTTGAGACACTTTAGAGTTGTACATTCTTCAAACCCGCTCAGAAGACCAGGAAAGATTTAGAGATAGCCCTAAAAATATCCTGGGGGGAGGGGAGACGGTTGTCGGAATAACCCTTCCAGTTCCAGTGGCTCCTTAAACAGTCGTCTGTCAGTTAACCGAGCACTTCAAGTAAAGCCCCAGATACAGCCCTTAGAATCCCTGAAGCTGACTCTGACTCTGGGGGTTCTCTGAACAAAGACCTTTACTGCCCGCCTCCACCTAAAGTAGCCTTGCCAAAGACAAGCCAGCTCTGAATTTTTCCTTTGTGGGTGATTCACTTTGAAAACCTTTAATCCTGGTCACATTCTGTGTCTAATGGTATGTAACGATTCATCTTGGCCTGAGCCTAAAGAAACAAAATGATGTCTCTGTGGCCCCATCACCTAAGGTCAAAGAGAAGTTATATACAGATTGCTTGCACTTTGGATTTTGTGTGTGTGTGCGCGCTGCTTTTTCTACTCCCTTTTAATATATCGGAACTCACTGACTCTAATTCAGTAGACGCCTTTATAATCCTTAATATTTCAAATCTCTCTTGTAGGATATAAAGCCATAAAGTATAAGTTCTCAGGCATTATTAACTTTGTGACGAGTACCAACAAGAGAGGAAGGCTTCCATTTGGACACAGGGCAGATTTACTCTTTCACACCAGCATTTCAAGACTTAAGATTTAAATTGATGCCCAGAAAAATTACAGTTTATTACATGCCACTCACACATAGTTAAATACAGTGGCTTTGGAAAATCCACTATCTCTGCTCATAGATAGGCCATTTTTTTTTCTACACAGAGATATGTGTTAAGTGCTTTATATGCATCTTATTTACTCTCCCCACCCCACCCCAAGAACCCTATGAATTTGGTGTTCTTATCCCCACCTTAAAACTGAGGAGACTGAAGTTTAGAGAAATTAAGTAATTTGCCCAAGGTCATACAGCTTAAAAGTAGGGAACTCAGATCAGTTTGGCTCCAGAACCCAAGCTGCCAATTACCCTATTGTCTTTGATCTTTGTAAAGACTGAAGTAGTGCTGCTCGCCGCAGAGACCGTCGGGAACCAATGTGCTACAAGGGTCTATGTTCCAGTTTCCATCATGGCCTCAGATCTCCAGCCAGCATGCTCTCTCACCTCAACCCAGACCCCCAACCTAATGAAAACTAGAAAAAAGTCTCATTTTCTCCTGTTGCTTCCTGGGGTTGTCTCACCCCATTTTCTATAGAATGATGGGTGACTCAGAGGCAGAAAGCATCAATTGGTATGATTCACTCCCTGACAAGGAAGATGAAAGAGAAGGAGCAGTGAGCAAGGATGGTGGTGGGCAGGGAGGGGTGGGGCGGGGAAGGAGTGCAGACAGCGGGCCAGGTTGCAGGACAGAGAGTACGTACAGATCCAGAGCGCGTGGAGGTGGTGCTCATCATGCTGTCACAGCTGCTGACGCGGGTCACAGGTTCCGAGCCCGGCCCAGCTGGCCACAGCTCCCTCTCGGGCATTGCCAGAAGCAAGGTGCAGGGACGGTGAAAGGGGCTCCCAGAGGGGAAGCGAAGGGAAGTGAAGAATGTCCCAAGCTGGGCCTGAAAAGAGAAGAATCAAAGCCATGTGTGAGCCGAGACCGGGCTCTGGCAAGGGTCTGTCTGGAGCAGCATGGCGGTGGAGACACCAAGCAAGCAGAGAGCTGGAAGGGGCCATGGACAGCCATTACCCAAACCCAAACTGCCAGTAAGCTGGCTCACATACATGCAGAAGGACGGACTTAGGTGGTGGAAAAGCAGTCTAGTCAGAAAGGAAATTCCATCACTTCCTTTAGTCACCTTTTTCTCTGAACTATGGTGCTTAACCTATATTTTATTACTATAACAATAAATGTTTTAGGGTTAATAGCTTGGATTCTGGAGGTAGTTGGATCTGGGTTCAAATCATAGTTTAGCCATTCACAGATATGTGACTTGAGGCAAATTACTCTTTGAGGTTTTCCTCATTAAATAGGGTAAATGCAAAGATTAAATGAGAACAATTAGCACAGTTTAGCAGATAGTAAATACTCAAACACTTAATGAATAACTACTACTGCTCTTATAGTAAGAAAAAGACAAAATTGATCTAGGATCAAGAGTTTAGAAAAGAAGGGATCAGGTTAAACGGGAGACTATAGGCTTGAGAGAAGAAGCAGGGCCCTTAATAGTACCTACTTCACAGGGTTGTTTGGAAGGTATAAAAAAACACTCCATGTAAAACACTGTGCAGTGCATGGCCCAGTAATTACTAGCTGCTGTCCTAGTCAACATCGCCAGCATCATCACAACAGCCACCACCACAGCCGCCATTATCTCCCTAGGCTGGGAGACATGTGCATGGCACCTCCAGTGGTTGACACAAACCCAGTTTCCATCTTGTGCTTCACGCCCTCTATTGTTGCACTTATTCCCAATGAAGTTCCCTAACCTGTGTCAAATGAACAAAAGAGATGTCCTGTGTAGCGTTCTCCCAACTCCAATTCCTAGGAATTCCTAGGAAAAAAGTTCCAAGTTCATTGCGCCAATAGAAATAGGAAAGGAAGGCAGTGCCATCTTCCTTCTGAAAAGCTCAGGGATTTTCATATGACTGTTTGTGGGAAACATTCCAGCAGATTTGGAAAGGCCAGTTTGACTCTCCTATATGAAAATAAAATTCTAAAAGAATTAAGATTAAAAGAGGCCAAATAGAGAGTTGGAGGAAAGGTAGAATATAGACTACAGAATATAGAATATAGAATATAAAATATTCCCCACGACATCATACTGTTTTCTACCATCTTTACTACCCTCCCAATGCTAGGTAAAATATCCTATAAAAATATGTTCTTTTTGAGATCTTGGGACTTGGGGTGTGGATTCCAGGGAAGGTTGTACTTTTGCCAAAAATTGCTTCTAGTGCCAAAGTCAGGTTTAGGCTGTGCTGTGTGAGTCAGCCTGCCAGCTCTGTAGAGCCGAAAAGCACCAGGCCTCACAGAGCTCCTCTTCTGCTTGAGGCAGGTAGGGAGGGGCAGGACAATGGGGAATGAAGAAGGAAGATCCCTAATGATAGTTTGTGAGGGTCCAGGGCCTCTCAGGAGATAGAGAGGGAACCAGAAGGAATAGAGATGCCAAAAAAACCCAGTGATAAATCATTGGGTAAGATAGCAATTAGGGTTCCTTCATGAGGTTAGTTCCCCAATATCCAGAACCCCACAGAAACAGAAACATACGAAGTCATGTGAGTTAAGTTCAGTCATCTCAGCTATCCACTCCATTGATGACTTTCTAGGTTCAGAGAGTACTAACTCATTCCTAACATTCTGTGGGCTGGAAGCCATTACAGTAAAGTGGATCCATCTTTCTTAAGCATAGGCACACAGAAGGCACTCAAAAAATGCTGGATGAATAAACTTATTATCCATTCTAGTGTCTATTGAGTTAAGCTATTGGAAGGCCTCTTTGGAGGCTTCTACCCTATTACTGTAAGCTCTTTCTTAAATATGTTATTTCTCAGAGACTATGTGGCTCAATGGACTTTGGGCAATGGTTTCAGTTAAACTAACATTTATAAGCATGTAATAGGCATGGGATGTGCAAAACTTTATAAGACAAAGACATCATTTCCAAGAAGTCGGTGTAGATCCAAGGGTCTAGTTTTTGGCTCCAGCTATCTTAGCTGCAAAATTGGGGCAGTAAATATTAAAAGTGACTCACTATAGTTAATACAATATTCTCTGTGAATGAGTGAAAGGATGCTTCCCCTCCCTTTCAGAGAAAATTGCTACCCACGTTCTTCTAATACTTCAGACTTTATAGTGGTTTGCTAGCCCATCTTCCTATCACACTCTCATTTCAGAACCAAGGATGGCCTGAAGCAGGTGGAAGAGACAGACACAGTATGACTAGCGCTGCTTGGTATAGCATGGTATAGCTTACAAAGTGCTTTCAGGTATACTACTTAGATCTTCAAAATAACCTGATAACTTAGGCAGGATGTGACATTTTATTCATTTGACAGCTAAGAAAGCTGGAGCTATTTCTACTTCCCCTCCTTAACGGAAGTAAGGAATGACCTATAACTGAACAGATAGGGCAGCCCATGGAACCCAGCCCTCCTGAGGGCATCGTAGACTGTCCAGATGCAAGAGAGCAGTACATAAAGAGGGGTCATTGGCCGCCCTTGACTAAATACCAAAAGCCCTACAGTAACCCTTCTCCTTCTAACTCACACCTTAAACGCTGTACATTATCTGATTTAGCTTGATGTTTCCAGGCAGATTTTGCCTCAACAACAAATATTTCTAGAGTAGGGAGGTGACACCAAATGCCATTAAAGATCGTGTCATCATCAGGCACTACATAACCACTGCAGAGATGAATCTGAACTGAAAACTAAAGCTAAATAAGCCCTAAAGTGCTTGTACTTTGTCTCCACACCTCATTTTCTGACCCAAAGAGTTTGAACTGTAAAAAGGTCTTCTCTTCTTCCATGCTTCCACCCTTCCTCCCCGGTTTGGCCTAATCTAGGTGCTGCATTTCCCTCTACCAACTTTACAACCTTGAAACTTGGGGGATATTTCAAGGCAACCATCGAAACCTGACATATTTCAAACTGATAAGAAGCCTGAGAAACAAGCAAAACACTCAGGTGAGAGCCTGGTATCTTTTAACTCTTGACCTTTTGGGGGGACTTTAGGGGAGGAGGAAATCGGCTAAGAAATGCACAAGGCCTACAGTCAAGGCCACCCATGCAAAGGCAAAGGCACATTAAATATTAACAACTCCACTAAAACCAGCCAAGCCTTGGAGGAGAGTAAATAAATAGTATGTGGAGTTCCAGCATCTGCAGAGCATGGGGTAGGGAGAAGGCTTCAGCTCCACTCCAGTTTGGTTTCTCTATACCTTCTAATTAGATGTCTCCCACGAGCTCACCTCTACATCCTCCGAGATCTCAGCCTTCCTCCGCAGTAGACAAGGAGGTTTCCTATTTCTCTTAGACAAGTGTCTCTGCTTTTTGCTGAGTACCTAGAAATGTGCCTCAGGCTGGAGAATATCCTAAGAAAAATGCCAGAAAGACTAAAAGTTGCACTGTGTATCCTCCATGACTGCATGGGCAAGTTTCTGTGCCTGTTAAGGCAATGTTATAATCTCCCTTTTCACCAGTGGCTTTGAAAGAAGGGTAGGTAAAAATACCCTCTGTACAAAAGGGCTTTCTTTGACACTGCAGGTTACCATTATTGCTGACAAGGTCACCATCTGTGGCAGCCCTCAGTGTGGGCTAAGCTAAAGTTTAAAAGGTCTAGTTGCCAGAACTGGAAACCTAGTATATTCAACTGAGAGCCTGGCACTGAGGTCTTTGCACTTCCCTTCCTACAGCATTAGGAGAAAAAGAGGTAAAGTTAAGGACCAGAGTGTTAGTGCCCCGCCAAAGTGGACAATGGAGAGATGAGTTGCTATTCTGATTTGACTTCTATACCCAGCTTCCTCGTGTAGATAAACCTGCCACACATACTGCAAACTGGGACACCTGAAGGATAAAACAAAAACAAACAAAACACTACTTTGCTCTGGTTCTCTCTGTGGACAGGGCCACACTACTTTGGCCTGAGCTCCACTTGGAACTCTTACCAGAATCAATGTGCTACTGTGAAATATTAATGTCGGTGAGGCCCCGGCACAGCCAAGGAGCTTTCTGTTTGCCAGTCTCTATGTCTATTAACAGGTAATGTTGGAAAATTAATTGTGTTGAACCCAAATAAACCAGACTCTGCAAGTAGAGTATGCATGGGTTTTCCAGAGATGAACTGTTAGCCTAAGCTGGAGTTGTCCCAGTGTAACCATACCTCATACCCCCTTACAAACAACCTAGCAGAGCTCACACCTTACACACCTGTCCACAGACAGCTCCATATCACACTGCCATTATTGAACACACACACACACACACACTGCACCCTTTTTTAAATAAAGATAGACGATAAGTTCAGAAAGCCATGAGAGAATTTCCTGTTAGAAATGCAGTGGGAAACCACTCTTCTCCCCTGGATGATTACCCATTTTGACTTCATCTACTCCAACTATTCTCTTTCAAAGTCACAATCAGTTTCAATTGCTCAGAGAATGGTTTCCAAAATAAACCTATTTTCTTGTTTCTGTACAATATGCTTATCTAACCCAAATAGGCAGATGAAAAAAACATGCATTCCAGCCCTGATCTCCACAAAAACACTTCGATCTAACCTTCTCTGATCCCTGACTGGACTCCAAGGGTTGAGAAACAGAGAGGAAAGCACCCTAGCTGGGGTACAGGGCTCCCCACAATCCTGTAGCTCTGACTTTCCACCAAGCCCCCATCTCCCCTCCCCACCCCTTGCTACAGAATAAGCAATAGTTGGTTAGTAATTCACTCACCTTTACTGGTTGGGGGCTGAGGAGAGGAAAGGAAATACCCTTGTATTTCAAAGGGCAGAGACGAGACAGAGACTGCTTCCTCTGCCTCCTGCTGTTTTCTTCTTTTGACCTCTTCCTGACTTACCTGGACAGGTAAATGCTTCATCTGTGCTGCCTCACCCCACCCTGCCGCTGATTCTCAGCCAATCCCAGCCTTCCCTCCCTACTTCTCATTCCAGCTGTTTCTCCTGGGACGGGTGTGGGAGGGAACGGGCTGGGCGGTGCTGCTCTCACTTAGCCAATCATCTCTTGCCATCCCTGCCCCCCCTTTTAGAGCCGCTAAAGAGCCCTTGGAAAAAAAGGAGCGCTGGAAGGAGGCGGCACCGCAGGGGTTTGGGTTGAGACTGGAACGGGAGAGAGTTGGCAGGGAGGGAGTATGCCAAGAGATATTTTTAAATCTTCACATCAAGAAACACAGTCCACTGGACAGTATGCTTTTCTCCGTGTCTGTTTGAAACTTGGTTTTCTATCTAGAGTTACCTCCTTCCACTTGGAGCTAAGGATTCCCCTGAATTCTCCAAGTTAAAATCCTCTATGGCCAGTTTTGCTATTGGCTTTTCTAGTCTTTCAGAATCACTTTCATCAAGTCTTTCCCTGGCAGCTCATAATGCTAGCAGTTCCATTCAGGACCTCTGAAGACGTCTAAGACTAGGGAGGCCGGAGCTGACACGCCCTTACCCCACAGTTTGCAAATAACCTTTTTGCCTTCATTTATTTCTGGGGTAAATGAAACCATTTTCTCCGAGAGGTTCCTGATGGGGACAGCATGGAGGGAGGGAACATGCTCACCGTCATTTAGATCTCTGATCTCTTTTAGCTGTTCATGGAAGGTAGCGATAAATATTAGTAAATAAAATAAAATAAGCTACCAACCAGTAAAGCAACCCCTGTCTCCTTCCATGGAAGATTTTTGGCACTATAGTCAAAACAACCTGAAGAAAGTAGGGAAGAAGTCAATGCTTTCAAGAAGAAATCTCCCTCCAGGTAGAAAGGCTAATTTCATCAGATACGACTTTAGCCTGAAAGCTGATTTTTTTCTGGATAAAGGTTATCCTTGATACCAAAAGGACAGGAAGAAAATGAAAATCAATGCACATAATAATTGCTAACATTTATTAAGCTCTTTTTGTGTACTAGGCATCTGTGATGTGCTAAACATCATCTACCATTTCATTCAATCTTCATTTCAACTTCAAAAGTTAGGCACCAGTAATATCCAAATTGTATAGGGAGGTTAAATAACTTGCCCAAGGTCACGAAGCTAGGAGGTAGCAGAGTAGAGATTACAATTTAGGCATCATGGCCTCAAGCTTGCCATGCATCAGTGTGATGCCAGCCAGCCTCCATTTAGGAGAAAATCCTAAGTAGGAAACATGAAATACACACATAACTTGCGGGTCTAATTCTAACAGTTAGATTCATTTTTTCTTGTCTTATTTCTGTATTGTAGCTATTCATATCTTTTATAACAAGTTGATTCATGGCTTTCATCTTTTCTCTTTCTGTGATTGTAGTTGGTTAGGAAATAAGAAGTGCAATGAATCTGGGGCCAAGGTAGAGAAGAGGTGGGTGGGGACTGCTGAGGAGGAAGGAAGTTGGAAGAAGCCTGGGAAAACCTGGTACCCTATCGGCAGCTATGGACAGCAGAGCTGACTGAGCATTTACGGGTGAGGGCCTCTCTTCCTGATGTGTCATTCAAACATGTATGATGTCATAATACTAACAAAACAGGAAAGGCATCTCCAAATCAGGAGTTCAATGCAACAAGAGTTACACCCATGGATGGAGTCATTGAAGTTGACCCAGCTTCATAGGTGTGTGATTTGAACATTGGCTAAAAAAAGGAATTGACTTAGGAGTATTAACCTCAAAGATAGCAGGCATAGTCTTATTTGTGAACAGACACAGTTTTTTAGTTTGTAATAAAACTGTGATAATTAGGAAGGGCCCCTGTCTTACCACGTAGAAGTAGGGTCATAGACAAAATAATCTTTCTATTCCTCTCTTTCCTTTTACACACCTCTTTTTGAAAAAAATATTTCAGGTACCCTGATATAACAAACACCACTGTACCTAACATCCAGTTCAAGAAATAGAATATTAGCGTTATAGTTGAACTTGCTTACAAACTTCACCCTTCCCTTCCAGCCTGCCTTCTCAAAACACACACAGGCCCCAGCTGAAATAAGTCACTCTCATGAATTTGGTGTTTTTATTCTCCAGGTTTCACTACGGAATCCTTCTTGCTTTTGCTTTGATTTGCTTTGCTTTTGCTTGGGAAAATACCAAGTCTCTAAGGTTCCAAGAGAATTGGGAAGGAGGCCTATACTAGGGGAAGGAGAGAACTTCCAAAGTCAGAAATACCTGAAAGACTGAAGCTCCCTGGTTGACATAAGTCATCATATGAGGAGGTGTGTCACTGCTCTTTGTGTTTGAATTCATGTTTGATGACCTGACTCTATGAAATCTAATTACAGCCCAGGTCACTTGACTCATCTGTGTCCTCACTCCTTCTCCACCTTTGCATGCTGTTGTGATGCAGTCATCTCCTTGATTGTCAGAGACCAATTTACTATTTCCTTTCTCCGTGCAACCTCCCATTGAGGCATCTCACTTCTCTTACCCAAGCACACTTCTGCACGTGCACACACACACACACCCACACACGCGCACACACACACACACACACGAAACTTCAAAACTAAAAATATACCACAGATCGTTATTGGCCAATCTTTCCTTTTGGGACTTCTTATAAAGTTGAACTCTCTGTAAAATAGTTGTGGACCTCCATTCTAACCATTTACGATACTTTTTCATTCACATTATAGTCACATCCTATTAATGTCTTTCTTCTCCTTTTCCTTGCTAAAGAAAAAGAAAAAATGAAGTTACTTCGAGTATATATTATCACCATCCCTAAGAAACATTGGGTGCCCACCATGTTCATGGTAGTTGGCACAATACACTATGTTGGGTATATATCTGAGTGTATTTCTAATACACAAGGAGGAGGGACTTTTTTTTTCTCAAATAAAAAGAGCTTGCTCTAAAGAGAAAATAGCTAGGGAAGGATTCAGATGAAGATGGTTATAACTTGACTATAAGGCATGGAATTGATAAGCCAGGGTAAGACATGAACTAGATCACCAAGTTCTCACCAAAGTGATATTAGTGTTAAGCCTAAAATAATTAGATGGGAACTAAAGGGCATAATTAAGTGGATTTGGATGCAGGAGTTTTGAAATTACTTAGTCATTAAGTAGTTCCTGGGAGTAGATTTTTCTTTCTTTTATGAGAGCAGTGTTACATTGGCCCACCTACCATGGAAATTTGGAGGATTAAGTAGTTCTTTTCTTTTCAGTGTTAATGAAAGTTTGAGGGCTGAGGTTATCTACCAGCATCAGAGAGTTTGATAAGAAACACCAAATCTTAATGTGTTCAAAATTGAACTCATCTTGCACCTACCCCTCAAACCTGTCTTCTCTCCTCTATCCCCATGCTAGCTAATTACATCACCTACTCTCACCCAGACTCAATACTTCACAGCAGTCCTCCCATATCTCCTGTAAGATATCTCTCATTGCTTTCTAGCTCTTCATCCTCCCTGCTCTGGTTCAAGACGTCACTATTTGTAAGATCATGGGCCTTTAAAGATAGAAGAGACTACAGAAAGTTCTTGTTTCACATCTTGCATTTTATGGATTCGCAATTGAGTTGTCATTTCTCTGAAAATACTTTCATGCATTTTAATAGCATTTGAGATGAAATTCTAAATCCCTATATGACATAAAAATACCTTCATGAGTTGGCCCTACATGCATCTTCTACCACATATGCATCCATACTCTTTACTACAGTCACATTCATTCTTTCGCAGCTGCCATGCTTTCATGCTTCTGGGCCTCACACATGCTGTGCCCTTTGCTTGGACCCATTCTTACCTTGTCCTCCTAGTTTAGTTTTATCCTTCCTTCAAGGTCCAGCTCAAGTACCACCTTCTTTTGGAATAGAATGTTAGGTACTGCTTTACTGTAATCTCTTAACACAATGCATATATGTCTAGATTTAATTCACTAGCATTTAACTGTCCTCTTTCTCCCTGTAAAATTTGAATTCATGAAGGGTATAAAATTTTTCTATTATAGTAGTTATATGTTAATTACAAGACATTATGAATTTTTTGGCAACTGAAATCTTTTTAAAAAATTGCTCTAAAAATTCATTTTTTAGATCATGTTAGTTGATAATCCATCTACTGTTACAATCTTGCTTCTTATTTTTTTCCCTAAATCTTGTCTTTTGATATACTATTAAAGTCTTCATTGCTCTTAGAAGTAATAGGCATTGGCTCATTAGAATTTTTTCAGAAGTTTTTGACATTTTGATGTCATGAATATTCCTATGAGTCTGAGATACTATGAAGGCCCTCAGCTGATTGTGCTTTACATTGCAATGATTTAAACATCGGGCAATCAGCTGACTGATTTGCTTTTTCTTTCTTAAAATGCCTCTAACATTCTTTTTGTTCTTTACTTATTGTTATGGATATGTAAAATTATTTATTAAATATTAGGTTCAATAGTATTTACAAAGAACTGTACTTATAGTAAATATTCAATACTGGAAAATTTCAGGGAACATTATTGGGTAATATTTGGATCTCCTACCAAGCTCCTAACAGCTCTACACAGAATCGTTTGTTGAAATTGAAAATTTAGGAATTTATTTTGCTTCTCAAACTTGTTATTTCTTGAAATACTCTTCATAGAATTTGAATGAAATATACTATACTTTATTAATATTATTTATCATTCACAATAGACAGGGCCATGGAATGACACTTATAATATGGCAACAGTTATACACAAGAGATTGACTAGACTGTAACAACTTCTCTACCTGCTAGTATCCAGGTTCCCAGAAATGTCAACTTTAACCTTCTACTCTACATATCAGCATTTCCTACTCTTGCTTTGGATTTGTTATCATTGGACTCCTTCAAACCACAAACATTTCTTGTTTGTGACACAACAAGCAGATTGGCACCACTATAAATTCATGAATAACAACCTCCACTGCCTAGCAATTATCACATTTTTCCAGGAAGCTGGATTTCCCCTTTTTCCAAGACCATTCTTTCTTCTTATTCTTCTCTAATTTTCTGCCCCTTTTTTGCTCCCTTCATTTTTAGACGATGACTTGGCCACAAAATCTGAAAAATTCAGTAAGAAAACAGCAGCCAAGAGGCAGGAAACCTGTCTTCTCATCGCCAAATTTATAAATCTACCTTCTTTTGCAATCATTTTCTTCCCTTTCAGGGCAACAAAGGAAACATACTTTCTGTTAAACTCATCTTCCATGCGTGCTCTGGATCTCATGAATTCTATCTCTGAAATCCTCTCTTGTGCATAATCATTTGACATTCTACTAAAATAATTCTCATCAGCATTCAGATATGCGAGAGTGTGGTTTGATTCCCTACTTTTCTATTTAAATAAATGCCATTGAGAGTTTAACTCTGAAATATGTGTTTACTATTCCTTTTCTATATATATCTTTTTTTGTCCTTCCACCCTCATTCATTATGTAAATATCCTCTCAATACATCAATAATCTATTAATTTCATCCCGAAGAAACATTTTCCAGAGCATTCTGATCTGCTTCCATTTAAATAGGTTGTTCTCTAGCCTGTTCCATGACTGGCATTTTGATATTTGTCTTCATTGTCCTACTGAGAAAAATCGTTCTTTCTGTTGTATCCCCTAGATCTCATATCTTTCTCTCTCTTGACTTAGCTCTCATATTTTGACAAAACACATTCTCCAGTAGTTTCCCGAGAAAGAGCACATAAGGCCTTAGATGTCTGAAAAATATCTTTATTCTATCTACACATGATTGATAGTTTGGCTGAGTATAGAATTTTAAGTTGCTGCTGTCTTTTACCTTTCAGTGTACAGTCGAAAAACCCAAAGCATTTATGATTCCAAATTTAAGTCTTTCTCTTTGTTTTTAGTATTCTGAGATTTTCATGATGATATGTTTTGGAGTAGATCTATATACTATGCTGGGTATTCAGTAGTTCCTTCCAATCTAAAACCCATGACCTTCAGTTCTGGGATATTTTCTTGAACTATTTCTTTGACAAATTCTTGCCCTTCATTTTCTCTGTTCTTTCTTTTTGGTACTTCTGTTATTTAGATGGTGGACATCCCGGACCACTAGTTCTTTCTTTACTTTGCTACTTGGAGATTTCTTAAAATTTACCTACAACTTTCTGTTGAATTTTTAATTTCCAATAATTATTGTTTGGTCTCTGAATTTTTATCACTTTCTTCTTTAAATTCATTGATACGAAATCTTCTCTTATTCTTTAAGAATACTGTATATATGTAAATGTAATGTTAGTGTTTTTCTGCCTCCATAGTCCTTTTTTCTCCAAGTTACTTTTTTTCCCCCTGTTTGTTTTGATTTTGTGTTTCTCAAATAAGAACATCTTCAGATGTCTGAGGAGCTGTGGCCATCCACTCAAATTTAAGAATCTGTCAACAAGAAACTGATGAAGTTTTATGGTGTGGATGGGGCTGGTTGATGGTGGATTTCACTGTAAAATGATCTCATTGACCCATTTGGTAGGAAAATCTTTGATGTCAATATCTGTAGTCTTTTTTGTTGGCCTGCTTGGAATCCTCAGAGAAGATTCTTCAGAGAAGAGTATTCCAAAATTCTACCTGCAGGGCATAATTCTGGCAGCTAGCATTCCCAGCACCTAGTATGAGAAAGTTGTCCATCTCAACATCAATATATAAAAAAACCTCCCACACTTTATTTCCTTAGTTTTAGTATAGGCAGCCTTTGTTTTACCCTCTCCTGAGAGGGAATGTAGCATGCTCTTAGTTGCTCAGAGTGGCAGATATCTGAGAGTCTGTTTCTTAACCAGACTCTCCACCCATCCTCCTGATTTTTTCCAGAAGTATTAATACCACCAATTCTTAAATTGGGGGTGGGGGCGGGCAGGTTCCATGGAAAAAAATAGGGTTGCTGGTTTAGGATTCAGCTTTTCCAAATCTGCTAGGTTGGCTACCATTCATCCAACTCCTGGGTAGCTTCCAAAATTTTGTTGCTATTATTTACGCCACCATCTCTTTGTCCTTGAGAGTTTATGCATTTTTAAATTTCGTTATTATCATTTTATTGTAGTTTTTGGAGAATGGAGATCAATGAATATGTTCAACCTGCTGTCTTTAACCAGATACTCAAATTTACTACAACCCACATCCATCTGGCTTCTTTTTCTACTACTGCTCTGAAATACCTTAATTTCATCCATGAGCTCCAGGTTGCCAAATTCGACAGACTCAATCCTCCTTTTTTTTTTTTTAATAACATCCAATATAGTTGGCCTCATTCTATTTCTTAAACAACTATTTTCTCTTGAATTACATGACTTAAAAATTTTATCCAGCTCTGACATCTTCTGAACTCTGTCATCTTTGGTATTTCTTTCTACTTTTAACTTCCAAATGCTGGCTCTTTTTCCTTTACCTGACTTCTAAATTTTGGGAGTTCCCCGGGGTTTGGGGATGAGCCTCCCTCTCCTTACACACTCTCTCTTGTTTATCTCTTCCAGTCATAAAACTCTTAACTATTCATAAGTCAACAATTTCAAATTTTAGATCTTTATCTTTAGACATTTTAAACTTTAGACCTGTAGATGCCTACATGGCATCCCCTTTCAGATGTTTCACAAATATCTCGATATGTTCAAACCCACATTTTCTCTATTCTTTCCAAATATTCTCACCCTCTATCTTCCATGGGTCAATAAAGGTCACTTTCAGCCACCAGCTGCTTGAGTAAAAACCCTGAGATATTCTAGATGCTCCCGTTTCTATTATTCCCCGTGTCACTAAGTCCTGGAGATCCCATCTCCAAAATGTATCTTAAATCCATCCTCTTCTCATGATATTTACCTAGTTCAAGCCATCATCCATTTATTAGCTCTTCATCCTTGAGGAAGTTATCAAACCTCTCTAATCCTCAGTAATCCTATCTACAAAATAGAGATGTTAATAATAATACTATCTATCTTACAGAGTTATTGTGAAGATTACATAAGATAATATATGAAAAATATTCAGTACATTGTAAATACTCAACAAATGCTATTATAATTATTACTGCTGTCACTTACAGGTTATTACAGTAGTCTCCTCCTAACTGGTCTCCCACTTCCACTCTTGTCCCCTTCAATTAATTCCCCATAGAGCAGTTAAAACGACTCAGAAAAATTTAAGTCTGATGGCTTCCTTAAAATGCTTTATTGTCCTCTCAATGACCTTAGGATAACTTTATTCCTAAATTACACATTTACTTCATTCATTTATGTGTTCGTTCATTCAAATATATGCTGAATGTCTCCTATGTGTCCAGTACTTTGCTAGGGATAAAATGGCAGTAAGAGAGAAATGCCCCTTGCCTTCATGAACAAACTACTTGGGGACACAAATATAAAATAAACAAACAAAATGTGGTGTGAATTAGAATAAGTGCTTAATATAGGTTTATAGATGCTGCAAATCTGGATCCTTGTCTGCTTCTAAAACATCTCACCCCCTCTTTCCCAGTTTATCACACTGGCCAGTCTGGCCTGGAAAATATTGCACTTTCTCTTGCAACAGTGTTTTCAAATGCTATACCCTCTACCTGCAATGTTCTTTATACTCTTCAACTGACTAACTTCTATTTATACTTCAATGTCACTTTCTTAAAAAGGTTTTCCCAGATTAATCACTTTATACTCTCCCACTCCATTATCATCTTCATAGCACTTGTGTTTCTTCTATTCTTTCATAGCATTATTTGTGTCCCCCCCACCCCCACATATACCCAGAGCCTAAGGCAGTTCCTAAAACACATTAATATTCAAAAATGTTTATTGAGCGAAGGACTATCCTTGTAATCCTGAGGTATTTGGTACCATATCTTATGAGAAGTAGAAGCTCAATAAATTATGACTTTAAGTGCTTCTACCCAAATCCAAGATCATTTTCTAAGTCTTCATTGTTAGAGAGTAAGAGTAAGAAAAATAAGACTGGACATTAATGAATGGATCTAATGGGAAGGATCACTTTGGCAAAAGGTTAACATAATTCAAAATCTGTTCCTTAGTTTTGTAGGTTTAAAAACTTGATTTGATTAGTTTAAAATATTTGAGTTCTGGGAGAAGTAATTCAATCCATTAAAATTCATAAGAGAAAGAGCAATCTTAATGAAATTAGTTAAGTCATAGCAGAAGGAAGTTAAAATTCTAATAGATGTAAGTTCTGTCCACAATTAGAATGGATAATTTTGTGAAGTATCCCACATAACAGACTCTAAAAAGTGATTCTTATTCTATAATAAAGGGCACATTTTCTATTTAATTCAATATAAGTATCTGACAGGACAGAATGAACTGTGCTAGAAATATTCGGTTACGTGTTTAAGTGCTTTATCCTTTTGGACAGTTATAAACACTGAGAAATTCTTACTATCCTTCCTTTCCCTATTGTTGATGGAAAAATTATATTATTAATTTGCTTCATACCTAATATTTCCATTTCCAAAGTTATATATTTTTAAACAAAATTTATAGTTGTTTCTGGATTTTTTTTTTTTTTAAAGAAAGGTATTGCTGATGACTTCCATTTCCAGTAATGCTGGACTAGGTGATTCTGACACACCCTCCTTGCTGAAGAAGTAGAAAGCCAGAAATATTGTGAAGAATTTGAAGAATTGCCGGGCCTGAATCAGAATGAGCTAGAGGTAGGATGAGCATTTGGGGCTACTTTTCCCCCTGGAGACATGCTCCCATTTCAAAATTGGTGGCTGAGATGCTGAGGAGTGTTCCTGATAGCTTCACGGGAGCAGGGAATCAGGGACTGGAATCCAGAATCCACCAGCGGATGGGACCTCGTGAACCACATTCACTATAGGTTGGTACCTTAGAGTTGCACTCCAGGAGTGAGCATGTACTCGTTCAACACTGGGGTGGGGACTAGCCGTGTTGAATTTACTAAGTTATGATGATATCTATATACTCTATTTTATGAGCCAGTTATGAGGTTATCAGGCATAAATTTGTCTGTATTTTGTATTTATCTTCAGCATTGATTTTGAACCTCATGCTTAGTAAGCTTCGACTCCAAATTAATAGCTTTCAGCCTACTGCAATTATTCAAGAGGGCCATCTTTAGGGTTTTAGAAGATGGCCAAGTCACTATGACACCTGCTCTAATATTTAAGATTTGATAAGGAAGCCCTTCATCTGAATATGAAGAAAGCCATAGGAGTAAGATCAGAAAACTCTTCTTGGTGTACAGAAGTAATTTTAGAAGCACAGAAAGGCAGAGAAACAGTTGAGAGGCAGTTACTGAAGCAGAGAGAAGTCTTGCTTTTTTTTTTTTTTTTTTTTTTTTAACTCACACATAGGGAAATCGTAAAAGTTTTCGTGAGCTCAGGGAAATATATTCATGGTGATCTGGCATCTGATTTTATCTAATAAAGACACTCAAAATCTGTAAACATAAGAGACAAAGACAATCCAAGTCAGAACAAAATTTTAAAATATGAAAAAGCATTTGAGATTTGTGCTTTTCTATTCTTGAATCTCTCATTTTAGGCGTAGTGATATAATAAACATAATATATACTACTGCCAAGTATGGAAGTCCTGTTTTGCAGCCTCTCCTGTGTTCCTTTCCAAACACTACTGGGATGGTGAAGAGGAGAAAAAGAAAAAAAAAGCTAGAAATCTTTTTGTAATTATCTATTCACTTCATAACTAGCATTTGAAACAAAATTTTCAAGACATCAGGGTCTTAATGACTTCTAGCTTTGTTTCTTACAATGTAGAAAGCTACATCACAATATTTGAGCTTTACTATTAAAGCATCCCTTTCCATTTGCATTAGGTTTTTAAAGGTAAATTTTACTTTGCAATATTCACTCCATATTGATCTGAGTTTGTTCCTCTAGATCCTTGGAATAAATCTAATTCATCTTTCACATGTTTCCAAAGATTTGAAGTTAGCCATCACGTTAACCTGAGATCTATTTTCTCATCTCCGGTACCTTCAGCTATCACATAGCCATTGTCAACTTTTAGTTTTTCAGGTTTTACGTGTAAGAACCTTAATCTAATCCCCCAATGCAATGTGACTTAGGCAGGGTACATTAATACTATTGCTTCCTTTTTAAAATAGATCTTTTAACTATTAAAATGCAATTATTCCTGTAGCCCAAGTCATATCACTCCACTTGGATCAAGATAACAGTTAAATACTACTGCTATTTCTTTGTCAAATCCACTATAAAACTAGGTTTTCCACATGCTAGCTTCACAAAATGGATTGTTTTAGAACTTAAGGGCAGGTCTTCACATTTACGAGTATTCAACATTAGGGTTTTCAGCCTGTTGAGATTTTTGAATTATCATTCATTGTACTCTTAGTCTTCTCATATTACCTGTAAATTCAATAACTATCTTTACTAGATGAAAATGGATTGCATGAGGTCAAGGACATAGAACTGATCTAAGCCAACCGTAGTTATAGTTGTGGTTCTCACTTATCATGCATCAGAATCACTTGGAAGACTTGTTAAAACAGATTGTTGTCCTCATTTGATTTTTTTCTGAGAATCTGAATTTCTAACAGGTTCCCAGGTAATGTGATGAGCTCATTTTAGGTACAGTTCAACCAGCTACCATTGCACAGACCATGAAATTTGGCTTGACTCATTCTTATGCTGGATTTATGCTGATCCCACAGATATATTTTGTTCTAGTGCACAAATTGATTAATACATTGTGGTCCCATGTCCATAATTTTAAAGCTTTCAATGACAGTTTGATTTATTTAGAGCGTAAACTGGTCATTTCTAGTAATTTCAGTGTTGTTTCAAATAAATGTTTAAATATCGACACTGTCAAAGAATAAATTCTTCCAGAGTTGTCAGTTTCCAAATAGATTCAAGTTCACATAGCCCTCTCATTTACTGTAAATTAAAGGAAACATTCAACTTTCCCAGTTAGACAATTTGTCAGAAACAGAATTGAATTACAACTTTCAGGAGCTGACTGCATACCAGAAAATTTGGAGTCAAGAAAGAGAAATTTCAAATGCCCCCTGGTGTTAAAAAGAAGAAACACTTTCCTTTCTCCCATCAAAGTTATTAAGACTCCACTTACAGAACGAGATTTGGCAGATTTTGGTACACAAGTCGAAGCAGGGGTCTATTTAGCTTTTGGTAAATTTGGCTGTAGCACCTGTTCACTGGCCCTCTGCCCTCACCCCAAGATATGCTCAGACAACAATATTTTCACTTCATTTATTCCTTGAAAACAAGTCATTTCATACAGCATTTGGATATTTAAAAATCATACACCTCATAAATAAAATCAATGCATCTTAATAACAATGGCGATATCACATAAGAGTTGTACAAAATGAAATTTGACATCTCCCAGATAGCAGCAGTGCATTAACTTTGACAAAAATGTGCTGGCAACTAGACAAAAGAAGATTTTCAAAACAAGAAAATACTGTCCATTTTCATTAACAAAAAATATTTTCTTATGTTATGAAAAACAAAACTTTGTTCTGTTTTGCCCTTCCCTACTATTTCAAGTCATGGTCTAAAGCTCTAAATTTGACAGTCTTGTGGTTTTCTTCTTGTTTCAGGAATTCCTCCTCTACTGCATTAATGCTGGAAATATAGAACTATTGTCATTCTCTATACTACTTACAAGTTATATATATTTATTATGTATTTTAAGCTAAATTCAATACATTTTTAAAGGAAAAATTACTTTTTGCTAAGGAAATTATATTTCTTGTAAACAATTTGAGTACTGAATGTGGCACCAAGGTGAACTGAACAACTGACAAGAATCGGGTGCCCTGGTCCTTTTAAGTAACTTATGGGCTACAAATAACTACACATTCTATGTTAGTTACAATGTCAGGCTTATGTAATCTTACTAAAAATTCTAAAGTTTTCTTAACTTTTATTTTTTTTTAACTTACAATGTAATCAAAACGTATCTTCACTATCCCTAAACTCCTAGTTGTAGGGTTGTATTTTTAAAAACAAGTATAAAAAGGCATCATACCAAAATGCTTATATTCATGATTTTATACTTTAATGACTAGCTTTTCAGTTACATCCCTGCTACATTCTATGCCAGGAAATGGGGGAGAAGGATTAAGGTGACAAAAAGGCATTGCTTGAAAAAGTTTTCCAAATAGCATAATTCACAGCTAGGAATGCATCCATCTGAGGATCGCTTCTGTTTAAGTGGTACTTTATTCTCCTGCCCCTTTCTCCCTTCATTCTAAAATAGTACAGGAAGGTCATTGATCTCCTTTAAATTTATGTGAACTAAGACCAAAATCAGCACCTCATAATTCAAGTTATCAATGTAGTAACTTCTTCTAAGTCAAATATTCTAAGCACTGTGAACTAGCTAATTTTTGAAGGAAAAAAAAACAACCCCTTCCCATAATCAGGAAGTTTTATATTCTAAGTTGGATGAGATGTGTTGGAATATTATAACTTTTAGTAAGAAAATATCTTCAATAAACTAGCTTATTCAAATGAAGTGTTTCACTTAAGTCTTAATAATGTTGCTTACATATGACTTTTAAGGACTCTGACTCAAAAATCAGTTCCCTTAAAATAAATTTGCCTAGAAACAAATGAAAATTTAAGAATGTAACCTTTTCGAAGTTGTTAGTCATCTTTGTGCTAATAAGGACAAATCAGAATGATAAAGAACAATCATATAATAGAAATAGGTAACATTTTGAAAGCTAAGGCGTAGAGCATGCTAATAGTTACTGAAATTGAGTGCTACTGTTATTGAAACACCAGATTGTTGTACCACTGGATACACCATACACTGATGGTAATTGTTAAGAAAAGCTGATTGTTAGCAGCTCAAGAATTACATTTTAATGTCTTTAATAAGATCCCTGGAGAGGGCTAACATGTAAACTTTTATTTCACATTTTTTAAAGTGCTGTAAATAATAACAAATATGCATTTCAGCACATGAAAGAACATAAATCTTAGTATATGAAAGTTTAGGAAGGCCACCTGAATCATAAAGAAAAAATTCACTCTGCTGCTAATCTTGCATATTTCCCATTTTAATTTTCAAAAAAAGACACAGAAAACTATGTTTAGCTAGGGCAACTTATAACATCCATGTTTTAAAGCCTACATTGGCTAGAAAGGATAAGTAAGTTAGGCATGGGCACTTAGGGTCATGTATAGATAAATAATATAATGTTAATTCATTCCTGATTAGGATTTTGCAAGGACTTGAATTTCATGGAATAATCAAGTGGTATGACTATATTAGTTTTTGCCAAGAGGGTCAAGCTGACCAGCAGCCAACTTTCATTCATGAAAACATTTGAAAAATCAACCCTAAACCATTAACAGATGTACCACACTGGTGTCTTCATATGACTATCACATCATAAAATTCCCAGGGATTAAACTTTAATTTCTGAAATCACTCTATCTAGAAATGTATTTTCATAGACCTACACCTGATTTTTAAATCTAAAGAAGAGTAAGGGAAAGAAGAATAACAAAAAGGAGTAGGGGTAGAAAAACACAATCTCCATTCATTCTGCCACTAATGGAGACTATTCTCATTTTAATTAAAAAAAAATTTCTTGTGTGGCAGTCAAAAACAATGACTAAGAAGCGGGTTTCATTCTGCTCAAGGGCAAATTTAAGGAAAAGTTTCTTTTAACCCTACTGCAAACACTGAATCCACAGGTTTTCAAAATTCTAGAGATTAGAATTTATATATTAATAATTTCAAAAGCTAAATTTCTGCAGTTAAAGAAATCTTTAAATCCTATGAAACGTATTATAAATGAGTTTGGCATGAGCACAAGTTTAGGTTTTTAATACTCAATAATTCAATCAAATGAGCTTCAATTTTGAATTTTCTATGATTAGAGCATTAAAGACCTAATGCTGATTAATTTAAAAAGTCATTGAAAATGATTTGGGTATCAGTTTCCAATTGGTGACTAGACAACCTACATAACAGGTAAACTAGACTGAAATAGATCCTCTGAATAAACACTTGACATTTGCTATAAAAGTATAAGCTTAAATCTATAAACAAAAACAATTAAAATGAAGGGGTTTAATTTTATAAAATATCAGGTTCTATTTTTTTCCATTTGTTAAAGTAACCCAGAAATCAGGTTGGGAAACACATCAATAGACACCTGACATATTACTCAATAAATATTTGTTGCATGAATAAACTTCTGTAATATTCCAAGTTAGCAAATGTCAAGTCTGGCACCTGGAGTACCTGGAAAAGGCAAACAATTTGGTGGAGATTACCCAGTGATATAACTTACAATTTTAAATTTAATATTTTCTAGGAAAATTAAGAGATACAAAAACCTTTTAGACTAGAGGACAGACAGGTACCAACACATTTTCAATCATATTCATTTGTATATATTATGATTGCCAAATATTAAGTATTGCAAACTCACAAGAGCTATTTTTAAGGCTCAGTAAAATAGAAAATTAAACACTTTTAAGTTATACTGACCAAAATAACTTATGCCTAAAGCAGCTATTCACACAAAAAGTACTCAAAAAATGTCATCTAATAATTTCAAGCATACTTTGTGAATTGTTCCTTAAAGGTATTTTTTCCCTAAATTGTTGATATTTCCTTAATTTTATATGGTCACCTCCACTGAGTGGAAGTGTTAAAAGTAAACCTCAATTTTGTAACATTTGTCAAGAAGATACGGTGAAAAAGATTTCAGTGCTTTAAAGTATGCCATTAGTGAGATAATCAAAAATGAGACCAATAATAACAAAACCTCACATTAAGCCTCTCCACATTATGCAAGATAATACATAACAGATGATAATTTAGCATCCCTGATCTTCAGAAGAATTAAGAGGTAGAAAACTTCTATCTAGATCTCATTAAGAAGCTAAGTTTTAGAGGGTGTGCCTTAAAGATGAGCCCACTATGCAAATGGCTACACATCTAATATTAGGAAGAAGCTATTCAGATAAGGCAAGGATTTAAAAACTCATATTTTGGAAGTGAAACAAATTCATTCAACATTATTATCTCAATTACTTTAAAACTCTTTAAAAGTCCAAGAAAAGGTGTGGATAAGCAAAGTACTAATTTGCAGAAATGTGAAATTATTCGAAAAAGCATCAGTGGTGGAATAAGGCTAGGATGAAAAACAAATACTGTTTAGGTAAGCAAAAGATCTCACAAAAACCAAACCAAAGCAAAGCATTATCACTTTAGATGAAGGTTTTTCTTTTAGGAGTTAGAGAAAGTCTTAACAAAAAGATGAGGAAATGAAATCCCTTCAAATCATTATGTAAAAAAGCAAAAATCAAGCAAATTTCAAGAGACTTCTATTAAAAAAAATACCCTGCTTAATTTTAAAATTTTATCTAAATGTGACAAAGATCAGTAAATGAGTTGCATTAAAACACGAGGCCAACGGTCTTTTAAAGCTTCAGTAAGCTGCCAGGCACCTTTTCCCTCATACATTCTTACTTTTACATGCTAGAAATCCCAAACTGGGCACTCTTAAGTTCCTGTTTTTAGGTAACATTCTCAAGGAACAGACTCATCTCTATAAAAATTGCTTGTTATACACTTATAACTGGTTAAGTACACATTTATAAAGCCTACCAAATTGCAATATAAAATCAGTTTTGACAATTCTGATATCTTCATTTGAGAAATCAATTCATAATTTATAAACTATTAACTCAGAGTTTTTAAAAGAACTCAATTACTGGAGACATTGTGGTTTATGTCCGGTGGCCACACATGAGGCCTTCTGCATTACCCAAATATGAAGCTATTTTCTCCTACAAGTTAATGCTGTTGGGTGCTAGTTTATAATACTTAAAACTCCATCTTTAGGTTGGTGTCAGTAGATAGCAAAGACCACCTAGTCTGTCACCCCAGCAGAAAGAGGGCATGTATCACCATTGTAGACACACATCTGTAAACTTGCACACTAATTTTAATCTTAACAAGGAATTTCAGTATCTTAGTGGCTTTAAGTTAAAAAGATGATTCAAGCATTGTGTCCTTTGTTCTTTAGGGTTATGAATAGCTTATTGGAAAACCCAGAACGTTCTGGATCTGTGAGGTAGTAGGCTTCAATCCTCATCATGCATAGATCACACTTCTCCAAAGTTGGTATGGCCTGTCTCCCTGGCATGTTCCCTTGCTTCTGCTTGTCCAGTTAATCCCTTTTGACATACCATGCATCTCAGGGTGAAGCGGTTTACATCAGTAAACTGTCTCTTTCTTTTAGCTTCATCTGCTAATTCCAGTGCTTGTACAAGAACAATATCATCATTAGAGGAGAAAATGGTCAGAGGAGGGGTGTCTGGGTCGGGAAAGGTACGTTGAAGTGGATCGTAGTGGATGCCATCATAAATAAGCAGGACCCTTTTGGTATAGCCCGCATCTTCCCCAAAACGATCAATTCTTACTGTCTGTGTATCTACTACACATATTTCGCATTGATAAAATTTAGACAAAATTGATATCTCAATAGCTCCGCCCCAGGTATCATCCCTTTTGATCCATTCACAGTACTCTTGATTTGTTTTTCCCAGTATTGCCTCGCTATAGAAGTCTGGATCACTTGCTACAATTTGTGCTATGAGGCGCCTCATCTCAGGGGCACAAGCTGGATTCAAGACTCCTCCTTCGACAACATAGTACACACTGGTAAAGAGGCAAGAGTTGTCTGCTGGGACCGCGGTTCTGGTAAGCACAGGCAAAGTTTCCCTGACGTAACTAGGAGCACCATGTTTTGTAAATGCAGGTGAAGTTTGGGGCCTGGTTTGGTCTTCTTCAACAATCAGCATGTCGCCTGTCAAAAACAGAACAAATCCAGAACTGCAGAGAAAGTATAGATGAAACTGTGCGGGTGTTCACTAGCCAAGTCTGTAAGTTACAAACAGGAGTTAAAGTATGAGCTGGGCTTATTGGAGAGAATACAGCTTTGCAAACCAGTGACCAGTAACACTCCCTGTTAGCTGAATCTTTTATAAAGTTCAAAATAGAACAAAGAACAAAAACACTTTAGGTGCAACTCAATTTTGTGAAGTAGCCTGGGTTATACACCTTTGTTTACTTTCTTAAGAAGATACATTTCAAGAACAAAATTTTCTTAGCTTGCTCTCTATTAAAAAAGCACAAATTTTCCGAATGGTGTTTACCACAGACTAGACCACTAGGGGGTTCTCTTTTTTCTAAAACTTACCTAGCCTGTTCCGTGTTTACAGGATCCTTGACGCAAGTATCGGTGGAAGCTTTTAATTATCAATATTGCTGTTCAAATTTTAATACTGAACAGAAACAACTGCTGTTTAGAACTTGAAAGGGCCTTTCATGAATGTGTAAGAGCAAACTCTAAAATGAATATACCTGTCAAAGTCAGTATATATGAAGGTGATTGAAAAAATCAGGAAAGCAAGAAAGAAAAGTATTTTGCATCCTACAGATGTGCTATCTTCTTTCAGTAATATAGAGGGAAAGAACCATCAGGGCAGAGAAAACAGGTTCTACTTTTTCATACCTTTGTGGACGCCGATAGAAAACAAAATGAATGAGGCGTTTTCAAGGTAGACTGAGGAAGGGAGGACTCCAAGGCTTTGGGTTTCTTACATAGGTTGCGTCCTCCCTGTCTCTTTGAACCATAAGTAAAGTCAAGGAGTTGGTAGATACTCGTCAGAGTTCTCTGTGCTTTAATCTATCCTTGTCCTCAAAGACCCCGGCTTTGCCACGGCCACCTTGCCCTGACTGTTCCTCTCTTCTCCCTCACGCCCCTTTCCTCCCAGGCTTTTCCTTGGTCCCGGCCCCGAATCCCTTACCTGACTGGATGGGCAAATCCCCCAGAAGGGTATCCCCATTGCTGAGATCCAGGCATTCCGGCGGGTATCCGACAAGAATTCGCTGATAGCTGGGGGCGATCCCAGTGATGGTGGCAATTTGGCGCTGGAGCTCCCGCACCCGGGTCCGGCTGGACAACTCCTGCAAAACATGGGTGCCATCCTTGGCCTTGCAGCGGAGCCGCCACATCGTGTCGGTCTGGCCGCCCACAGGCCAGACACCCGTGGGGCCAGCTTTGGTCCCGGCAGCAGGATGGCAGACGCCGCCGGGGCAACCAGGCACCGCGGGGGGTCCAAAATGGCCACCCTTTGCCGGCCCGAACATCGCGAGAAGTCGCTGGTGGCTACGTTATCGCGATACTTTGGTGCAGCCTCGGTCTTAAACACTTTAAGAACTCTCTTAAAGTGGCGACTAATTTTCGCCCCCCACTCTTTAGAAGCCAAAGGATGAAGATTTATCAGTATTCCTAAAGCACAAAAAGTCTTGCTACCTGCAGAGCGAATGAGGTACCTTCCACGTCGGGAGCATATATGCTTAAGGAAAGAGGGCGGGTAAGAAGTTCCTGAATCCAGTACATTGGAATGTAATCTTGCACTTACTGAGGTCTTTAGTTATTAAATTGGCGCTACCAAATTACACCGGAAGAAACAGAATCATCGTTCAGAATGCAAACGAATGCCAAGAATGGTCAGTGAGTCAAAGGACCTGTTAAAAACAACCAGATACTTGTGACTAGATTCATCGTTGTAGCAAACATTGACTCACTGAGGTTAAGGGACAACTGACCATTCCACCTCCAGGAGACTGTAACTTGAAAACGTTAATTTGCCACATCAGAAAGCGCAGTATGAGGTCAGCATCTGGGTCTTGGGCAATTGCTACATACAGGGGGTGGCAGTGTATAAGGAGAAGGAATGAAGGGGACTAATCTGTGTCATTCACATTCCGTTTCAGGCTTAGTATACAAATATGAAGATGATTTCATTCTTGCCTTCATTATAACCCGTAGTCAGTGTAATCGAAAGAGAGGGTGAGGTGTAAAGGACACATAACCATTGAACTTCATAGCAACGTGATAATGCTAGATTATGTGACATTTTCAAACCCATATCCCTAGAACCAAGGAGTGGTTCCAAGAAATTGATACTCATTGTTTGTTTGTTTGTTTGTTTGTTATTTTCTATTCTGGTACAGCAGCAAACCCTAACCAGCATAGAGGGAGTTTATTAACAGAATCAAGCATCAAACGGTCGTGGGGGTAACTGCGAAAAGTTCGCCTGAAATGTGCAAACTCACCTCCACTGTAAAAGCCTCTGCTTCTTCCATAAGTTATATGGAAACTCTGAATATTTTCACACCTTTTATAACCCATTTTCCTGCTGGAGCCGTTTCCTCTGGTTCTTCAAGATGATCATAACAGTTGGCATAGTGTGGGAGGGAGGAGGGAGAATAAAGAAGGTGGTTAGAAGTCCACTGGGTATGTGGTTGGGTCTTGGGAAGCTCGTGGTTTAGCGGTGAGAATGGTTGGGTTTCTTAGATTACAGTGTCTAATCTATGCGAAGGATATGCAAACACCCTAAGGTAATCAATCAGCTCAAGTACTGTGGTAGCATCCTCTAAAAAGCACCTTATAAAGCTTACGTTCCAAACCATGGCTCGAACGAGGTCGAGCTGGGATTCAGGCAGGAAAGGGTTAACCTCAGGCGCTTTTGCATCTCCAAAAAGTCACACCCACTCAACGTGAATTTAGTCTACTCTCGCGAGAGTATGAAAAAGTAATGCTTTAATAAACCCCGCCCCGCCCTATTAGTTGCCAAGCAACGATGCAACCAACCTCCATAGTGCTGGGAAACTTGGGAACTTGTCATCTTTCTCCTTCCTGGTTCCATCTCCTTCAGGAGCCAGCGTCAGCGATTCCGATTTGAGCTCCGCCTTCTGGAGCCTGCGGGCGCTGGATTGGTGGCTGATTCTCTCCAGGTGAGGACCAAAGTGAGGGTGGGCGGAGCTAGGCTGCGGCACTGGATATGCGGGTGACTGGTGTGCGGGCGGCTCCTTGGTGCAGCGTTACAGGGGAAGTGCCGGGGCCACTGCCGAGAGGGATCTTAGGGATCACAGGGTGAGCGACAGCTGTACAGCGCCTGGAAGAGCCTGGGAGTGTGGGAGGAAGTGGGCTGTGGGCATCTGGATGAGGTGCGGGACAACGGTGCCTTGCTGTTTCGATGAAGTGCTGGCCCCCACGATTGCCGGGAGAGCCAGACGTTCAGGGCCCGGGAGCCGCAGCTGGTGTTTGGGTTGGAGGATATCTGTCTGTGGTCGGTGGAAGAACAGTTCAAGGTCCTGAAGCAATAGGACCTTCCTACCTCACGAGTCCCTTGTCTGGGTTGGGGAGGGGGTGAACTTGGGGCTCTCCCATCCTAATTCGAGTCAGGTGACCTGGGAGAAGTCATTTACCATTTCTTTGTGCCCCCGTGTTGCTTCTATAGGCTTCGTCCCGGGGAGAGGTGCAGAGCAAGGGCTTGAGAATAAGAACGTCAGAGGTGATGTGCTAGGGGTGTCTCAGGATCCAGTTACAGTTTTTCATCTCCTTGAGATTTTTCCCACTTCTCTCATTTTTTCATGACTGAATCCTCTATTTGACTGCCATTTACTTATGATAATGAACTTGATCTGTTGGCCACACACCCCATCCCCAATTGCTGCTACTTGTCTCCCCAGATTCTTAAACTAGATTTTGGGGTCAGGAAGGAACTTGGATATGGCATTTAATTTGATTGACCTCAATTTTTCAGTCTGTAAAATGGAGAGAATAATGGTAGCAAAATCTGCTTTATTACAGAATTATTGGAAGAATTGGAGAGAATTTATGTGAATGTAATTCCTAAGTCAGCATTATAAATGCAAGGTTCCAGTGCCCTATTTACAGATAAGGAAACAGAGGGCTGGGGGTTCATAACATCCTAGGACATGTAGCTATTAACTGAGAGAAAGAGGGCTGGTCTTGACTCTTGGCCCAAGGTATTTCACTTATATTGCACTGATCTTCTTCACTGAGTATTTTGAGATGTCTCCTGATTCCTTTTGTCCTTTCCAGACATCTCCTGAAGAGTTGCCATGTCTCTGAATAATGTATCTTCTGCAGAACAGAGCAACAGTAGCTATGCAACCAAAGCCTCAAATCTCCGCATATCAGAGAAGAAATGTTGTAAGTTCTGGCAAAAATGAAGGGCTGCTGTCTCCCAGGATTTTATCTTGGGGATACAGTTGTAATCCTAGACTTTGCTGCTTGGTGGGAGTGAGAAATAATTCTTTGACATGGGAATTAAAAGTCTGCAAGGGGACTTTCCTGTCCGAAGTAAGTAGACTCAGTGAAATGTCTGCCCTTGGAGCCGGACTCCTGGTGTAGCCTAGCATTTTCTTATTGCTTTCTTTAACTGAATCTCTGTCTCCTGGGGGTATCTCTACACTTGATTGATATTAAAAGTTAAGACAAGCATTATTGTACACACAGTGAGTAAGGCAGAGTGGCAAGATGCAGGAATTACTTACAGCTGATTCTGTTAACACTTTCCCTTAGTCTCTTAGGCTAAGTTTTGTGAGGGTGCTGCTCATTGTAGAAATTGCAGGTAGAAGCCAGTAGCTCATTTCTACAGACCTCAGTGGAATCAGCCCTGACATTTGACTTTTCACTGTGTCTCGGGCACCTTACTTCCTCACAAATTTAACCTTTGAACTTTGTAACTGAACCATTTTTCCTACAGGTTCATTCCTCTGGGAACAGGTTTCACAGGAGCATTTGCATGTCAGTCCTTTAGATCAGTGTCCCCAACCAACCTTGTTGCCACCAGGGACTGGTGCTTCTATGAGATTCTAGTGCTTGATAATCTGAGGTGTAGCTGAGGTGGTGATGCTAGCAGCTGCGAGTACAGATGAAGCTTTGCTCACTTGCTAGCCTACTGTTTACCTCCTGCTGGGCGGCCCGGTTCCTAACAGACCATAGACTGGTAAAGGTCCATGGCCCTGGAGGGTTGGGGACCCCTGCTTTAGACAGAGATGGCAGGTGGGTTTTCAGAGAGATGGAGCATCTGCATTCTTAAGCATCATTATAGGCTGCAAGACTGTATAGCCCAGTCTAAAAGGTCCTGGGCAACTGGGCCCCAGATGTTTTGGGAGAACCTGAAGGAATGTTAACCCTTATCGCTGCTTCCAAATTGCATGTTTCTTTTGGAACCTATCAGCCAATTCTTTTCACTTCCATGGTTATATATACGTAATCAGCAGGTGAAAACAGACAAATGTCATGAGGCCTGGAATTATCTCATGTCAAAGCTTTCTCCAAGGTCTTGACCTTGATGTTATGCCCTTGTCAGTCTCATGATTAATGATGATAATCTCTTTTCATCTAGTACAAATGAGGCTTGCTGAGGTTTGGGTTGTAGCAGAGGCAGCTTGTTTGGATGTGATACTGGGGTTGGCATACCTCTACCATTAGGGTCCCTTTTCTCTGCCAGGATAGGAAGCTAGGTACCAAGGGCAATACCCCATGGGAAATAACTAGAATAGCATGAATTTTGAGTGCGGCCTCTGAAGTTAGGCTGCCTGGGTTCGAATCCTGGTTTTACTACTTCCTAGCTGTGTGCCTTTGAATAAGTTGCTTATCCTCTCCCTGCTTCAGTTTACTCCTTTGTAAAATGTGGATACTAATAGTATCTCCCCTCAGAGTGATATGAGAATTAAATGAATAAATAAATATAGGAAAGCACTTAGAAGAGTATTGGGCACATAGCTGGGTGTATTATTTTCACTGGTGATGATATTTGCATGTTGTCTTTATTTCTAAAACATTATGTAAAAACTAAATTGTACTCTAAATGCTGTGCTTGGAGCTCACCGTTTAAAAGAATCTTGTGAAGAATTATATTTTCAGTAAAGAATGTTTTCTCCTCTTGTTCGACAATATTGTAATCCAGATTTTGACGTACAGGATGCACATCTTAAAGAGAGGTGCACTTGATTTGCATGTGGGGGGTTGATATTTGTGGGAGCCTCTGGCCCAGCATCATGCCTAGTGTCAGTCCTTACTCCGTTTTCTTCTCCAAAGGACTCTCCTACTTGCCTTGCTGACTCTTCTGCGGTTTTTCTGCCTTGAGGGCTTTTGATTAGTCAAGGAAGCTGTAGGTCCAGGTCTTTATCATGTTCTCTTGACTCTTAAGTCCTGCATTGGACTCTGATTTCTCTTTTCCCAGCTGCACCCTCTTCTCCCCCACTGGAAGCACCTGGGTTGTCCTAAAGCCACTATCTTTCGTTTATCATGTTCTCTTTTACCCTTTCCGATTGGACTGTGAAACTGTTGCAGCAACAGTCAAAGGAGAAATACATTTATGAGAATATGTGCTAGTTCATTTCCTTTTTCTCTCTTATTTGCCTGTATCTTGGAAGAGACTCCCTGGCCGCTTAATGCTCATACCCAGCATTTACTTATTAATAGCTCAACTGTTATCCCCTAGTTGCCAATTACACCTGTGCTGGCTGACTTGACTCTGAAGTGACTGAGCTGGAGGACTGAAGAATGACTTTAGGGAGCCCATATCTCCAAAGGAACATTGCTGAAACTTGGGCTGCTCCAGGGGTGGGGATGAAGGGGAGTAGCGATGGCCGAGGTGTCTTTAAGGTACCCAGATGACTCTTGGTGTCAGGGCTCTGTGAAAGCAGGAATGTGTGGGAGGTGAGGTCTTCATGCTTTTCTTTCTTTGTTCTTTAATATTTTAAGTAGGTCTGGAACAAACAAGTTCCTATGTGTACATTTCCCTAATAACAAAAACAATACATGTTCAAGCAATACAGAAAGAAAATGAAAAGTAAAACATTTCTCACAATTTCTTCTGTCCCTATTAAGTTTAATTCTTTCTGATACCTTATTCTGGTGTATCCTACTAATGAAAATAGGTTCATACTGTACATATTTGGTTCTGCTGCCACCCCCTCTTTTTTTAGACTTACTATATTATGGACTTTTTTTCATGCCAATAAATCCAGATTTACCTCATTCTGCACAGTATTGCATTATATATATCTGTCGTTCTCCCCTGATGGACATTTATGTTGTTTCCAATTTTCTACCATCACAAACAGGCTTCAGTGAGCATCCTTGCACATATACCTTTACATGTTTATGCTGGGAGCTTTTCTACGGAAATAGAAGAAAAGGTAGACACATTTAAAATGTTGATCAGCATTACAAATGTACAAAGTTCTACAATCAAAGCTGTTTTAATATTTCAAAATGCTTGATGAAAATTGGGCATTATTAACTATAGCTGCACTGATTAATGAAAACATTAACTTTCTTGGTGTTTGGCTGCAGAACTTGGATATTTTATGCCTATCGGTCAAACAGCAGGACATAATTGGCAGTTTTATGACTTCTGATGAATAAAAAGTAGATCTTACTAATGAAACACTTTAATGAGCAGCGTATTTCAGAAATGTTAGGCCTATTTAGAACAAATAATGGAAGAAAACCTAGGACATGAAAAGGCAGGGAACCACTGGTCTTCTAGAGCAAGAGTCCCTAACCCCTGGGGAGCTGACCAGAACTAGTCTGTTAGGCACCTGGCCACACAGCAGGAGGTGAGCTGTGAAAGAGCTAGCGAAGTTTCACCTGTATTTGCAGCCACTCCCCAGCGCTAACATTACCACCTCAGCACCACTTCAGATCATTGGGCATTAGCTTCCCATAGGAGTACTGGTCCCTGGTGCCAAAAAGGTGAGGGACCACTGTTCTAGAGCACCCTTCAGAATTGAATTGGAAAGCATAGTCATGCTTACCACATGGCTCCCTTTGTCAGGTGCTGCTGCTGAGAGCTGGTGGCTGGCACTGAATGAGCAGTCATGCAACCAGGTGTTTTGTCAGAGCACTGACCTTGACTTTCTATTGTGGGACGGTGAGCCAAGCTCTTCATTTCTCTGGGCTTGAGTTTTTCTGTCTCTAGGAGGGAAGTTGTCAAGCCCTCATTTCCCCTGAGCAAGTTAAGGGAAAAGTTCAAGATTGAGAAAGTAAGCAATGTAAGGAAAGTAGAAGAGAATTTCAGGATGGAAATAGTTTTCTGTTATTTGTCAAGGGGTATGTTACATTGTCTCTGAAATTAATCAGCATGAAGTATCTACTATTGAAATTAAGGTGGAGGTGGTGGAGGTTTTGTTTTTTAACAAGCAGGACAATTTGTTCCTAGTTCTGCCAACGTGGCAGTTTGAGATAGGAAGTGTGGTTTAGTTTTGTACTCCGGAAAAT
This sequence comes from Rousettus aegyptiacus, assembly GCF_014176215.1. Lineage (NCBI taxonomy): Eukaryota > Metazoa > Chordata > Mammalia > Chiroptera > Pteropodidae > Rousettus > Rousettus aegyptiacus. The sequence continues at coordinate 4,445,408 of NW_023416292.1, forward strand.
GAGAAGCCCTGGTTGCGGAAGGTGTGTGTGGGTGTCATGGGCACAGGCAGGAGATGTGGTGCTGAGGGGCACGGTAGGGAGAACTTAGTGACCTGTATTTTCTTTTGCTCTGAGCCCTCTCTGTCCAGTTTAGTAAACATGGAGCAGCTGGTTCCCTTGTTGGCTTCAGAGCAACTCTCAAGTGTCAGTTCATTTTCAGCATTAGGGAGGGGAACAGGACCTTTGAGGAAGTGCCTAATGGGCTGGAAGGTGTGGACAAAGCAGGCCAAAAGTGCAGGTAATGAGCCACATCATGGGAAATTGAAGAGTGCTGCAGTTAGCTGGAGAAAGTGAAGACTCAGGAGGATTTGACTACTGAAACCTGAAGCAGCTGATCCCAGGCAGATCCCTGTCAGGGGTCTCTGTCAGGCTGAGCCCCATCAGAGGTCAGGGATTAATGCTGGCCGAGGCTGCAGGGTGAGTTCACTTACCATTGTGCCCCAGATTTGAACAGAGATGAAAATCATTTCTGTTGCTCGTGACCAACCTTGGGAGGGGCTTCTGCCCAGCCCTGGGAATTTTCCATGTGCATAGTGGATAAAGGACTAAAGCCAAGCCCTCCGACCCTGCGTCTATTGCCTCCCTCACCACTTGGCCACCCTGGCTTCTGAATTCTTCTTGCCAAACACCCCTAGGAAACTCTTCCTTCCGAAGTCTATTCTCTACCCAGGTCCTTCTGCCCACTTCTCCACTGAGATCTTTTCACATTTCCATCCCAAAAGATGAAGGATGACTTTCCCATGCAAGTACCCCAACCGTACTGAATTGTTTCTTAACCTCATAGGGCACCTTGTCCCAGGGTACAGCAGCAGCAACACCTTGTGTGCACCCTCTGGAAAGCAGTGCTGGGAAGTGGAAAGTGTTTCTCTCCCTCTTCCGTGCCTATGCAGAGCCTGCCCTCAGAGGAGCCAGCAGAGCCCTAGCCTCCCAGATGACCTCATTTATGCCTTGGCCCCAGGAAAGTGGCTGGCAGCAGTGTGGGGCCCTCTCCCACCGCCAGTCCCAGTGAGCAAGCTGTTGAAGAACTGGGCTCTTTTTATGGAGAAAAACTGCCCAGGAAGCACTAGATTTGAACTCTAGTATCAGCTGTTCCCATGATTCAAGTGTGTCTGTAGAGAAGTTACCTGACTCTGAGCATCTAGTTTGTCTCACTCTAGTGAGACCTATCTCTGTAAATGAATTTCTGAAATAAGTCTTGTAAGGAAGGGTAGACCAATGACTGTGCCTGCTTCTAAACTGTCTCGCATTCATGTGGGCCATTGAGGCAGGTCATGATGCCCTTGTGGGCTAAGTTTTACTGAAACTTCCTGAGATCTAGGCAGAACCTGTGTCAGGTAGGCTCTTCCACAGTCTAAATCTCACTGTACTTTAGAGATTCTGGCTTAAGCTCATGTCCTGAGTGCAAAGGAACCTGAAGCCAGGCCCTTTTCATGGTGGGCAAGCTAATTCTTGCCAGTGGCTCCGAAGGGCTAGGTGAGATCCTCAGCTAGACACTCTCTTGGGCCTATTATAGGAGCCTACTGGTAGAGTCTCCAGGCGCAAAACCTTCCCTCACAGCTGTATCATTCTCGTGTTACTAGACAGTCTCATTTTAGGGATGGCTATTGTCTTCTAATCCTTGCCACTTTCCTCCCTCTTTGTACCTTGGGTACCTCTGTGAAGACCTTGGCTATGTGGGGACTTTCTGGAATTCTGCATGACCCTCTAACTCTCTTTAGGGAGTGTTCACCTGATTTCCCCTCAGTTTGCTTTCCCAGGCTTCCTGGACCCTTGCCTCACAGGTTTATGAGGATTAAGTGAGATCATGACTACGAAGTTCTTAGCCCAATGCATGAACTTTACTTGGCCCCTAGTTATTTAGTTCTATTCCGTTTCATTTCCTCTAGCGTGGGCATCCTACATGACTAACTCTCCTACTCTCATCGTTATGATTGGCTTGCCAGCCCGGGGCAAAACCTATGTGTCCAAGAAACTCACACGCTACCTCAACTGGATTGGGGTGCCCACCAAAGGTAGGTGCAGGTCATTCATTTTTGGGGGAAGGGAAATGATCAGTTCCTCTGGGGGATTTATTCTTCCTGGCATCAAGGTTACAGGGTACTCCTGGCAGAAATAGTGGTTGCTTCATGATTTACTGAATTTATTCCCTCTTTGCAGACTCGTTTCCTCCTGTCCTGGGTGCATTGGTCTAGTTTGGGAGAATGCCTTTGATGGTATAGGGTTTTACATTTTCAGAGCCCTTAAATATAAATTATGTTGTCTACTCCTAGCCGTACCTCTGTGAAGTAGCCAAAGTGGCTCAGGAATTTGAAACTCAGACATCATAAGACTTGCCCAAGGTCTTTTAAGTCTGAACTTGAGCCACACTTAACTCTTAATCTGGTGGTGTTCTCAACATACTTTGGTGCTTTTTTTCATCCCTTGGCCACTCTGACATTAGACCAGGAAGTCCCCTTTGATAGGGCCACTGTATTGTTTCATTGCTGAAGGGTGTTGCTTTCTTCCGCAGTGTTTAATCTCGGGGTGTACCGACGTGAAGCAGTCAAGTCTTATAAGTCCTATGACTTCTTCCGGCACGACAACGAGGAGGCCATGAAGATCCGCAAGTGAGTCTTCGTAAGCCTGACCTCGGGGCTAGCTCTTTCTCAGCCATTACAGAAGTGAACGTGACAGGGTTTGGTTTTCCTTTCAGCAAATATCCTGTGGGGATTTTAAGTGGAAGTTATTTGCTAGACAGGTCACTTTAGGCTTCGGTGGGTAGGTGAACAAGGCTCAGAGAGATGCATATATGCTTGTAGGTTAAGTCTACAAAGAGAAAAGATGTATAAATGGTGTGGGAGAAGGGGAAAGACGTAGGAGGGCATAAATAGCTCAGTGGGGAAGTTGAAATGTCTAGTTAGGGAAAATTTTTGACCAGTGGGAAAATGAAGCAGGAAGGCAGGTGATTCCTACAGTAGCCCAGCTGTTTGTGTCTCCGGCTATGCCTGAGCTTGGGCTCACCCCGCTCCTCTTGCTGATATCCTCTGCTCTCATGGCAGACAGTGTGCTGTGGTGGCGCTGAAAGATGTTAAGGCGTATCTCACTGAGGAGAGCGGGCAAATTGCGGTAAGCCTCACACACCTCTCCCCTGTCTTGGTCTCCACCCTTTCAAGGCTCCACAGCCCAAGTTGGGTCCACCATGGTGGGATTCCGTTTCTCACTTTCTGCTCATCTACGTGTGGCTCTCTTTCCAGGTGTTTGATGCCACCAATACCACTAGGGAGAGGAGGGACATGATTTTGAACTTTGCAGAGGAGAATTCCTTCAAGGTAGGATGCTGGAGGGAAAGGGATGAGTGGAGGTGGGCATTTAGGAGGGACATGTGGATCTGTTTGACTCTGGTGAATGAGGACAGGGTTGGATGTCTTGATTCTTTCGTGTTGGGGCATACTCCCAGTCCTTGAGTGTTTTCTTGCAGGTTCCTCCTTAGACCTTTAGCCTGTATGTCTGAGGCCCTGGGGATGTGGTAAGAGCTATTTTTCAATGAAGAGGCCTTGAAGGTCACTTTTATGAAAGAAAACCCCTGGGAGCATGTGCGTGGTAGCTGGGGTGGGGCAGGTTTGAGTATGTGCTCTTAATGAACAGACTGGCCATTTTTGACTCATTTATCACTGGCTTCTCTCCCTGGCCAGGTGTTCTTTGTGGAATCTGTCTGTGATGATCCTGATGTCATAGCTGCCAACATCCTGGTGGGTGACACTTCTGTGTACCACTACCTCTATATCCTTTGTGCCCTGTGTATGTGTGGTGGTGGCGGGGGTCGGGGTGGGGAAGGAGGAGGGGGAGAATCAACTGTCAACTGGGTAAGGAAAGAAAGAAATGGACCTGTTTAACATCACAGAGAGGTCTGTTTGATTGGCCAGAGCACCCTTTTGTACTCCCACATGCTTCCCTTGGGAGAGGAAACTGAGACTTAGATGAATAACATAAGAATTAGCTGGTAATGGGCACTAAGACTTAGACTGTAGGAGTCCTGGCCCTGAGTTCTGGGTGTTAGCTGGATGCTGAGACCTAACCGTATTCTTAGAATAGACCAGACCTTCATTAACTGTCAGGGGCACTTTCTAGGAAGATCATCTGCCCAGACATTGTCTAAGATTCAGCTCAGTGCTCTGTACGCTGAGCGCCTCGTGCCCTTTGTGGTCACAGCATAAATCAGCGCCCATTAAAATGGCTTGTGCTGTGCTGAGTAGACCTCCGTGCATGGTGTCATGGTGCTGCTTTCCCAGCAACATGCGGACTTGGGATCATGTAAGAGAGAGGCATCTGGTCCCAATCAGGCATGGATCCCATTAAACACCCCATTCTGAATGGTCATGGGGAGAAATTGAAGCTCATTCTTTTTTCCCAGAAATGTACATGAAGGGATTGGGACTCAAGAGCAGCTTCAGTTGCATGACTGACGCTGTCCTAAAGCCAAGGGCAGGCATGTGATTCCCAGTTGTCTTTCCGTTCTCGTTTGCCAGGGTCATAGGACTCTGGCATGGTGGGTGGGGCTTGGGGCGGTGGTGCTCAATGAATGGAGATTGTCGGTGCTCCAGTGAAAGGTGGCTGCTGTGGACTTCCCATTTCTTAATTTAGCAGTGGCTATTTGCAGGAGGACTAGTGAGGGCAGACATCTGACTAGACTCTGCTCTTCCATGATTCCAGCAGGTAAAGGTGTCAAGCCCTGACTACCCTGAAAGGAACAGGGAAAATGTGATGGAGGACTTCCTAAAGAGAATTGAGTGCTACAAAGTTACCTATCGACCCCTGGACCCAGACGACTATGACAAGTAAGATTTAAGGCCATGGTTTGAAGGACCTGAGACAGGGGTCTCATTTGAGAAAAGAGCTTTTTTCCCTGTGTCTCTAAACTTCCTTCTGACAGTCCAGATCCATAATATTTATATTACTCCAGAGAAACAAGATATGGATTTGTGGCTTCTATGTGGGTTGCATCTTATGCTTGAAGACCAAAGTGTTTTTTATCATCAATTCTTCCTCTCTATCCTCTGGAGCAAGATTTCTCAACCTCTGCATTACTGACATTTTGAACTGGATAATTCTGTGTTGTAGGGGACCTTCTTGTGCATTGTAGGATGTTGAGCAGCATCCCTGGCCTCTGCCTACTAGATACCAGTAACACTGCCAACCTGTGATAACCAAAAATATTTCCAGATATTGTCAAATGTCCCCGGGGAGTAAAATCACCCTCGGTTGAGAAGCATTACTCTTGATCAGTAGTTTTGAACTAGAGTGTTATAGGATACCCCCTTACAGTTAGGCCATCAGTTTTTAATCAATTTAAAAAGTTTATTGTATGTGTGTGTGAATGTTATATATCTATATCACTACATATTTACACATACATGTAATGCATTCCATACGTAATACATATAATACATAAAACAATGTACATGTGTATATCCATGTAATGCATATATAATATGTTGTCTGTTATGTTTAACATGTAATGTATCTAACAGATAACATGTATATAAATAAAACGTGAAGTTTTCAGGAACATGGCTGGCTTAGAGAAATGTCTGATCAATACTAGCTGTCATCACTTTAACATTGTCTGTCCATAAAGTGGTATACAGTACTGGTTAACTTGTTGTATGTGAGGTATAGGAACCATAGCAAAATGTCACATCCATGTTGAAGGAAGATGTGTGCACACGGAAACCTGTGAGAATGCAGTCTTTGAAAAGGTGTGCAGTCAGAGCACTTACCAGCTCTCTTCAAGTAAGAGTGCAGCCCTGCAGCCGAGCAAATGGCAAGACAAGTGTGCGTATCTGTGTTGTTATCCTGGGGGAAGGTGAGATTCCTCTCATTGTTTGACCACTTCAGTGGTCTGCTTTTGAGTTTTTCTGTTCCTTCACCAGGTTGCCCAGAATGTTACTCTTTGCAAGTGTTCCTTAATACCACTACCCTAGATATGACATAATTATATATTCTTCAGTTAACCCAAAGTCCTACCTAGTAAAACATTCTAGAAGTAAGTGTGTGTGTATGTATGTGTTCATGTTCACAGATATTATCTCTGGTAGTAGGGTTGTGGGTGATTTTTATTTGCATTATTCTACTTTTTATTTGAAATGTTTTTGGAATAAGCACTTACTATTTTTATAATGAGAAAAATTCCATTGAGAGAGGCTTGATTTAGGCAGATGCCAGGAATGCATAGAGATCTCTGCCTATGGTTCTGCCTCCTTCCGTTCTCCGCTCACCACTGGTGATGCTCTGGCTAGGTCTCGACCACCTCATACGGGGGTTGTGCTTCTCACCAGATTTCAAGGTCAGCAACACCTTTAGGTCATCTAGTCTAGCCCCCGAGGGGGAGCCTGAATTCTGTTTATCATACCTGTTACGTGACTTGGCATAGTATAGGCACCAAGGGAATGGAACTGACTGACTAGAAGTTTGGGAAATTTTCCTTCCTCTTGGTTCTGAGGATTCATTCATCTCGTACCATTTGGCTCCTTGGATGTGGGTGGGGCCATGACAGGAGTGGAGGAAGAGCTGCTATGAGCCTGCAAGTAACTATGAAATCCTTTCCCCTCCTATGGTTATCCTCAGATTTTCTTACCCAGGGGATTTTTCCCCCCTCTGTCTCAGGGATCTTTCTTTCATCAAGGTGATAAATGTGGGCCAGCGATTTTTAGTGAACAGAGTCCAGGACTACATCCAGAGCAAGATAGTCTACTACCTCATGAATATCCATGTCCAGCCTCGCACCATTTACCTGTGCCGGCATGGAGAGAGCGAATTCAATCTCTTGGGGAAGATTGGGGGTGACTCTGGCCTCTCGGTGAGGGGAAAACAGGTGAGTGGTTACTCAGCATGCTGGATTTCCTGGGCTTAGAGTTGGAGGGCATGGCAGAGGTCATATCTTTTATCTCCTTACTTTTTTCTAAATCCCCCTGGTGCTTAGGCTATGGTTTCAGATGGTCAAGCAAGTACTAAAGATGTTTTCTTATTCACTGATTCTAGGTCTTTATTGAAGTGTGGGTAACTTGGAACCATTTCTTCTGTGGTCATTCAGCCATCAGATATTTATTGGGCACAACTTGTGTGCTTAGCATAGTACCGGGTGCTCCAGTAGAAGCCGATGATGTCCTTTTGGGTTTTACATGTAGTGCTTTTCAGGTTTTGACCATGGTCAAACACATCAGCCTTTACAGGCTGAGTTAGCGGTTGTATGTGTGTTTTCTTTTTAAATGTTTTCTTTTGAACTCCAGTTTGCCCAGGCTCTAAGGAAGTTTCTGGAAGAACAGGAGATAGTAGACCTCAAAGTATGGACGAGTCAGTTGAAGAGGACTATCCAGACTGCTGAATCCCTGGGTGTGACCTATGAGCAGTGGAAGATTCTCAATGAGATTGATGCTGTGAGTAGGGAGATTTGATGGCCAGTATGGTCACCTATTTGGGCAGGAACTCCCAGAAGTGATGATGTGAGCAGTTTTGTCCACAAACTAGAAGCACCAAATAGAAACTTGGAGGAAGCTGAATCTGTGGCCATTTCGGGGAGGAACAATTCCACCTGTAGTCGGAGCTTCCTGCCTGCATGAGCACCTGTGCCAACAATGGGACCCAAACCAGTTTTTGACCTCTGGCACCTGGGGAGAGTGGGGCTCCATTTGGTTCCTTTGTAGATGTTCCTTCTGGGAAAAAGAAATCGCTAACAACTCACTTCGATTTCTGCTAACATCATTTGCTCAGCTTTTTGGAAAAAGTACTTTCCAATTTTTTTCTTGGCTTTCTCTGTCCTTGAGCACAAGAGTAGGCATTTATTTCTTTTTCTTCCTCTTTAGCCTTTTATGCCTTCTACAAGAATTCTCCAGTTCCTTGTCCCACCCCCTTTCCCTGGTTCCTGTTCCTTTTATCCTGCTGACTTTTCTTGACCTGAAAGTTCCCCACTGTAGTAGGGGAACGTGCCAGCATATGCTAGGGAAGTCGCCTCCTCTCTGCAGTGGCACTCACCCTGCCAGACCAAGACACCCTGGCCAGTCAGTTGCAAGACATGAAAGGACCTGCCACAGTGCCTGGCATGTAGTAAAAAATGAGTGTTCTTCAGTGTTGCCTTATTTGGGTGGGGCCGTATGGATCAGTCTGTGTCTTTAAGTCAGTGTGGCTCCTCGCAGGGTATGTGTGAAGAGATGACCTATGCAGAGATTGAGAAGCGGTACCCAGAGGAGTTTGCACTTCGAGATCAAGAGAAATATCTGTATCGGTATCCTGGTGGTGAGGTGAGAGTCCTCTCACGTGGGCTGACTGTCCAGCCCTTTGCTGGGGGTTTAGCTTTAATTTAGGGGAAGGATTGAATGTGATTTGGAGGATCTATAAAGGGTACTTAACGCATCATTTAGTTTATCCTCCTGCCTTTGGGTCATACTGTGTTTAATTAAGCCTAGGCAGTCAGATGTCTCCTTAATTTGTTAAGAACTCCAGGGAAAAGGGCAACAAGATAGCCTCTGTGTTGAGTATATGGTAGAATCAGTGCAGTCTTTTTTACTTCCTTTTTTTCACTCCGTTTCCTCAGTCCCACTCCCACCCAAGCAGGTGTGGGTACCAAGTAAATCTATGGGTTATGAATGATTTTCCTATCTTCTTTGGTGTTTTAGTCAGTGTCCTGGTCTGAGCGGCTTCACAGTCTAGGGACGTGTGAGGCAAAGGTGAACAGGCAGAGTGGCGGAGGTCCAGGAAACCCTCAGGAGCCCCTCGTTGGCCGATACTCTCTTGTTAATCTTTGGAGGAAATTAAGCACAGGCCGAATTCAGATTTCTTCTTTCTGACCTGTAGTTTTCTCAATCTGAATGTTGCTCTTGGAAGGTCCGAATATTCTTAAGAGATACTAGGGCTAAGGGAGTTAGCAGGCGACATGAAGTCGCTGAACTTCCAGGAGGAAAGCCAGCTGGGGAAGGAGCAATGGCCTCTTAACTCTGGATGCAGCCACTGACTCGGCTGCCAGCTTGCCCCACCTCCCCCCACAGTCATATCAGGACCTGGTGCAGCGGCTGGAGCCTGTCATCATGGAGCTGGAGCGTCAGGGCAACGTCCTCGTCATCTCCCACCAGGCTGTCATGCGCTGCCTCCTGGCCTACTTCTTGGATAAGGGTGCAGGTGCCATTGAGGGAAAGGCTGGGGCACACATTCATGGGAGGGGGCTAGACTTAGGGTGGCACCAGGATCCCTGGCAACCCAACCTCTCCTTCTTCCACTCAAATTGGAGTACATTTTTGAGGCAGCAGTGTGGGGCTCCCAGCAGCCACTGAGCTAACTATTTTGCTGAATTGACTCTGCTGGTACAAAAGCCCCCAGTGGAGAGTGGCTGCTGCTGGAGCGCCTCAGTCCTCCTTGGCTCAAGGGCAGCATCAAGCTGACACTCTTGGCAGCCTCAAAAAAATGGTTGAACATTCCTGGTTTGTTACTTTGGCTACAAAACGGTGGTAACTTAGAAGCATCTTCATCCTTTGGGTTCAGGGTAGGACAGTTTCTGGGCATAGCCGTAAGGAAGTGCTGCTGCCTTCTCTGACACTTCCCTTCTCAATCTACCTGAGTTGCTGGGAAGCCTACAGATTGGCCTTTAGTATACCCAGGTGGGCCACAATCTTCCCTTCCATGGGGTCCTGGCTATGACACTTATTTATGCTTTGCCTGCATGGAAGGATCTCAAATAGACTTATTTCCTTCCTTTGCAACTCAGTAGCTTGGGTGGCCTCTTTGGTGATCATTTTGATAATTGGGATTGTGGGGAGGAGTTGTATAACTCTGGGTCAGGGTCAAGAAAACTCATGAGCTCCTTAGATTCTTCTTCTACTGGCTTGACCTTACCCCACAATCCTGAGAGTCTTCTCTCACCTGGTTTTTCTGCTTTCAGATGAGCTACCATACTTGAGGTGCCCTCTCCATACCATCTTCAAACTTACTCCTGTGGCCTATGGTAACTATGAATTAAGGAGCTGGGCAGGAGGTGGGGATTGAAAGTCAGGGTTTTTGAATTTTCTCTAAAGTTTGTGGAGATCAGCTTCATCACGCCTGTTCTATCAATGCCTTCCAGTTTTAAGTGTGTGTGTGTGTGTGTGTGTGTGTATGTGTGTATGTTATGCTTTTTTTAATGGTATGTTTTCACAAACTGAAAGTAAGGAATTTTTCTTTGAGCTTTTTTCCAGAAGGTCTCTCTTCTTTCCTGTTTCCCCAGGGTGCAAAGTGGAAACCATTAAACTTAACGTGGAGGCCGTGAACACGCACCGTGACAAGCCAGCTGTAAGTATTTTCCCACAGATGAACATGCAGGTTTCCTGCCACGTCTTTGATGAACCTTTGGCATCGAGACACTGGGGTTTCCTTTTATGTACAAAAGGAAAACAGATCTAGAACTCATGTCCTATACAACTTGTTACTTCCAAATGGAAGAGATGCTGAAATTATTAATTTTTAAGTTTAGTACCTTTCATGATTCTTGACCTTGAAAGTTGACTCCTGGAAATCCGATTAAATATGGAAAGTGTTTGACCGAAGTGAAGTGAAAATTCCCACCCTCTAGAAAGCAGGATCCAGAAGAGCCTATAAGGTGGGGGGAAGAGGTGCAGGTTCATTCTTAGGTCTGTCCTGATAACCAGTCTGATCTTAAATAAGCCCCTTCCTTTCTTTGTCTCTCTTTCCTACTTTGGAGTGTGATGCTCAAGGAGCTTCTCCCTCTACAACCCTTTAACTTCTTGGGACTAGGGGACTGTGCCATGGCCCAGGTCTTATGAGAGACCCTGCTGGCAGAGGAGCAGGAGTGGAGGGAGCTGTTATGGTTACAAGCATTTTTAACCTTTCTGAGTGAGCGTCTGTCTTGGCTTTCATTTGTGTGGTGTCCCTCCGTTTCCAATCAGAACAACTTCCCCAAGAACCAAACCCCTGTAAGGATGAGAAGGAACAGCTTTACACCTCTGTCCAGTTCGAATACAATAAGGCGTCCAAGAAATTACAGTGTTGGGAGCCGGCCCCTCAAGCCCCTCAGCCCTCTCCGTGCCTCGGACATGCAAGAAGGGGCCGACCAGCCGAAGACCCAAGTCAGCATTCCGGTGGTGTAACCGTGTGTCTCCCTCCAGTTCTGGCCTCCTGCCCTTGTCACTGATCACCAAGGAATCATTTAACTTCAAACCCCTACCCCTGACACCCCATCATGAATCTTAACACAGAGCGTGAGGCTGCGTGTTTCCAGACCAACCTTAGTTATTCTACAGTGTGAAACATCTCCCTGCCCAGGGGCGAGTGGATGAGTTGGGTGTTTTACATCAGGTCCTCAGTAGGGGTGGTCAGGAGAAGATGGAAAAGGGAAGGGATACACCCCTCTAGGGTGATTAGCACAGCAGGGACTGAGGCTAAGCATGCCCGATATACTTGGTTTTTGTCCTTGGTTTTTATCCATTTGGTGTCTAAGCTCCTTGAAGTCCCTGTGTTGGTAAATTGTTGGGGAGGGGGTGGGGATGGGGGTGGGCAGGGTGGAGGGGAATGCAGAAGCCCATTTTTCCTTCGCCTTTGTCTCTTCAAGGTATGCTTTACTCACAGACCTTAACTGCCTGCTTTCTTCCCCCTCCCTCTTTTCCCTTTTGGATTGTCCAGTGTGATGCATGTCACTGTCATTGTGGTGTCTGTCTAGGAGGGAAGTGGGGGCTGGCGAGAGAGAAGTCAAGGCTCTATTGATGCTCGCTGCGGTGGGCCTAAATGGATCTGCACTGGGGCAGCCTTTCTTTTCCCTTCTCCCTTTCTCTCAAGCCAGGTCCTGCAAGGGTCAGCCTAGGCTGTAGAACATCCACAGATGCTCTGGAGCCTGCAAGTGGATATAGGGTGAGAGTTCTTGCCTCTTTTCATGAGAAACAGTCCTAAGGCTTCGATGCCCTGGGGGAAGCTGGCTCTGAGTGTGTGGGGAATATCCTGGTTCGCATTTTTCACTCCAGGAGACAGGCATAAGTCTTTTGCTGGCTGCGGAGTGAGATTTAGAAGAGCAAGGTGTTCCCTAGTGCCTGCACGGCTCTTGATGGGATGGGTCACATCTTTTTTTCAGTGGCTCTCAGCTTCTTTGCCAATCATTGCAAGCCAGTAACCTCTAGGGCTGTTTAGAAGAACTGTGTTGGATTTAGGAGTCATCATTGATGTCTGAGTTGCTGAAGTCAAAAGGCAAAGTAGAGTTCATAAGACTTGCTTATTATTTTCAAAACTCTCCTTTTTAAGTTAAAAAATCTAGACGAATCTTTAGGACTCTGTGAGGGTCCAGCTCTTTACTGCTTTTATTTACCTACTCACTTGTGTAATTTAATTTTATCTATAGGCCTAAACAGGAAATGTTTAGAACAGGGATTCTTGGCCTCTTGGTGGCCCATGATAGCATGCTCCTCCCCCAAAATTTGTATGCAAAATGTATGAATATGTGGGCATTTTTCTGAGAAGCAAGTCTGGAGTTCTCATGAGATTTTTAAAAGAGAGAGATGGCTCCCCATTCTAAAGTTATCAATTTCTCTTTAGAGGTAACCAGTAAAAACAAGTTAGCTGTTTGTCAACGGTGTTTTTGATAACAGAAGACCTTTTGTCGTGGTTGTCACTGGGAGTGTTCGTTTGAATCCTCTTTAGAACTTGTGAAACTTGTACCCATGCCCGGATCTCCTTTAGGCTTAACGGTAACTCAAAATCTCTGGGATTGGAGTTCTGGACATGGTGTGTTAAAACAGCTTCACTAATGATTTCAGTTCATACTCACTCCAGGTGAAAATCCATTTAATGAAGTTGGGTAGAAAAATACGGGATAGTATTTCCTTGGACAAAACATCAACCTAGGAATTCTGAATTCCTTGTGGTTCTTCAAGGACAGTTCTTTGGAGTTAAGTGTTCAGCAGATCGTTGTATTAAATGAGGTGATCCCATCGAAATCAGGCTGCTGTGTTTTAGAGGGTTATTCTAGGTTCTAGTTCGATCTTTAACCGTTGACGTTGCAGGATGATGTGGAATAAATTGTGACATAAATAACCATCCTTGAATGATAGCTAGGAATTTTAAGCACCCTGGAGATAGGCACTGACAAAAAACCAGTAAGATGATAAAAGTGTTCAGCACAGGCAACTGACTGGCGACCTCAAGTGTTTTATTCTTATATCTTGACTAGGACAACACAGCCAGTTACTAGAAGCCGCTTGCCTAGGTCCTGCTTGAAAGCGTGTCCAAGGTATAAAGTAATGTGCTCTTCCTGTTTAGCCATTTACATAACATATACTTAGTGTCTTAGTTTGTGGGGCTTATGGCTGGGCGAGGGTGGGGTGGGGTGGGGAAGGGCACACAGAAATAGAAGAAAACGTGCTTGTCCTGAAGAAGGTTGCTTTAGAGACAAGGCATGTAATTTATAATAGGGAACAGTTGCAGAAGAGCACTGCTCTGAGTTTGTAAGTGTGGACACTGAAGTGGAGGACAGACTACTTCTGACTTTTCTCTTGTCCTATGGCCACGAGACTAAAAGAGTGGCGAGGCGGGAATGCCTCCTCCCCCCACCTTCATGTTAGAATGAGGCATGGTCTAGGAGGTCCGTATGGCACTTTTACGAGGTTGCCTTATCTAACTTTGACTTGTGGTATCTTTAGCCCAAATGATCATTCATTTAGTCTTTCCTCCTGCTGTGTGGTCAGCGCTAATGAATGAGAAGAAGGAACATTTTGACCCAAACACTTTGGATTTCAACTGTACATACTCTTAGAGAAAGAAGTCTCTAATGAACTAGCGTTATGTCACCTCATTGCAAACCCCAGCATTAGCCACAGGTCACTGGGATGTTCATGTTAATGATTTCTCCACTCTTCCCCTCTGTTCATTCGCTTCCCCCAGAAGAGGAGCCTGAGGTGGTCTTATTAGTCTCAGATAGAGCAAGGTCTCTCCAAAGAAGTTTCAGCAGGAAGAAGCCAAATGGACGTAGAATGGAATAGAGCTTGTACTCCAAATTTTAGAGAAGTCCTACTTCCTATCTTTTCTTTTCTGTCATCCTCTGCCATTCTTACTTGAATGTGTTGGTAATATATACATATTATTATGATTATGTCTGTATCATAAATCCTACAAAGAAAGGATGGACTCCAGAGTACTTTTCGCTGTGATTTTCAGTTTTGTTGTGAGAGAAATTGGTGAATGGTTTAGCATTTAATCTATTGATGTAAAATGGGGAAAGGAAAATCACTATATATTGTTTTCTTTTTCTTGCTTTAAAGCCAAATGAGGAATTCAGTGACAGACTTGAAAGAGGCTAATGCAGATTTAATTTAAAGCTTCTCTTTCTATTTTCTAATTCTCAGATTGGAATTTAGCTGTTCCTTATCTGTATTGTTTTGGGTTTGTTTTGAAAGGGGATTGTTTTACATTCAATTGGAAAGTAGAAAAAGAACATCTTTCAAAAGCTTTGTGCTAAGGGGTCTTATGTATGTTTTTTCCCCCCAAGAAGTTAGAATTAGGAATACAACGTATTTGTATTCCTAGACTGTTTCCTGTGAGGTTCTAGGTGTTCTTCTTTGCAACCCACTTGATCTTCAGAGGTACTGGCATTTTCAAGAAATATGATATAGCTGTTTGGAAATAAATCTATCTTATGGTTTTTCTGTGAGCAGAAGATTTGAGTTCCAGAGAAACTCATGGGTGCTTGGGGTAGCCAAAGGACAAGAGAAAAATGATCTCAGAACTGAGAGAACCTTACCTGGGTTATATATAGTCTTAGGCACATTCCATTGCCTTTGCTACCCAGAAGCCATGTTGTGTTTGTTTTCAAGAAGTTTGATAAATTTACCCAGGTTTTCCAATATGCATTTTGACTTCTTTGTGTTCTAAAGTATTTGAATGTTAAAAATTATATAATGATTGACTCAGATTTAACAGGCTTGATCTCCAACTTCCTATAGAGGTGACTCAGACATCAGAAGGATGTCCAGGAATTTAGTTTAGACTCTTAGTGTTCAGAAGACTCTATCTAGTGGTATCTATATGCTGACTGACAGACTCTAGTAGGGTCTGTATGCTGAATGACCAACTGCACTAGGATCTGTCAGCTGACAGTCTGTTTCCTGATTGTACCGGTTGGAAGTGTATGTATATCATTGTAATTCTCTGTCATACAGGTCCTGCAATGAAAGGAAGTAAATACTCCACGTGTTTTCTTTAGGAGATTAGTTTTGTACACTGAATTTTAATGGACATTTCTTTTAGAGTTGCAGCCAAAAATGCCATCATTTTGTAGAAAACGAAGGTCGAACATCATTTGTATGATATTTTATAAACTCGGCCAAGGAAATGCCTGCTCAGAGCCTGAAATCGTTGCTCTACTTGAAGTCATCCCATCCATTCCTCCATTCCTAGGCAGGATTTCACTTTCACCATTCATTTCTGAAACTTCTGTGTCCTCAGCATCCCTGTTATGGAAGGTAGCACTCCATTGGAAATGCTTCTGTTTATAATTTGCCATGCATTTGGCTTTTACTCATAATAAATAAAAATGGAAAGGAAATTTTGCATTCAAAAATTGATTTTAAGGGGTGGCAAATATTCTTTCCATTAAGCCTTTCACTGAGGATCTGTGACCAATATTTACCTACTCAATATTTTTGTATCTGAATTGCTTGTGTGTATCTTTTTATTGTGTTGAAGAAACAAGATCAACTCATTCTGGTATGGTGATTGATGGTTTTGCTGCAGCAAAAACAGAGGACCGATCACCAACTGTGCCCTTTGGAGGGGGTTGGAAGTGAGCTGAGCACTACTGGGTTGAAAGGAAATGGACTAAATTAGGAACCCAGATAACAGAGTTATCCTGCTGATTTCCTAGGCACAGCTCTGTTGAAAGAAGGGATATAAGTTCTTGGCAGCATTCTGATTTGATCTGGTGATACTGATATCAAAATATGCTACTTATATTCCCATTAGGGGTGTATAACTGTATATGAAACATGTTGCGTGTGTGTGTAGAATGGGTAAATAAAATTATCGAGTAATTTGAACCTATCAGAAGGCTTCTGGATTTTTTGTTTTGAATTTTGGGTTGTGTTCTCCACCTGTTCCTCCACCCACAAAACTTTGCCTCTGAGCCTCAGACAAGCCAAAGCCAGCCATTTCACAGTGTGACTAGAGTCCTTAACTTAGGCATGGCTCTCTTTCACCACCTTCTGGGGAAGATGGGAAGGACATTATGGAAGGCACAGAAACTTCGCTGGGAGTTGTGTGTACTCTTTGGCACCTCTACAAGAATTAAGAAAAAAATTGCCTTTGATCACACTATGACTCCTATTAACAATACATAACTCATTTATTGTAAAGAAGAACTTTGGAGATCTCTTACAATTTAGTGAGCTGTTCCTTCTGAAATATGACCTGCCTATTTCTAAAGAGATAGGCAGTGGGGTAAAATGGTGTTTAACTTTTTCTGGGACAGGAAGTTCAGGTGGAATTGTGTCACCATTCAGGTTATTCCTTTTTACCTGAATAAGGGCCCTGAGCGTATTAGATATGCAGACTCTTGGGGCCCATCTCAGGCCTACTGAATCAGAATCCTTTTCTTAACAGGAATGACTACCCAATGATTCAAATGCACACTTAACATGTTAGAAATACTGTTCTAGGAGGAAGAATTTTTCACAGGCTTAAATGTTAAATCCCAGTTTATGGGAAGAAGTTGATTTTTGCTCTGGTGACTGATAACTACAATAGTAGAGTCCCTCCTCAGGAGCCAAGTAGCCCCTGACTGCAGTGTCACCTTCTTGGCATGGCGTTTTGGTTAATGGAGCCTACATACTCTCCTTTTACCACACGGCTCCCTACAGCTTCTGCCTCAGATCTTGGGTATGTAGCTTGCAGTTCAGGTCCGACAGGAATGCCTGGTCCGACGTAGCACGAGGTCAGTTTCTCCGGGCTTCTCCGGGCTTCTTTGGAAAGAAGCCCGTGACTACGTTATGAGAGTTTGTCTGACTCCCAAGAGTAAAGGGATGTGTGCAAGCACACCAGTGTGTGCACACCTGTAAGCGGATGTGGGCGGTGGGGAAGCAGGAGAAGGGTTGGGAGGGATTCTGCTCTCTTTTTCTCTATTTGCCATTTGGCAGTAGTGTAATTAATGGCTTTGTTTCTCTTCCTCTCTGGTTCCTAGGCAGAGACCTCCCTGGCTGTGCCTAGACACCCTTCTCTGGCATCCTTCTCACTGCTCTCATAACGATGTGGCAGCTGAGGCCAGACCTCTCCGGGGGACTGGGATCTCCTGAAAAGCTTGAATGTCAGCTCTTCCAAGGCTCGAACAGAAATTGAAGTGGGGATTGGACATTTGGGGACACCAGAATGAGGCCTGGAAAAACACTACATTTCTCTCCTTCATGCTTAATGGGAATATCAAGTACACTAAAAAACTTTGTGCCTCAAAACGTTTAACAGACTGAACCGGTTAATTTTTGTGATCTCTTTGTCGGCTTTGACCCAAGTTGGCCAATCTTGTTCTGTTTTGGCACTTAACATCCTACCTGTGATTATCCGTAGCTGGCTGTTCTTTGCCTAAAGTGCAGATGCATCTCTTTAGATTTTTTTTTTTTTTTCAAGTGAGAGAGCTGAACTCCAGCAAGCCTGCCTGGTCTCTGCATCCATTCCAAGTGAGCAGGATAGAGTACAATTTACATAAGTTAGTACTCACTTTTTGTCACATTAGAAACAGACATTCACCAGGTAAATGGAGGATATCTGAGAAAGTCAGTCCTTAAAACGTCTGTTCTGTGGTGATGGAAGAGCAGTGTCAGTAGTAACTTTTTTGTTTAGAGAAGTTTTTCTTGTTCCAGGCCCCTGAAGACAGGATCTGACTGTAAGACTCCCTCAACTGGGTACCCATCTTCTAAGTCCTCTTTTGTAGTTGCTGTGTTTTCTACCTGATGCTGTGTGCCTCTCATAGCTGAAGAGGGCTGATGTTCTCTCTGGTGATTGGGAGTGCGGGCTGGAGAGAAAAGTAGGGTGCTGTCTACATCCCATGAAGAGCTAAAGGAAGTTCCTTGGGAATCAACTACCAGCGAGTTCTTTTGGTTTCAAGACAGGTGCAGGGAGACATGTCCTTCTGTGGGGTTTGTCATTATGATATGGTTCTTAAGAAAGCTACGGCTGTGACTTTCAAAGTCTCTGGTCTTCTGATGCCTGCCTCTTAGCTAGTCACTATTGTGGTCTACCAGTCTCTCATACAAAACATCGGGAGTGCAGAAGGAACCAAGCCCTCAGTGCGTTAGTCATTTGGTTTCCCTTAAAGATAAGCCAGGTAATTATTTCTCAGATCAGTGATCGTCAGATGTACAAATAGGTCTCTGTAGTTGTGATTTTGATATGTCACTCCTCCTGAAGGAGGATGGAAGCTTCAAAGGATATTATATCTTACAAGCAAAATCATTTATTTTTTTTTAAGAATGGTGAATTTTTAGCTTTTTACATTTTTTCCCCTTTTATTTAGATGCCCACTTGCTGAGCAAGAGGGTGAGTAGCAAGACAAGTAATGAAATGTAGCTTTTCCCAAATGGTTCTTTTATACTGTGGATAATACGTGGCTGTTACCTAAGATGTGGTGAGCTGGGCTGCAGGCAGTTCAGCATCCAGCAAGTAGGAGCTTACTTTATATGCAGAAAGGTGCCTTCGGAAAGGCTCCTGACTGCTCTGTCGCAGGTGATTTTCATCTGGCTGCTTGTACCATGCTGTGCTGTAATGATTTTGTTCTTGTGATGCAAGTTTCTTTCTGCATCAATATGTACTGCCTTTTGTTGATCAGATGTTTTTATTTAGTTATTTATTCATCCATGTATGGTATCTTTAAGTTCCCATATTAGTGTTTGCTGTATTTAATCAGAATATAAGGTACTTTGTGTTGTCAGTTTTTTGGCAGAAATTTAGGTAGCTTGAGTTTTCAAGTCTAATGTCCATAATAATAAATTAAATTTCCAGAATATAAGCATCTGTCTTCTGTAAAAGGATAATATCTATGTTAAGGCACAGTGGATTTCATTGAATACTTTTTTTCTCATTGATTTTTATTATAAGTATAAATCAAGAGACATTTCTCTGGAGAAAAGTTTATCTCCTGGATAAATAAAATTATGCTTAAATATGTAATATGTATTGCTTTCATAATAAATATAATAAAAGTTATTTTAAATTAAAAATACAGTTTTTTAAATCACACACAAATAGGATAACATTTGATACATTATACATACACAAAATATTATCATGTAAAATGTGTTTGAAACTAGCTTCTTTAAAATGATTCTAGAATTATCATGTATATATTTCCAACTTGTGTTTTTAACTGGTGGCTTCTGCCTATATCAAGTTCCATTAGCATTTCCGAATGATACCAGTGGGATCATTACTATCATGCATCATCAACATTCTAGAGCTTTCTAAATTTCTTTAACAAATATTTAATGATCACCTATTGTTACCATGCAGTGGCTAAAACAAAGTCCCTCTGCTCTTTCTAAAGTTTATTATTGGAAAGGAAATAGTTAACAGCAGTTCTGTAACCCATCCCTCCCTACTGGGGATGCCTTCCCCCTTATGAGTGACCTTGACCAGAACCACTATTTGATAATAGCTATGTAAATTGTTTATCATAAGGAACTTGGCACACTTTCTTTAGGGTTAATAGCAATAAAGATAAAATGAAACAGAGCAATTACCAGTTCTGTAAGTCAAAGGTCTCTGATAGCATGAGAATGATTTATAAATTCTCCAAGTTTGCAATTAAGTGAGAGGTAGTAGTGATGAGTATTGCTAAATGTTTTGAACTTTAACAATATATCTGGAGGAATAACAATTGTGAGAGGTGGGGGTGTCAGAGCTGTATTTTCTTTGGAAAGATCTCCAAGTACCTTTGAAAGTTTTCTTATTCAACAACAACCAAGCCACCATTTGTAGAAGGCTCGGAGTGTCTGAGATCATTCACCCTGTTTTACAGATAGGCAAATGAACACCTTTATTGAGTGATTCACCTCAACGCTGATGGAGTTTTTGTCAAAGCCCATAACTCAGAAGCAGGTAAACAGTAAGATTTGCAAAACTAAAGACCCAACAAACACATAACATACTATTATTTTTATATGTAGCTGAGAACTTAACAAAGATACCAGGATTAAAAAAATGACTATTCAGAGAGTGCTCCAGTGTTAGGCGACGGTCATTATTTCTTTTATTTCTGTAGCCTTAACTATTACATCATGTCTTCAGCCTCTCCAGAGTCTTCATTAGGGACTCACTGTGAGGAGGGTCAGCCTTGCCCTTGTTGGTGACAACCCTGCTGGCACTTCCTGTGGCAGTCTGGCTATAGCTCATCACCATGTTTTTATGGTCTGACATTTTCTGCACCATCCAAACTACATTGTCGTGAACTCATTTGAGAATTTGACAAAAGTGAAGGACCCTACCCAGTGAAAGGCAGACATGTGTAAGTTTTGCATATAGTTTAGGGGAGGTCATGACCTGAAACCCATGTCTGGACCTCAGGGTAGGAAACTAGGGGTTAGATAATATGTGCATGCCATTTCCCTTTTAAACTTTTTTTTTTTGAGAAAGTCAAGAGATATCCATTAAATAATAACTTTTTAAGCAAAAGAGAATATATGAATTCTGAAATGCTCCCTTTTTTTACTGGACATAGTGGAATATTTAAGAATTTGAATGGAGTGTAGTGAGATAGCATCACTAATGGAGAGTAATATTTTCTTTTTCTTAAAAACTTTAAGGCATAGTCTTTTATTCTCATTAAGCCAATGCCAGCTGCATTACTTTAGTCATTATAGGAAGAGCAACTCTCTTCAGAACGCCTTTCTGAATTCCCAAAGGCATTTAAATACTCATTTTGGTTGTATGCAATACCTTATCTGTGAAAACTAGATCAGATCCTATAGGTGAGTTTCTCCTTGCAATTAAGTAAAATAATTTCAGAAGCAGAGGAACCCTTGGGAAGCAGCATTCCAGATGTAATGGGGCCTAGTTTCAAAAAGAGTGATGCCTTTCACTGACCATCCAGCTTAATTTCAAAAAAGAGCTTGTTGATCCATTTGGATTCTCTTCATTACCGACCCCACTCACCTTATTGTTTACATTCAGTTTTTACTTCTGAGGAGCTCTCCTCTTCTATCCATTGCCCTTTCAGAATTTATGGTTGAGATGGGAAGTAATCTCTGGGCACGATTTAATAAAGTCTATTAAACATTCTTTTCTGGTCATTTTACTCAAATGATGGTTTGACCCTTACTTTCTTGCACTTGTCAGTGTTTCAGATTAGAGTTGGTTTCAGCTGAAGGTGTTCCAAAATACTAGCACCTTATATATGACAGAAGGTGTCAGCAAACCCAAAATACTGGCACGTTATATATGTCACCTATAGTGAAGTTTGGAGATAAGCAGTCTAGAATTGGAATGGAGCTTCCTCAATCATCAAGGACCCAGGTCCTTCTAACATGTCAGCTCATCATCCTCAAAATGCGTTGGATTCTACCTCATAGCACAATATAGCTAGCTACTCAAGCTACGGGAATCATGTCTACATTCTAATCGGCAGAAAGGAGCAAAAAAGGTCATACCAATTTTTCAAAGCATATTTTCTAGATGCTGCACACAACACTTATGCTCACAACATCCTGTTGGCCAAAACTTAGTCAAATGGCTATAGAGCTGCAAGGCAAGCTGGAAACGTTTTTGGATTTTTTTTGTTGTTGCTGTTTTTAAATTCCACGTGGCCTTGTACCAGCTATAATTATGGGGTTTAATTACTAAAGAAGAAGGATGAAATGGGCATTGGTAACAAATAGGAATCTGCTTCAGGAGGTAACAAGGACTTCGTAGCAGGCCTGAAGGGATGTCACAAAGCCGGCAGCGGGAATCTTTGCGGTTATGCTGCCATCACTTAGTTTTCATTCATCGCGTCTGATCTTGGCTCACAATCAAAGCTTACACTAAAATATTTCATGAACAATTTGACCTTTAAAAAATTTATATTAGTTTTATTCTCATGTAATCTTCATAAAAACTACTTTTCTGGTCCAATTTTTTCCTGGTGAGACATTGAAGATCATGTCGATATGTAAAAGTAATTGGAGAAGCAGTTTAAATCTTTTCTGAATTATCTTGACAAAGACCAAAGGGAATCTATTCATAACATATTGTAGAACTTCTTAAAATCATCTCCCAATTCTCTTACAGTCTCTCACACAGCATGTGCCCCTCGTTTAACTACCCACAACTCTCCCCCCGCAACCCCACGCATTGCCTGACTTGTATTTCTAACCCTTTGTCCCTCACTTTCTAATCATTTCCACTAATGACTGCCTGCTCATTCCTTTGTAAAGCAATAAAACCAATGTGAGTGCAACTTCTGCTCCTGACCTATTACCCCAGTTCTCCAGAAAGCAATCTGGATTAGATCACATTGTTCTTAATGTTCAAAGGTCTGAAAGGGCTTATTTATTTATTCATTCAACCTTGGACACTCATAATAAAACATGATTTCATAACCCCTTATATGTAATTCCAAAATCTAAATAGCTTTGAAAAAAAAGTTTTCTTCTACTTTATTTGACAGCAAAACCTGACCTGAACTGTGTGAGGGTATTTATAATCTCTGTCTATTCCATTTAGTGTAAATATTTTTACATTTAATGGAGAAATGTTAGTAAAAGAATGTTATAAGAAATATAGTACCTTTCTAAAGTCCTAATAATTCTGAATCTGAATAAACCATTGAGATGAAGAACTGTTTGCAATTATTTACTATTGTAATAATCTATTTTATTAACCCATGTTTATGTAGGAATGAACAAAATTTTCTTTCACCTTTAAAAATCATGTGTTGTAAAACGTTACGTGTGTTAGATACTGAGAAACATGTATTCCTCAAGAAGTAGAATATGTGTGTGCTAATAAAAATTACTCAAAGCCTAGAAATGGGCAAAAAGAGATCATTGGAGAAACTTTCCAGTGGAATCCTGAGTATTGTTTAAAAGACCTTCTCTGGGGATTATTGATTCCATATGGGTGTATAATTTCGGTTGACTTTCTATTAATTAGGCTTTTTTTTTTTTTTACTATCCAATGAGAGTAGAGGTTAATTTGTAGAAATGGATAGGAATGCAAACGATTATGATCATAGCAAAGCAAATTAATTTTATCCAGCAGATTCAATTAATTTCCATCGATTAAAAACACTGACTCCAAATATTAAAGTTTATTGCCCTGTATGATATAGCCATTTTTGCACCTATTAAAAAAGTCATTTCAGAATGTCTTTGATTGACTAACTAAATCTGTTTCTCAAATTCTCTGAACTACGTGTAGCATCTTAATGGTCTCCTCATTAATTAATGAGTTGAGTAAAAATCTTTGACACATACTCTCATTTTATATTTACGTGAGTGTCATGTGATTAACTTTTTGAAAATTATACTTAAGAGGTGCTGTACTCTAGGAGCCCATATATTAGTTGAGCAAAAATAAGATGTGGAAAAACCATAAAGGCAATATATAATAAATGATAAATTATCAGTGTGGCTTTGAGAGGCTGTGGTAGAGTTTTTGGATGACTGTGTTCGTTTCGTGTATCCTGCATTGCTTTTCTCACTTAGCAGACATTTCTACTTTGCATTCTGGAGTGCTGAGGAAAGGAACACACACAAACAAGGCAGATTCCCTGTCCTGGAGTTGTCTAGCGGAGGAGAAAGACATGAACAAATCATTACAAAGTAATGCTAATGGATGGGGAAAAGAATAACATTTGAGACTTTACTGTGCCCTTATACTTTATATTTATTTTTTTTCTAAAATCTAAAATTTTGTAGGAATTTTACCCCAATTTTATAATTGGAGCATGGACAACTCTAATCATTGTAATAGTCATGAACAAAAAGCTATGAGAGCCCCAAAACAATTTTACATGATCGAATTCCTGATATCAAAGCATTTTCCTCATCTCTCTCTCTCAGTTCATTTGGCTGACTCCCAATTCAGGCCAACTCCTGCGGGCCCCAGGGAGGCCTGCAGAATGGGAAGTCTGGCGCAGGCCTGGCAAATGAGGACAATGTACAACTGCAGGACTTGGGAGTTCTTCTCAGGTTTGAAATTAATCAGGACCAGCTCCTTGCTGGGAAGACATAAATCTGGAAGATCAGAGACAAGTAAGGTCGGTTAACTTCCCTGAGTTTTCAGTCTTCAGTGCTGCTCACAGATTAGGATATCTGATATTTGAAAAAGAGGGATGAGCACCCAGAGTTAGGTTTTACTTGGGAAAGCAGCTTGGATTGGCATGACTTCCTCCACCTGCAATGCTGGAGAGAGTTGCAGAAGGTGGACTATAAACACTGGCAAATATTGACAGAAGTGAAGGTCATGGCAAGACCCTTTGGCCCAAGTCTGTTGTGGAGGGATAAGTTTGCTGTTCAAAGGGATGGATTAACTAGATTTCCATGAAAAGAACTTGGCAATTTCTGAGACTGAGTTTTAAAACTGGCATCTCTTTTACCACTGCTTTGCGGTTTTTGCAAGGTCCCTCCCACTCTTCTCTGTCTTTATTTCCTGTTTCAGATTTTTTTTTTTTTTTTTTTTTTTTTGCCTTCTTGTTAGGGAAGGAGAATCAATACAACCCCTTTCCTAGGAAAAGGTGGTTGGTCTGATCTTAAGCAATGTTAGAAGATCTATTTTGATCCAAATCAGGTATCTGAGCTGGGTTAATTCCAGTCTGGGTCAAGCAATTGATCATCACAAGATGTTTTTTTGGTTTGTGTGCTATCTCGTGGTAGTGTGGCTGATTTCTGGCTCAGATGGTATGTACGCTTAAGCTCAACTTACAAGGCAAACTGATATCAGTTTGTGGGTTAGGAGGCATTCTCTCTTGGGTTTTAGTGAAATTTAAATCAATGAAAGGTATTCGCTTTGTTGAAAAATCTCAAATTACTCAGCCTAATACTCTGTTCTGTGTAGGGGGCTTAGTAAATATTTAATGATGAATTCTAGTCAGTGAAGTGGGTGGCTACCTGCTTACTTTCACCTTCTACAAAACCAGCACCAGTTTCAAAATCTTAAGAGGTCTTATCTGTTATAACCTTCAGGGCTGCTATTTGGAAGAGGGATGGTTTCCTTGTGAATAAATAACATATGGTTGAATTTGAGTGAAATTCCTGTTATCCTTTTGAAAACGAAACTTTGGGAATTCTTGGGTAGGGAGGGATGTGGATGGACACGAACATGGATGAGTAAAAGGAATCAGAAACAATAATCCAGCAAAAAGATAGTTGGTTGGGGAAATCTAATAAAAGCTTCCTCACAGTGCACAGTATGCCAAGTGAATCTGTTTCCTTTGTCCTTGCAGTCTTTGCAGCAAAGAGCTGTGCAGAACTTCCTTCAGTGGACAATAGCATGTTTGTTATACAAGAGACGGAAGGACAAATTCTGGGGACTTATCTTTGTATGAAGGGCTTCCACCTGGTAGGAGAGAAAACCTTTTATTGCAATGCCTCTGAGGAGTGGAATGCCCCCACTCCCGAGTGCCGCTGTAAGTTCGATCTTTCTGCCTCTTTGTCCATCTTGTCATCTTCCTGCATTCTTTCATATCCTACCTCCAAGAGGCCATGTTAAAACTTTATAAGAAACAAGTTATCAGCTTCTAGGAATCCATTTTTAAAGCACTCTAGTGGTGGAACTTCTTTCGGATGGTACATGATCAGCACTCAGGAGATTCCATCACTCCCCTACAAGAAGGAGAGAATTTCTACCATATATTGGAATCACATTTTTTGGCTGTAATTTGTTTAATATTATACTGCTTTAAGATTTTTTTATTATGAAAAATTTTAAACTTGTGCAAAAGATGACAAAATGAACTCAATGTCTTTATTACCCACCTTCAATAATTATCAACATATGTCTAATCTTTTTACATCTATAATTCTGCTTTGTAGCATTGTTATTAATTTGAAGTAAATATATAATATTTTATTTTGTTCATCATATAACTTGAACTGGGATAATTTTGTTTCTCAATTTACAAGTATGATAACCGAGATCCAAGTGATATGCTCAAGTTCACAAAACTCATTTGTAGTGTCTATAGATGTGGAGAATTAATCCATATCCTCTCTATTATTACTATTTTTAAGAATAACCAGATTAGTTCTCCTGTATACCTAGAGTAAAGCACATGAGAATGTTTATCTTTTGTTCATATGACCAAATTCACATCCCTCTGCATTCTCTCCTGTTTTTCCAACTGGGAAAAACAAAATAAAGTAAAAAATGGCAAATAATGTATATATTTGGCTGGATGAAAGGGAAGGAAACACTTGCCTTGAACATAGACTCAAGAATTTTTGAGTAATGTTTAACATACCAGGATAATAAACATACTGTTGGTAATTTCCAGTTATATGCTTTATTACTTTCAGTAAGCTCAAGTAGCAGTTGTCACTCTTGTGAATGATCAAGACCTTTTCTGCCACACTTAGGCCAACCGTCTTTTCTTATCCTGCATTGATATGGTTTGGTACCGTGTACTAGTCCCTATTAAAAAGTGCAGTTTTAACTCTAATTTCCTGTTTTCTCAATGAAATCTGAGGCCAGCCTGGCCCTTTCGGATTGCTGTCTGTTTTCTTCTTCAGTGGGCCACTGTCCTGACCCGGTACTGGTGAATGGTGAGGTCAGTTCCCTGGGGCCTGTGAATGTGAGTGACAAAATCGCATTTAAGTGCAATGAGCACTACGTTCTCAAGGGCAGCAGTTGGAGCCAGTGCCTAGAGGACCACACCTGGGTGCCTCCCCTTCCTGTCTGCAAAAGCAGTAAGTACAAGAGACACACAGCATTCAAATCTCAAAGATACTGATCATCGGTGACACCCCAGGCATTTGCCACATTCCTGTGATGCTTTCTCTTTTTTTTTTTTTTGTATCTGGAAAGGGTTTAGGATTTAACAAGCAGCCAAGAAAAAAGGGAGCTCGCAGAGAGAACCTCTGCTCAGGCGATGTATTTTATGGATAGGGACAGCATTCAAACAGTATACACCATTTTTTTTTTCTTTTCTAAAGTAGCATTCCTGTCCTACCAGGTCCAATATATAAAGCAGTTTGGGGCATCTGACTTTTTTTTTTAACTTCAAGATAGTGACTTAAAGTTTTTATTTGAAAAACACACAAAAACAGGGGAAAAAACCATAAGTCATCCATAATAAAATTATATAAAATAAAAGTTACAAGTACCTCCTATCACTAAAGTATAACAGCTTTCAGAGGTAGTTAGATGTTTTCATTTCATGATGTTTTCTTATCTTTATACAGACATTTTACATAAACAAATGCACACACACTTACCTACACACATTACATACCTATAAAAATGGGATTTTCCAATAAATATTTTTCATATTGCTTTTTTTCAAATAACAATATACATGGGAATCTTTCACAGATCAGTATGTATAGCTCTATCTCCTGCTTTTTAATAACTGCACGTGGATTTGCCATAACTTATTCCATATATCTCATATTGATGTCTCTCTACTTTTGCTATTACAAAGAATGCTGAAATGACTATTGTCATATATATATGTACACATACATATATCTCTATGTCTATGCTATTCTATAGTATAGTCTCAGAGTAATTGCTGAATCACAGGATATCATTATTTGCAAAATATACTTAAAAGATACAAGAAATTCTACCAAAAACTTTATTTTTGAAGACAAAATAAATATTGAAAAATTAATAGTTTTACTTTCTAGTAATAATTATTAGGTTAATATTGAAATGTAAAAATAATTTCACTCATGAGACTTACATGAAAATTTACTGAAGGACATAAAATAAGACTTAAATAAAAGAAAAGATATGCCATGATCATGAATAGGCACACTTAGTGTTACAGTGCAATCCTAACCAGCATTTTAAATTAAAAATTATGAAACAAAAAATTAATTTAAAAATCTCATTTGGAAGGGTATATATCTATATTACAAATTTATTTATCTTTTTTAAAAGAGCAGCTTAAATTTACAGTAAAACTGAGAAGAAGGTATCGAGATTCCCCCGTACCCTCTACCTCCACACATGTGTAGCCTCTCCCATTATCACCATCACTTACCAGAATAGTACTTTTTTTTTTAAACCAAGGATGAACCTACAGTGATACATCATAATCACCCAAAATCCATACTTTACATTAGGGCTCATGCTTGGTGTTGTACATTCTAAGGATTTGGACAAATGTGTAATGACATGTACCCATCTTTGTAATATCAAACAGTATTTTCACTGCTCTAAAAATCCTCTATACTCTGCTTATCCATCTCTCTACTTCCCCTACCCCTCTCAACCGCTGATATTTTTATTATTGCCATCATTTTGCCTTTTTCAGACTGCCATGTAGTTGGAATCATACAGAGGGGTAGACTTTCAGATTGGATTCTCTCACTGAATAATATGCATTTAGGGTTTCTCTGGGTCTTTTTGTGGCTCGATAGTGTATTTCTTTTTATCGCTGAATAATATTGCATTCCTGGATGCACCACATTTTATCCATTTATCTCTGAAAGACATCTCATTTGTTTTCAAGTTTTGGTAAATATGAATAAAGCTTCTATAAACATTGTGTGCAGGTTTTTGTGTAGGTATAAGTTTTAAAATCCTTTGGGTAAATACCAAGCAATTGCTGAATCATGTGGTAAGCGTATATTTAGTTTTGTAAGAAAATCTTAAAGATAGACAATTCCAAAATTAGTCCCAAACACCATTTATATCTCTCAAATTTATGAAAGAATATTAAACATTACTAATAATTATAGAAATGGATGTTAAAAACATATATAATTTTTTTACTAATCAGAGTAACTAAAAAAATTTATTACATCTAATATCATTCAGTATATGAGGGGCCAGCCACTTATGTCAGTGAGAGAAAGTGATATCATTCTTTAGATGTATTTTGGAAGTAACTATTAAAGTAATAAATAGGCTGTTTAAAGGCAGAAACTATATATATTCTTATTTATATAGTTTGGGATTATTTTAAATATATACCACATGCTGTTAAATTACAAACATAAAATCATTTACATCATTAGCTTGATAGGTTTAAAGTATTTACTTTTTTTAGGCCTTCTCTATTTTACTCTCCTTTAATTCAGTAGTTCTCTTGCTAGCTGCAAAATACAGGATCTCTGTATTTTTATGTTAGTTCATTGTCTGATTCTTGGGGAAGCTCCCTAGGCCTCTAAATAAAACAGATTCTTTTCTGTTTAGACCCAGGATCAACATCATCTCCTTCTGTTCAAAACTGTACTCTTAAAAGCCACCAGAGAAACCCAGTCTAAACTGGAATTTCTTAATCAACATCTTGAAATTCTTTTTCCTTTCCTCTATACAGCTTTTGAACTCAGCTTTTGATTTTTAAACAATAATTTATTAACCGCTCAAGTAATTAATTTCTGTTGTAGAAAATTCAGAAAATAAAAGAAGAAAACAGTTAATTACCTACAAACCTACCACCCAGGGATAGCAGAGTACTTTGATATTTAATTTTTAGACTTCACTTTTTTTTATGTTTGTGTATGACTACATTTTACATAAATAGTATTATACATGCTCTTTAATGATTTGCTGTTTTTACTCGACTACTTGTTTTGAAGACTTTTATGTTTCAATAAATATACACCTATGTAATTATTCTTGATTCAGCTTCTAATCTTGATCAATATGTCTAGACTCAACCTCAGAGTAAAAAAGGACCTTAGAGATAATATCATTTAACCCACTCATAGGTTAGGAAAAAAGCCAAGAGGGATGATATGGCTTCTTTAGTGCTCTGTGGCTACTGGAGGAGCCAGAACCCAAACTCATAACATCTAGTACCTGGTCCATCTCTTCACAGTTTTACAGATTCATCCCCACTGCTTGAAGCTCCATTTTCTGCTTTTCTGAAGGTCTCACATTCACAACTCAGTCTCAACCTCCATTTGAGCTCACACCATTTATCTCCTATCTCAGAGTTACTTTACTTCTTCCACTTCTACATATGATCAAATTTTCTTTTCTTGTACACTGACAGTTAACATTCCTACAACTTAAGTTTCCTTACCTGGAGCTCCTGTCAATCAAAAAATACTCTCAAATCACTAAGACTGGAGGATGAGCTGGGGGAAGGGGTCTTTCCCATGGACCAATATAATTTTGACCAGAAGGAAATGAATGGAGAACATGTTCCAGATTCCCAATTATGATGCTATGAAGACAGCAGGTGTTGGCATAGACAGTCATAAATTTGGAGGTGCTGTTAATTGAGCATAACTGAACTTTACCACTGTCATTTCTATACTCCTGTCTCTCAGGAGACTGTGGCCCTCCTGGGAATCTAGCTCATGGCTATTTTGAAGGAAAAGATTTCAACTCAGGATCTACCATTACTTATTACTGTGAAAAGAGGTAAGTGCATGTAGCCTTTCAAATATAAGATCTTGCTCATTGACTAGCAGCATGGTCTCAAACTGGTCCTCTGATTTCCTGCTGCTTCAGGATTCTGAGCTCATTCTAATTTTGAGAGATGCTTTAGTCCACTACCAGCTCTCCCTAATCTCTAGAAGACAGACTGATCCTATTTATCCTAATTAAAGTATTACTTTTTTTTCTTAGTTAAGAAAAGATAAAGTATTAAAAATGTGTTTTTCTAATGAAAAACAGAAATACAGAACATATGGAAGTGCAGATAGAATGATTTAGAGTATATCTTTAAAATATCCTAATTAAAGTTTACCCTTAATTTAGGTTACCTGATCACCCACCTTATAGATCTGGCTTTTTCTTTCCCTTGCCTCAGTCTTATTAACTCAGGATCATGTGCCCTTGCTAGTATTTCAATCTCATTACGTATCTCCAACAAATTCTGCAGTCACCTCCTGTGTTTTTCTGATTAAAAGCTGCAACTCCTTTTTAGATAGTTCACAAAGATTTATTTGATGGCTGTCTCTAGCTGTCTACTCTTTTTAAAAGCATAGATAACAGATGTTTTTTAAAAAGTTACTAAACGACGAAGAGCTTCTCTCACCCTCCCCACACAAAAACTGTGTGTAAACACATATGTTCAGAATTTCTTACTTCTCCATGTTTTATGTATCAACTCATCATTTGGGTCCTCTCCACCCCTCAGGAGAGTAATTTTACTTTATTATACTGCTTCGTAATACTGAGATAACTTAAACATACATTACAGATCAGGAACAAGGAGATGGGTTCTATCAAAGCATGAAATGCCGAAATGCAAAGACACAAAATTGGCTTTAGCTGCCTAGCTCATAAGATGTAAAGGCCAAGTGTGTCGCTGTCTAATTTCTGTTCAGATACCGCTTAGTGGGCACACGAGAACAGCAGTGCGTTGAAGGGGAGTGGAGCAGTGCTCTTCCAGTCTGTGAATTGATCCAAGAAGCTCCCAAACCAGCTCTACAGACTGAGGGCGAGAAGGCACTTGTAAGTAGTAGACTCTTGTCTGTCTTGTTCACAGTTGTATCTCTAGGGCCTGGCATTGCTCCTGCCACATGCTTAGTAAATATCTGTTCAATTTGGGATGTATTTGAATAGGTTGGCCTTGGCCTGTCAGATGGGGCTCATAAACTATTAACTCACATTTTTATATATGGAGGTTCCCATTTTCCACTCTTATCACAAATACCTCATGAGGCCCTGTGGAGCTGTTGTCTCATGTACTTTGTAGAGCAAGATACATAAACTCATATCTTAGACTTGGGAGTTCTTCTGTGAAAAGTCTCTAAAATTCTTCTAAACTCCAAAAAACACTGAACAGGTCAATTTTCACTGAGTCTCCTCTTTAGTTTAATAATAAGTGTATTTAAACATTATGTTGAAGGCCCAGATCCCTACTTAAGTTAACCTGGTTCTGAGCCCTCACTCAGGGATGTAAGCACTATTCATAGGCTTTAGAGAGAACTGGGTCTCAGTTTTTAAGTTGGAACTTAATTTTTTTTTCTCTCTCTCTTCAGCTTGCCTTTCAAGAAAATAAGGAACTTTGCAAAGCCATAGAGAACTTTATGCAAAGATTAAATGAAAATTGTTTAACGATGGAGGAACTGAAATATTCTTTGGAAATAAAGAAAGCTGAATTGGAGGCAAAAATGTTTCCTGACACTGTAGCTGAGCAGACTGGGTAATGGAAATGCACCTATGAATAAATCTTCCTCTTGGTTCTGAAATTGGTTTCAGATTTTTCTCTCATTGAACTGAAAAACAACTTCGTAGTAACCAACTGTGGTTATATAACACACCGTGTTTATGTTGCACTCAAAATGTGGAAAGACCAAGTGTGGTGGTTGTCTAAGACCAGAATTAGCAACACATGAATGGGGAACAAGGAGTTTAATTTCCTGTCTGTAAGGAGAATGGGAAGCTTGGATCACAGCTTAGAGTGTGCCTCATATTTTAATACGAGACAAATGAGGAGGCAAAAATGAACCCCAAATTAACCAAAATTTATGAGGTAAAAATTAACCTCTCATTTTGGGAAAATAGGCTAAGAACAGTTATATCTTAAAATGACCTATTGAGAAAAAAGTAGAATTAGGACCCAAACTCTCTCCAACATCCCGTTTATGAAACCAGATTTCCAAATCTTCTTTAGTAATATCATTCTCTGCCTTTTAGATGAAACTCTGCCCTGCGTGGTAAATTTGAGGTGGTGCAACACAAATGAATATATTCTCTTCTTTTTGTTGAGGGTAGAAGACATAAGAACCCTAAGATTTTCCTGTCCAGAAGTCATGCTGAACTGATATGACAAATTTCTTCCATCTTGCACTGTGACCTGTACTTAAAACACATAGGAAATCTGGATAAAATACAAAATTCATAAGAGAGCTTGAAATAATTGAAAATCTCTAGGTAAAGTCACGAAGGAGAATAACAGATGGCCTCTCAAGTAACCCACAGTCTATTAATAGATACAACACACGCACAATTAATTAATTCAGGGTTATTAGAATGAAATAAACACTTTTCACAGAACAGTGTGCTGTGGGAGCTCAGATGTCACGAGGGTGATTTCTGTCTGGGAGAAGGTGGCTGGAAATTGTCATAGTCATTTGAACCTTTGAAAGTGAGTAGGAGTTAGAGACAAAGATTACTGAGAAGACATTTCGAGTGGAAAAAAGATTTAAGAAATGTAGTAAGAGCATTATGAACTTTTTTACCAAGAAA
Organism: Rousettus aegyptiacus; assembly: GCF_014176215.1. Classification (NCBI taxonomy): domain Eukaryota; kingdom Metazoa; phylum Chordata; class Mammalia; order Chiroptera; family Pteropodidae; genus Rousettus; species Rousettus aegyptiacus. The sequence goes on from NW_023416292.1 coordinate 4,478,723, forward strand.
ATTCACTCCTAGGATTAATCTAACTTGAGAAAAATAATTTTTAATTTAAAACTATTATATTAGTGGCTAGATCATCTACAGTAGCAAGACCTTGTAAGCATTTGAAATGTCCAAACCAGAAATGTTTAAATAAACCGGTACATCAAATGTAATGCAGCCTTTTACACTGATAATTTTGAACACAAAATCTTAAAAAATGATTTAAGTAAAAATAGAATACAGAAAAATAAGTATTAATGTTTGCACTTATTAAAACTTTTATTATTGTAGAAAAGCACAAGGCAATATTAGGCACAAATGAAAACAGTTGTCTTAGAATGATGAAATTACAGGTATTTATTCTCTTAAACTTCTTTAATGTTTTAAATAGAGTTTTTAATAATTTTTTTGAAAAAACGCTGTGAAGAGGCAGGAAAGATGGGGCATGTTTAGGGAATAGCACATAGCCTAAATCAACCTAGATCTTTAAAGCATAAGAGGTGATGAGAGAAAAGGCTAAAAAGGTATATTACTGCGAGTTTATAGAGGGGTTTTAAAGGGTATGTTAGAGATTTTAAACTTGATTTGGTAGGCAATGAGTTAAGATGGAAGACTTTTAAGCAAGAGAGTGATGAGGACAGAATATAGAATATTTCTCTCACAGCAATAGGTAGTATAGGTGGAAGTGGAAAGAGAATTAAGAAAGAGAATCCATTGAAAGGGCTACTGCAATATTCCACATGAGAAGCAATGATGACCTGAACTGGCTTGATGGCAGTAGAGACAGAAAAGAAACAGCAGACGTGAAAAACATTGCAAAATCCAATGAAAACAACTTGTCCACTGATTGAATGTTAGACGGGGAGGAAGAGGAAGGGTTTAAAGATGAATCTGAAATTCCGTTCCTGGGAGCTTGGATTAACATGGGAGTCAGAAGGTGAGGCTTCTGTGCAGGAAAGGAGAAGTTTCCTGTTGGATGTGCTGAGTATAAAGTGCTTGTAAGATGTCCAATGGCCAAGAGCAAAATGTAAGTCTGCATTTATGAGAGTAATTAGAGAGAGATGTAGTTATGGGGTAGTTCTCTTACAGGGAATAGTCAGAGCCATGGTAAGTTAATTAAAAATGTGAAGAAAAAAATTTTTTTGAAGAAGAACCTGGGATATATCTATATTTAGGTATGAGAAGGAGGAAGAGGAGGTAACGACAACTAAGAAAGAGCAATTAGTAAGATGGGGGAATCAGGGAAGTTCAGGATCACAGAAGCCAAGGGAGAAAGAGAGTTTCAGAAAGGAGATGATCAGCAGTGTTTGAGGCTGCCAAGAAATGGTAAGAAATGGGGTAAAGAAATTTTGGATTTGGAGACAAGAGCATGCCTGAAAGAGGTCTGTCAGTAAGGGTGGGGAGAAGCCAGGTTGGAAGGCCACAAAAGGGGGGGCTTGAAGTGATTAATGAGAAAGAGTAGGCAGGAAATGTAGGAGCCTCTTCAAAAGTCCAACAGAAGACAACTGGAATTTGAGGTTTCAGCAAGATTAAGGGAACATTTCAGGAGGAAAGCCATTGCAAATAAGAACAAACAAATCTCTTCTGAAACAAGAGCGAATACTAGAGAAAACTTGAGGCAGAGAGAAGATAATGCAGAATATTTTTAGCAAAGTAAAAGGCAAGGTCATCTGCTGAGAGTAAGACAATTTGGTGACTTAGAGAGAAAAATTTGTAATAGTCACTGTGGAAAGAAAGGACTCCAATAGATTGGGAAATGGTATTTTAAAGACCCAACTTAAAGATGATATTTTCTCTAACTCAGCTCTCAAAACTTTGCACAATGTGGAATCCTTTCTGCTCATTGTCAAATCAGCGAATCAGTCTCACCTTTGTGTCTTGGCCCGTATTCCTTTTACCTCTAACATTGTATTTTCATCTAATAATTTCCACTTTTCATTCAAAGCCCAGCCCAAATGTCACATCTTCTGTCAAAACTTCTACTGTGGTTCAACTTCTTTTTTTTCTGAAATCTTTATGAGACTTTTCATGTTAATTACAGAAAAAATAAAGTTATAAGGAAGAAATGGTCTTTAATAGTAATTTCCTGAGCATACAAATATTATTATTATTATTACCATTATTATTATTTGTTATTTATGCCTTCAGCACCTGGTCTTCCTAGGTGGTTTACCCATCCAAGTACTAACCAGGCTCACCCCTGCTTAGCTTCCGAGATCAGACATGAGGCTTATTCAGGGTGGCATGGCCATAGTTCACAGATCATGGCTCCACTGGGTCATGAACTCAGGACCTTCTGCATGTAAAGCAGACGTGCTAACTGCTACATTATGGAATCACATCCCTGGGCATACAAATCTTAATCTTGAGGATTAATAGCTTAATTGATAATCTCAAGCCCTCACAGGCTTTCTAGAGCTACGTAATAACAAACATGACTGGCTCTTCATCGCAGTCTTCTAGCAGCACTCAATGACAGACAAACTTCTGGAGATCATTTGGTGCCCAGCATTTAGTAGTAGTGGTGGTAATAGTTTACGTTAACTGAGTAATAATATTGTTCTAGGCAACTTGGCACGCAGCAGGGACTCAGTATGTGTGTTAAACTCCCTACCATTTGCGCTCTTGGGGTGGGATGAAGACCAGCATAAGGCAAGGTCATCCACAGGTAACTGAGCCCCAGGAAAGCCTGCTGGACTTATGGAAAAGGGATCATTTTTTGAACCTAGTTTGAACCCTGCGGTACCCAAGGTTTCCAGGCTGGCTGGATTGCATTTTGTTTAACTGTCTCATGTTTATGAAAAGAAAAAAAATTCTGGCATCAAATTCGTATTATCTTTTCATTTAGGGGAAATGGCTGGCAGAGGAGAAAAATGATTGCAACATGTTATCAAGAATGAGGGTTAGTGAAGAGGAAGGAGATTAGGTAAATACTGGTGCTGTATTTCTGCTGTTAATTATTCACTGGGCCAGTAAAGAGCCACTGCCCATCGTTTCCATTCAGCTGTCCCTGATCAGCCAATTACATTGCTGGGATTCCGAGACTTTTTGGTGAACAATTACTAGCCAACTTCAGGGTTTTCTGGTAAACTGTTATCTGAGGAGAAACTAAGACTGTTAGAGATAAAGGCAGTTTTCTTTCTTAAAAACTACACAAGGCACCATAATAGAGTCTTCTATTTCTTCCTCAGCTACCTGCAGGTCAGTGAATTCCTTGGGGTACCTTGGGAGAAAGGCTGGTGGTTTGGCCCTTTGAAGAGTATAAGATTAGAAGGATAAGACACAGACAAAAACTTGGGGGTGTTTTAGCAGAATCTTTTCAGGAGTATTGCATTAGAGGGTAGCATGATTTGAAGAGTATTTTTAACCCCTCTTGATCTTCAATTTTTTATTATAAATGAGGGAATAATAATGCATACTAATATAATAAACTGAAGCAGAAAAGAAGATGTTATTATTGTTATCATATCTCAAAGTTGAGTGTGTTGATTCATCCTTCCCCTGCCCCTCCAATCCCCCATCTCTCCATACAGGGGCATTGAGGCAGGAGGTAAGCCAGGCTTCCCAAAGGGGCTTAAAGGAGACCTGGTTTTCGTAGTCTACATTTTGAAAATTGATGTGATTTCCTTTGGAGATTTTTATTAACCCCTCCACACGTTCTTCACCAATGACAGTAAAGACCTTTAGATTTTGTAATAAGGAAGATGTTGGTCAGTCTCCAGTTAGTTTTTGAAGCTAGAAGCTGTGGTCATCTTCACCTCCTTTCTCTCCCTCACTTTTCAAATCTGGCGATGTTGATTATCACTTCTTGAAATCCTCTTCTTGTTTGGGTAGGACATAGTATTATTTCAGTCTCATTTTAATTCTTCAGCCATTTTTTGTTGGCTCCTGTTTTGTCTCTAAATATAGTAGTACAAGGAGAATGAAAAGTAGAGTGTTTAGAAGAGGAAGAAGCATCAAAGAAGGTTTGTATTAAGTGTAGAAATACATTTGAATGTAATATGAGCCCAGAATGAAGGAGCTTATAGGTAAAGAAATTTTAGGAAGGGAGTGGAAAGTGTGGAAGCACGTTCCTTCTGGTGTCTGAGAGTGTGATTGAGAGTGCAGGTATAAGCAAGGAAACATTCCACCTGAGACTGGAGAAAAATATCATTCTGTACAAAAGTATCTAAGTTTTAAAAGGGAGAGTTTAGATAAAATAAACACATTGACTTGAAAAGTAATCTCTGATAGATGTACAAATTTGAGGCTGAGGATTTTCCCAGTGCCTTCCAAATTGTACTACATTGGTCAGTGCCAGTGGTATTTTTTACAAGATACCATTCATGTTGACTATGGCTCTTGGATTGGTTTTATTTCCAAAGAAATTTAAAAGATGATGATGTAACTGAAATATGGGGGCATTTGCTAGGGAAGTCTTAGCTTTTCAGTGGGCAGTTACAGAATTCTCCACTTTACAGGGACTGGAAAGATGATCTAAGTTTAAAATTATTTTAGTGATGAGAAACTGAGATCCAAGAAGCTGATGTAGCTTCTTAAAGATCAGATGGTGGTATTTCACAAAATTGGATGATGATATTGCCGGGACTTAAACTCAGGTCTTCTCAGTTCGTGAGTCCTAGCCTCCATCTCCATACTCCATGGTCTGTTGAGTTCTATGCAGGTTCTGTTGAGGGATTTCAAGGAGCAGAACGGTGAACTGCAAACATTGTACCTGGCCCACTGAGCCACCACAAATCCTGAGAACAAGTGAGGGAAGTCAAAACGATGTATTATTTCTACAAAATTAACAAAGCAGTTTACGTTTTATTTCATTAGGTTCTCAGTAAAGCAGTTAGTCATTCTTAAGAGGATAAAGCTAAATTAAATTTCATCAATTTCACATTTGTTGTATAACTATTATATGCCAGTTACAACAGCAAGTTAGGACTAAAAAATTGGATAAATACATTTACCTTTAAGGGATCTACAATCTATTTTGGGAGGTGAAAGCGAGTATATAGTTACAATATAATGTGGTGTTATAATCAAGGTATCAGAAAAGTACTAGGGGACCATAGAAGAGAGTGATGTTTCCTGATGGTGTCGGGCAATTCTTTACCAAGGAGGTGACATTTGGCCTTGATGTTGGCAATAAAAGCATTCATGCACAACAGACTGTATGCAAATACTTGCAAGTATGTAAAAAAATTCAAAGATGTGTTTTGGGAGAGGTGAAGTACCTTCAGACAGTTGAAGCATGGTGTTTTAAGTGAGCAGAAGCACAGGTAGAGGTTTGGGGACCTAAGGAATTGGGAACCATTGAGGTTTTTAAGTAACTTCCTTTTTAGGATTATAACTGCATCAATGTAGAAGCTGGCTTACAAATGTTTGGATACTATTGCAGTGGTCTAGGCTGGAGTGAAGAGAATTATGAGACCCTAACCCTGGACTATGGAAGTGGGGAGTAAAAGAGAGCAACAAATTCTAATGCTATTGTGATCACATGATAGGATGTGGAGACTCTAAATAGGAAAGAGGCCAAGAGAGAGGAGGCTAGGATGACTCGGATTTCTGGGACCCTGGGTGAAGATTATTACTTTAGCTGAAACAGAAAGCACAGAGGTCAAGTACCGTTGAAAGGAAGATGGTGTGTTAGTCTGGGATCTGTTGAATTCAAGGTGCCTGGGAGATAGAAATGGAGCAGTTGGATATACTGATCTGAACCATGTAAATTATCACTTAAATTAAAAAGAAACACTTAAAAAAATCTAATAAGTGGTTGCCAGGGCTGGAGGTGGGTGAGAAATAGGGAGAGGTTGGTAGAAGGGTATAAACTTTCAGCTATAAGATGAAGATTTGAGGATCTAATGTAAAACATGGTAGTCACCGGCTGAAAACCCTGTATTATAATTAAAACTTGCTAAGAGAGTAGAACTTAAATGTTCTTGCCAAAAATAAAAAATAAAAATAAGAGAGAGAGATAAATATGTAAGATGATAGATGTGTTAATTAACTAGATGATGGGAGAGGGGACTATTTTTACAATGTGTATGTATATCAAATCACCATGATGTGCACTTTAAATAACTTTTAATTTAGTCACTCATACCTCAATAAAGTTGAAATTAAAAAAAAATTCAATGGAGTCAAAAGTTTTAGCTTACTTTCAGGATTGCAAGTGAAAAGTATAATAATTTATTTCTGGATTTGTAAAGAAAACTCACAAATAGTTATACCTTTAAAAAACAGAAATGTTAATTTAAATATTATCCCAGCTCCCCAAAAAACAACCCCCCCTCAAAAAAAAAAAACAATATACTGAGATAACCAGTCACAATTATAGACTTTTCCAAGGTTAAAGGTTACGTTCAAGTGGCAAAGCTATAATTTCTAAAGTCCAGGAACAAATTCTTTCTTAGAAATATCATTTGCAAGGTCAGTTTTTTGATGTAGATATAAGCTTTTGTGCACCTTCAGGGGAAGAGAAAGTATTTCCTCCTTATTTTGCTGAGATATTTTTTACTGGCTTTTAAAAGAGCCATAATTTTCAGGCTAAGCATGGGAATTGCACTAGTTGGCAAAAAGAGTAAAGGAGGCTGGGCTGAATGGCTCAACATTTACACATGGGAAGTAATAGGGCAGAATAAGATTTTTATTCATAACTGAGTTTCTGGAGCATATAAAGTTTTGCACCAATAGGAGACTGTTGGGCTTAGAGGTCTGAGTGATTCATGGATGATGGTCAAAGTCATAGGAGTAGATGAGTCTCTCTCAGGAAGACAGTTAAATAAAGGCGAGGGATGAAGCAGCCCTGGGCAGGCCCCCATGGGAGCCAGCATCTCTGCTCTGGGTGTGGGACTGGGTTTCACTGTGACCAAAGGGCACAGTGAAGACTCAACCAAGTGCTTCTGGACCAAGTCCAGTGGGCTTTCCTCTGCACTGAGGCATAAAGTATCTTGGAGATTCAGCCATCTGTCATTACAGTTTTACAACATTATTATAATGATGTTTTGACTCTAGGAATTCCGGTCCTGTCAGAGTCACATTGCAACATCAATGCTGTCACTCTCTTCCCTAAAATTTTTTTTGAATATTTACTATGTGCCATCCATGTTCCAAGCCCAGCTCCCTCTTAGCAATTCTGGGAGACATGTATAGCTATCAATCTTATTTTATAAAAAAGGAAATTGAAGCTTAGAGGAGCTCAGAGTATCTGGCCTGGGGACACACAATTCTCTTGTGATAGAACCGTGGTTGAACTCACAGGGCCTGGGACTGGCTCCAGAACCCATGCCCCAGGGCCTGGCCACATACTATCCACCTATGCCTGTGGCCTGGTGTGAGGCTGAGTGATATAAATCCCTCAGAGTGTAAGGTTTGTGAGGCGGACTTTTACCTCCTGTCATAACCTGTGGAGGGAGGAGCACTAGTTTTTTAAATTTCTTCCCTTTACACTGTCCTCAGTTGACTGGTTGATTATATGATGACTTCAGGTTATGGATGGAAAAAACCCTACAATAAAATCGCTAGGTTGGGTTCTCATTAAGATACAGGTGTGTCTTGCTTTAAAATCAATTAACCATAAATTGTTCCTTGGTGCTTTTGAATGTAAATTCAACAAATATTTATTGAGTACTTTAACCATGAAGCAGAGTGCTAGGTACTAGGCAGGACAGAGATGAATAAGAACTCACCCTCAGACTTCAAGTAGTGAAGACAGACTTCAGCTGGTAGTTACAAACCAAGTTAGAATCAGAGTTATAAACACGACATTGTAATTAGAATATGGAGACTTGCCTGGAGGACAAGAGGGGGCGTTGGAGAAGGGACTGGCTGAATGAATAGGAATTGAGGAGGAAAGAGCAATGGGCAGGGTAGGAGGGGTGAAAGTGTTTGGAATTGTTGGAGATCCAGGTTAGTCCCCACCAGATGGAACGTGGGGCTCAGACAAAACTACTAAAAAGTTATTCACCAGAAGCCAACTGAGTGAATGCCAATTCCTGAAGGATCAGTTCACTGAAGTCAATTTGTTGAATTTATCACATCGTTAATTTATTTAATATCATTTTAATAAGTATTCACTGATTATATTCGATAATTATAAATGTATTCTTTCTGAACATAGGGAATGAATATGTTCTTTGTAGCAGCATTTTAAATATTTTTTGTTCCTTTTTCCGAAGGTAAGAATTTAATCTTATGGCTGTGTTTTTATAAATATACAGATAATGTTTCCTGGAGTAAATTCAATATATACATTTTTCTTGTGAATATATAGTAATAACAACTGAAACAATTTATATGGGAAATTTTCACTTTATACTATTATCCTCTTGATTTATTATGGTGAAATTCTATTTTGCCAACATATCAGTATTTTGAAATCTCTTTCTTCAATTTCAAGGAAGTTCAGTAAACGTGGCAAATCTACCGACATCAAAAATTAAAGAAACTTATTTCTATAGTTTTTTTGTAGTTCAAAGAAGTTTTTATTGCCTGGGAAAAATTTATCATATTTAGTAAATTTCACACATGATTTAGTGGACTGATTTTTATTATGTGGAATTTGCCTTGACTTCAACTGTCTCCCGTCTCATCGGATTGCTAGGGCAGAAGGACAGAGACCTGAGATTGGGGGAGATATACTAGGAAAACAGAGAGAATGAAACACAAGAGAATGTGCCTAAAATGTGGTTTCTGGCTCCTCCCAACTGACAACTGGTAGAGGAATGGCTTCATCAGAATTGAATTTTGGAAAGATAAGATTCTGAGTCATTACTCAATGAAGAAGTTAGGCCTCTCTACATAGTGTGAAGGGCCACTAAAAACTTTTTTCTTCTATAATGTGGGACAGAAACATCTATGAGGGAAATATTGAGGTGACTCCTTTTTATCTAAATGGATGTGTGCTTAGTATGAATTATGGACACATGGGGAGTGTAGACTCATCTAGATCTAACAGAGATATCAGAATAAAAGATGAAATTCAACAGTATTTAGGAGTGAACTTTGTGTATTCCTTTAAGGACAAGACTTTCTAATGTAAATTTAAGATATGTTGTTTTTACCAAAGGAAACAGGAGTGGTGGTGAAGAGAGAAATCTCCTTCATGATTTTGTTTTAAATAAGTCTTTAAATAGTCTAATTAAATAACAGAAGTACATTTGTCACATATATTTTTCTTTTTCTTTTCCCATCTCTACATATCTACATATATAGGTCTCTATATATCTACACATATAAAAAACTATTTTTTCAAAACTGCAAATTGCTTGATGGTCCATTGTCTCAACTGACAGTTGTCATGAAGAGCTCCCAAAACTATATATAGCAATCCAACCACGCTTCTCTAGATCATCATTTTCTTGTCTTTTCATTTAGCTTTATTTTACATTTGTTTCCTCTGCCATTTCCTTGGTCAGATCTTCTCTGTGGCTCATCTGGCAATTGCAGCAGTCTTCTTAATTAACTTCCTTGTTCCTGCTCTCTGTTCACTTCAGTCTCTCATGTACATATCTGCCATAGTGATCTTCTTAAATTACAATAATATATCACTCCTTAGCTTAAGAATAAACAAACCAAAAACAAAATACAAATTAAAAAAATGGATCATTATTCCCCAAAGAGTAGTGTCCATAAATTCCTAAACTTGGCCCTTATGTCCTATTCTGATACACATAGGTTCTCACTCTTTAACTGTCTCCTTATCTCAGACACTTTATTTTCCAGCACAGTATTATCTACTGCTCCCCAATTTCCCTGCATCCATTTTCTAACTTTTATAACAAACCTAATGCAGATACAGCCACCTCCCATCTTTCCACTCAGAATTCATTCCTCCTCTGAGCAGAATGCTCCCGCAGAGGCTAACACTCACTGGTATGTGTTGTGTAACATTTGTGCATATGTCTTTTCTTCTAATCTAGGCTGTAATTTCCTTGAAGACACAGATCCCATAGCCTTCATTCTGGTGCTTTATGATAAGTAAGAATTCAATGACTGTTTACTAAACTGAATTCTTTCAGTAGAAAAGGATCAGAGAAGCAACAGGTCATGTACCCTCCAAGAGCTCCAAGTGGAACCGTTGATAGAAAGGGGAAAACGACAGCCTGGTCCTTCTCCAGAGTGTGGAGAGTCTCTGATTCAACTCTGTTCCAAATAACCTTGGTTGCTGCTCTGTTGGCTACTGTTCTTGGTGAGTAATAGGGAGACGAGTTCAGACTGGCAACAAATACTCAAGATCATCTACTTCTTTGTTCACTTTTAAGACTAACAAAGAGAAGATTAAGGCTTTAGCAGAAATCCAGCTTCAGCAACAAAGGGTTTATTTGACCAGGAATTTGGAATTTATTTGAAATTTGGAATTATTTGGAATTTAGGGAGAATTTGCTTTACCTGTACAAGAGGCAGTTTTCTAGACACTTTCCCCTAGAATTCTTCTCCAGGAATTTCCCAATCTGTCTCCCAACAATGACTTGAAACAAATCTAGATTATCTATCAGCCTGGCTGAACAATTTTCACTTCAGTGGGTTGATCCAGAATGGAGAGGGGAAGTGTACACTAGTACTGTGGCTCCTAAAAGGTAAATTGGTTTTGTATTTAATTCTTGCAAGGAAAGCAGGATTAAGGCTTTTACTGTTCAAGGGCTTTATGCTTCTTCCTTCATATCATTCAAAATCCAAAAGGTGCAAAAAAGCACAAATTAAAAGTTATTCTTATTACTATCCCAGCAACCCAGTTACCCTTTACAGAGGCAAACAATGTTACATAAAGTAATTATTAGTGAAATACTCTATTTCTTTGGGGGAAAATTGTAGGGACTTCTGGCTTTGCACAGATACATCTGATTCAGCAGATATGGGAAATCTGACAGACTAATGAAATCATGTCTGCCATCCTTTTAAAATAAATTATCTCATATACAACAGGAAAAGAATGAAAAATTTCTGCCTTTTATTATTATCATTGACCACTCACTGCATTCATTGAATAATAGAGATAATAGGAGTTATTGGTTTTCTTTACTAGAGGAGAAAAGAATGGTTCTTATTCTGAAAATCATACTACTGTAAACATTAAGGTACTGTGTCCCAAGCTTCAACTTCTGGTGCTCTTTGTCATTTTCGTGTCCAGGTGATTGTGGTCCCCCTCCCTATTTAAACTTTGCTTCTCCAATAAAAGAATCGAATGAGACAAACTTCAAAACTGGAACTGTTCTGAAATACACCTGCCGCCCTGGCTACACGAAGACTGCCAGTTCACGATATCAGTCCCTTACCTGCAGTCCGGAAGGCACATGGAGCCACAGTAATTTCTGCGTCAGTAAGTAGGAACATTTATTTTTCTTATTTGTGCTTTTCTCATTTTTACAAAGTTGTCTCAGGGACTAAGCTTTCTGAATGCAAATGAGAATCTTTAGTCACTAAGAAACCTACTCAATTCGTCAATAACTGATTTCAATGTACACAGGTATGCCACTTTTTCAAAAATATAAACAAGCAAACAAATAAATAAAAGAGAAAAATTAGGAGTTATCTAGTTGCACTGAAAAATAAGTCCATTCTTTACAACATAATTCAGTAAATACTTCTTCCAGAAGTTAACTATAAATTCAATTTTAATACATTGAAAATGAGATTCACTCTTTACAAATTGTACAAAGTTATATGACTAGAAAGTGATAATGCAGTTTCCAAAGAAAACTCACCCAAAATACTTGCCATGTTTGGAAGAAGATGCTATGACTCTCTCTCAGTTGAGACTATATTCTGTGATGTTTTTCTGATAATAAGGGTGTACAATCTATACTATTTTTTGTTTGTTTTTCCTTTTGTGACCAAGGTCATGCATATTTGAATGGCCTGAGTTCAAAGTACACACAACTGCCATAAAATGAAACATAACTTCCTGGTCGGTGTGCTAAATCCTAGACTGTAGATGTGATTGCCACAATAATTTAGCTGACCATTTTTCTCTATTGGTAAAAGATACCAGAAAAAATGAGATCAAGTTTTGAATTTATTTTTTTTACTCCAAAATAAAAATTCAGTGAACCAGGATCAGAAATAAATTCGAATTTGAACCTCTGGTCTTTCTGGAAGCAGAGATCAAAGCTTCTCTAATTCTGTATCTGTGAGTAGTTGAAATCACTAATCTTCATTTTTAATTTTCTCTCAGAGAAATCATGCAGCAACCCAGGAGAATTACATAATGGGCAAGTGATCATTAAGACAGATCTCTCTTTTGGATCACATATCGAATTCAGCTGTTTAGAAGGGTGAGTGCAAGGTAATCTAGAAATAATACATTTTTTAAAAATTAATTTTTAAAAATAGCTAATGTGTTTAAATGTTTCAAAAGAAATGATATAAGAAATTATATACTTAGAATCCTCGCATCCACGCTATCATCATCCATCTCATTCTTTCCTGCCCTTAAACAAGGATCTACTTTTATTGGTTTCTTATGCATCTTTCTAGTGCATTTACTTTTACAAACACAAGCTAAGAAATTAGTATATTAGTTTTTATTTTGCACCTTTTCAATAACAAATGTAGTTTTGAATCTTGCTTTATTTTTTTACTTATCAATATATATAGAAGACATTTCTGTGCTTTTGCATAAAGAGGTTCCTCATTTATTTCCTTTTATAACTGCATAAAATTTTATTGTGGGATATATCATGGATTAACAATCTTTTTGATGGATCCATGAATATTTCCAATCTTTTGCTACTCTGAACAGTACTCTTATTAATTATCTTATATATATTGTTTTGTACATATAGAGTTATATCTGTAGGGCAAAATCCTAGAATGGGATTTCTGGGTCAAAAAATCATATATTTGAAAATTGGAAAAATATTGCAAATTGTTCTCATAGGGGATTACATGATTTTGCAGATATGCTAATTTTGTTTCTCCATAAACTTTCCAAATAAGTGTATTGTCAACTTTTGAAAACATGTCAGAATTTTGAAAATTTTCCAATTTTAGAGGCAAAAATAAAATCTCACTATAGTTTCAGTGTATATTTCTCTTATTATGAAAGTCGAGCATATTTTTTTACGTTAAGAGATGTTTATATTTATTTGTGTACTACTTGGATGCCTTTTGCCTATTTTCTTCTTTTGAGTTGAATTTTTGGTTCTTAACTCCTAGGTGATATACATACATGAACATATGTATTAGGATTTGGACCTTGTTTCTGATATAAGCTCAACTTTTCCCCAAAGTACGTAATTTTTTTTTTAACTTGGCTATCGATATGTTTTTTCTTCTCAAGGAGAATTTTTTTTTATGTTGTCAAATTTATCAATCTCCCTTTTAAAAATGGCTTCTAGATTTTAGGTCTTATTTTAAAAGGCTTTCCCCAATACAAGATTTTAAACTATTTTCCCAGATTTATTCTACAACTTTATGTTGTAGAATATTATATCTTATATCCTTTAACATTTAAGCTTTGATCCATTTGGAGTCAATATATTGTATAGAGTATATGAGGTACATATCCTAGTCTATATTTTTCTGCGTGGCTTTCCTGTTATCCCAATTTCATTTATTAAAAAGTCTATCTTCAATCTAATGACTCGGGAATGCTTTTTGATATTATATTAAACTCCTATATACAACCGGGTCTTTTTCTGGACTTTTCATTGAATGCCATTGTTTTGCCTGCATATTCATATATACAATTTACAGTCTTCTATTTATTGAGGCTTTATATGTCTTAATAGCCAATATGGATCTATTGCTCTTCTTTTTCAGAATTTTCCTGACAATACCTTTTTTTTCCTATGTAAACTTTAAAGTTCAGCATATTTTAAAATCAGTCTTGGATTTGTTTTTAACTTAATTTTAGGAGAATTTTTTTTTAAATGTTGACTCTCCCTAGATATTTTACTGTAGGGGAGGCAAAACTTTACCTCTACCTCTTAGAATCTCTGGTGAGGCCTAAGAATTTCTTTGAGATAAGACAGATTAACGAGACAAAAGCATACAGATTTTATTTTTACATGTACATGGGAAACTTCACAAGAAAATAAAGACCCCAAAAGCAGTTAGTTTGAACAAAGAACAATAACTGTAGAACAGTAACTAAAATAAATGGAGAAACAAAGTAAGGTAAAGTAAGACAATACCTGTTTGTACATATTTCTCTTGGTCTCAATGCCCTCTTTGGTGAAAAGAACGTTCTTTTCCTCTTGGTGTAGAGAAGGCACCTTTCTCATGGGAGTTTGCTCTCCTGCTTTCAGGAAGAAATGGGAAGATCAGAACATCCTTCCTACACCAGCCATTTTTCAAGCACTTTTAACTCTAAATAAACTTTATGCTAAAGTCAAATTTTGATGTGGCATATTCTGCCCCATTAATTTTCGCTTTTTCTCCTTTATTCTTTCAGGAATGTTTCAAAGTTTTCTTCAAGTGGATTTTGCATTTTTTGAAGTGTTTAAGTCTAGATATTTATTCTTGCTATTTTAATTTTCTTTTATCATTTTAACCATTTTTAATTTAAAAATTTTTAAAGATTTTTATTAAAATACAGCCAGCATACAATATTGTATTACTTTCAGATGTATACTGTAGTTATTCAACATTTATATACCTAAAGAAGTGATCACCACTTTGAGCCCAGTGACCATCTGACACCTTACAATGCCATCACAATATTATCAAGTATATTCCTTAAGCTGTATAACACTTCTCCATGACTTATTTTCTTCATAACAAGAGGAAATTTGAACCTATTATTCCTCTTCGCCTTTTTCCACCCCTTTTTCTGATTTTTCAATTATAGTTTACATTCAATATTATTTTATATTAGTCTCAGGTGAACAGCATAGTGGTTAGACATACATATAATTTATGAACTTTCCCCCTGACTAGTCTAGTACCCAACAGACACTGTAAATAGTTATTACCATGTTATTGACCGTATTCCCAATGCTGTATTTTAACATCCCCATGACTCTTTTGTAACTACAGATTTGTGCTTCTTAATCCCCTTATCTTTCTCACTCAATCTCAGACCTCTCTCAACTGGCAACCACCAGCTTGTCCCCTGCGTCTATGAGTCTGTTTCTGTTTTATTCATTTAGTTGTTCTTTAGATTCCACATGTAAGTGAATCATATGGTATTTGTCTTTCTTTGTCTGACATATGTCACTTAGCATAATACCTTCCAGGTGCATGCATATTATCACAAATGGTAAGATTTCATTCTTTTTTTTTTACGGGTGAGTAATATTCCAATTTATATATGCATCAATTCTTCTTTATCAAATCATCTATTGATGGGCACTTACATTGCTTTCATATCTTAGCTACTGTAAATAATGCTGCAATGAACACAGGGGTGCATTTATCTTTTCGAATTAGTGTTTTGGATTTTTTTTCCGGACAAATACCCAGAGGTGGAATTGCTGGGTCATATGGTAGTTGTATTTTTAATTTTTGGAGGAATCTCCACACTGTTTTCCATGGTGGCTGCAGCAATTGGCAATCTCACCAACAGTGCATGAGGATTCCCTTTTTCCTACATCCTTGCTAACACTTGTTTGTTGATTTATTGATGATGACCATTCTAATAGGTGTTAGGTGATGTATCATTGTGGTTTTAATTTGCATTTCTCTGATGATTAGTTACTTTGAGCATCTTTTCATATGTCTATTGACCATCTGTATGCCCTCTTTGGAGAAATGTCTATTTGGGTCCTCTGCCCATTTTTTAATTGGATTGTTAGTGTTTTGATGTTAAGTTGCATGAGTTCTTTATAAATTTTGGAGGTCAACCCCTTTTTTGATGCATCATTGGCAAATATCTTCTCCCATGCAGCAGGAATCTTTCTGTTTCATTGATGGTTTACCTTCCTGTGCGAACCCTTATTAATTTGTTTATTTTGTTTGTTTGTTTTCCTTGCTTGAGGTGACCTATCAGAAAAGATATTCCTAAGAACAATGCCAGAGAGTTTATAGCCTATGTTTTCTTCTAGAAGTTTTATGGTTTGGGGTCTGTCATTTAAGTCTCTAATCTATTTTGAGTTTATTCTTGTATATGGTATAAGAAGTGGTCTGGTTTTTTTTTCTTTATGTATCTGTGAAGTTTTCCAACACCATTTTGATTGAATAAACTGTCTTTACCCCATTGTATATTCTTTCCTCCTTTGTCATAGATTAATTGACCAAATAGGTGTGGGTTTCTTTTCTGGGCTCTCTTTTCTGTTCCATTGATCTATGTTTTTGTTTTTATGCCAATACCTTGCTGTTTTGATTACTGTAGGCTCATAGTATTGTTAGATGTCGGGTAGTGTGATACCCCAATTTTGTTCTTTTTATTCAAGATTGTCGTGGCTATTTAGGGTCTTTTGTCATTCCATATAAATTTTAGAATTATTTGTTCAAGTTCTTTAAAAAGTACCAATTACACTTATTGATATAACTGATTGCTATAGACTTGGTTTTATTATGTTATTTCATATTTTATACTCTCTGTATTTGCTGTTTAAGAAGGTTTAAAATTTGGTTCTAGTGGTTACTTATATACATTTACATTTATATAATATTATTATTTCCCTTTATTTTTAGGCAGTTTAAATTTGTTCCCTGTTATGAGCAACAGTAAATTTACCTTGTATTCTCTCCTCCCCACCCCTCTGTTTTTTCTACCAGTAAATCTATGTTCTTTGTATTATCTTAGTGTTTATATTTAACATTACTGTTAAATACTCATATGTGTCTATAACTTGATTTCACTCCCAGCTCTTGAAGATAAGGTAATGAGGGGATTTGTTTTGTGTTCCATTTTCTCCCCCATCTCCTATTATTTGTTAGTTATATTATTTCAGCACTGTCAGAGCATATAAATTTGTATTTATTTCAGTCACTCTTAACCTTACCTTTGTTCTTATCCTAGATCTTCATGTCCAGTGCTCACTACTAGTTGTTTTTTGCTTGTTTTTGTTTTTGTTGAAATTTACCCTGTCATTGCTTGGTTGGCTATAGTTTGTCCTTCGGTGATTTCCCAAAAGAAAAGCTCCAAGAGAAATTATTTCTTGAGTTCTTACAGGTTCAATACTATCTGCGGATTTTATACTTATATACATGGCTGGATATAAAGTCCTTGGCTCATACTTTCTTTTCTTGACTCACTTATGGGTATTGCTCCATAGCCTTTTCTAGTGGATATTGCTGTAGAGAACTCTGATGCCTATCTAGATTTTTTTATTCCAATATATAACTTGTTTGGCTATCCATAGATATTATTCTTTACATTTGAAATATAATAATCCTACTCTTAGTTATTTTGATACAAACAATTTAGTTCAATTTTTTGTTGCTATGTGACATACAATTTTAAAATGTAGATTAAAGTATTTTATTTTTGTAATATTGACTTGAAATACATTTTTAAATAGCTATTTTATTGTTTTGTGCTCCTTCTTCATGTATTCCAGTGAAATGTATTCTGATTTTCCTTCGCTTGTCATCTTTACCTCATATTTTTCTTTATTTTTGTTGTTGTTGTTTGATTTTGTTTCATTTTATAATGTTTATTCTGTTTCTCTTGCTGTGAATAGCTGCTAAGAAGAGAAGTGAGAAGATTCAAAACTGTGGTACTATTGGAACATTGAAGTGTTCCTATTAGAATAACCAGAAAATAGTACTTTTCATTTGTTTTCCTGGCTAGGTTAGAAAAATACATTTTAAAGAAATTTCAAAATACGGAAATCTTGAATTCTCACTGTATCTTATCTTATTAAAAGATTTTTTCCCTTTAAGTTATTATTAAATAAGCTTGAGGGGCTCTTAAATTGCTGAAGGTAACATTTATGTTAATGTTCAATCATAATGTATGTTATTCCTCAATGATGGTACAATTTGAAACCATACTAACAATGCTTTTATTTTTTTTTTCTGTTACCATACTACATAGAGAGCAGCAGGCTTAGAACTTAAAAATAGCTCTTAAATTGTTGAAGGTAACATTTGTGTTAGTGTAACATTTGTTACACTAACAAATGTTAGTGTTACATAATATTTATGTAACACTATGTTACATTTATGTTATGTAACATTTATGTTAGTGTTCAATCATATTGTACATTATTCCTCAATGATAGTACAATTTGAAATCATACTAACAATGCTTTTATTTTTTATTTTTCTGTTACCATACTTCATAGAGGGAAGCAGGCTTAGAGCATAAAAATAGGGATCATCAACAGGGAGTTAATGGTGTATGGAAGAGGGTAATTATCTGAAAGTCAAAAGGAGGCTGCAAACAATGAAAGTCTGAAGTCAGTAATCTAGCTGGTACTCTCATTCAAAATGCATAACACACTCAATTGAATCTTTTACCCTGTATTGTCCTGCTTGAGCTCTGAATGAACTTCATGACTGACATCTAGTAGATGCTCAATACTAGATTACAGCATAAAAGAACAAGAGAACAAACACATCTGATTGCAATGGTGAAATTTTACTGAATGGATTGCTCAGTGGGAAGTATTATCTGAGAAAACATATATATATTTTTTTCATTTTTTAATATTGAGTAACAATTTTATTTATTCAGATACTTTTATTCATTTTAATTTAAGGTAGAAAGAATTCCACTAAAATCTTTGATCCTATTTTATTCAGGTATATCTTAATTGGCTCAACCACTAGTTATTGTGAAATCCAAGATAAAGCAGTTGGTTGGAGTGATTCTTTTCCAGAATGTGTAAGTAAGTAAAAACTTTTTCTGATTTGACTATAAACTTATGTTAGGTGATAAAAGTCCTGTATATATTTGCTGCTTTTTGTACTGTTCATTAGAATTTGCATTGTGAATGGTAGATTTCTAAGGATACCTTACCTGATTATTTCTTTCTCTTTACTCACTCATCCCAGTTGCCAATTGTAAGCCCCCTCCTGATATCATCAATGGCAGGCGCAGTGGTGGAAATGAAGATATCTACACGTATGGCTCTTCTGTCACCTATAGGTGTAACCCTGGCTTCTCAATGTTAGGCAAAGCTTCCATTTCTTGCATAGTGGAGAATACAACAATAGGTGTCTGGAGTCCCAGCCCTCCTACTTGTAAAAGTAAGTCACATTTGAATTGTTGAATTATGCTTTGGATTTTTCTCTTTTGTTTAAAGGAGCAAAGAAGGTATATTTATTAGGGGAAATGAAATGATTTAAAAACAAAAAATTATTGCAATAATGAAATAACTTATTTGGTCAGCTTACACTGATGCATGTTATACCAGTATATAGTAACAAACAGCACCAATATCTCATTGGCTTTGCAAAGTTGAAGTTAATTCTCACTCATACTGTGTGTACTGCATTTCCAGGAGACTCTTTAGTTATTAGTTTAGCAACCAGTTTAGCAATCCAGGTTGATCTTGTGGCACCTCCATATTAAGATACGCTTTCATAATGTCTTCAGAAGAGGAAGAAAGAAAAGCAAATTATGCCCTGAGTTTTAAGAGCTTTGGCTTTAACACCAAATATGGTCCTGAGCAGTATAATCCATTGTGCACCTGAGTGATATGACCACATATTACTTTACATTGCAGCCTTTTATCCAAAACTCATAATGTGTAGATCCTACCTACCTTAAGGGAACTGGGACATATAATCTTATGTCTGTTCAGGAAGCAAAGCTGGAAATATTGGTTAGCACTTATAATGTCAACCACATATCCCTACAGAGCAAAAAAAAAATCTAACCACCAGAAGGTCAACAAGACAAAGCAAATAGTAATTGAGCCAGAAGATATACTGTGGTATTGCTAGTTTGCTAATCTAAGGCATCTTCCTCTGCTACTTAGTGCCTAATAGAATCACTTGCTATTCTGACTCCCCACAGGACACAATCAAATCAGGGAATGAGAGAGCACAATACTGCAAACAGTCCAAAATGCCTGGAGTCTAGACCGCAGGAGGCGGAAATGGCAGAGACTGAGGGTGGAAAGTTAGCAGGATCAGGTTATGAAGGGCCTCACGTGTCACTCTTGGGAGTTCAGAATGTAGTTGAAGTGGAGACATTAAAAGTGTTTAACCAGGGGCTTTAATATGTTGCATTTTAGAAAAGTAACTCTGGCTGAAGAATGGTCGACAATTTGAAGTGGGACAAAATTTAACCCACAGGAATTTGTTGCAAACATCCAGACAAGAAGTAAAGGTGGCTTCAACTTTAGCTGTGGCAGTAGGCCTGGAGGGAGGTTGAGGGATTGTAGAGGAATTAAGGTGGTAGGACTTGACTGTCTGCTGAGGGAGGAAGGCAGTTTGTTCTTTGCTTGTGATGGTGTAGATGTCTGATGCCCTGGCTGCCTCATCATCTTGACCATCGTATCGTTAACATTGGCCACTGATCCTCCACCAACGCCATCAAGGAAAGTTGGTAATATAAGGGGACTTTGAGATAATGTGTTTCTTTTCTGGGTTACACATGGCTAGTTTTTCTTGGGAAAGTGAGGAGGTAGAAGTTATCCACGATCATCTCATAATAGAACCAACATAATGGGACCTCATCTTATTGAGGCTTTTGAAAGTTGAAAAAAATATAAATGCATTTTAAAATGCTTCCCTTGTTATCTACTTGACATGTACTGTATCAGGCTTTTCTGTTATAATCAGAACTGGATTAGTAATAGCAGTAATATCCTTATTGTCATTGCTCTTTCATAATCCACTTATCTTTTCTTATGATTCTTTAGAAGTCATCTGTCCTCCACCAGATGTGAAATATGGAAAGTTAATCTCTGGATTTGGACCCATCTATAATTTGAAAGACTCCATTATGTTTGGCTGCAATAAAGGTTATATCCTCAAAGGCAGCAGTATAATCCACTGTGAAGCTGACAACACCTGGAATCCTCCTCCTCCCATTTGTGAGCTCAGTAAGTATGAACCATAAAGGAACTTCAATGTTTGGCATCTAAAGATACCCAGAAATGTTGGTAAGGGCGTACTCATATACCGAAGCCCATTTGAATCACAGCAAAAATTTAAATTTAGATAAATAATTTTCTTTATTTTTTTTCTTATTTGTAAAAAGACTGATTATAGGACACTGTACAGGATCAATGTAACATGACAAAAGACCGCCACATGCCACCGTGCAGGTCGTACTCCAACCCAACGAGGAGACATCAACATTGTAGTCATCGTGGATTAAGTGTATTTAGTTCAACAATTTTCTTGCAATTGATAGAAAATTTTATTCTAACAAAATCGTTATATTAAGATAGTTGTTTTGAAAGATAAATAAGAAAGTATCCTGAGAAAAAAATGCCTTTTTCTAACTTGCACAACAGTATTATATGGGCTAACTATGATTCTGACATTCTCAAATTATAAAGTCATGTGGATCATTAAAAATGACATTAATAGTAATAATGATAACTTGCCACTAAGCTAGATATATAACAAGAATTTACTCAATGAACTCTCCTCAAAATTGTGGACACTATTATGATTCTCATTTTACAGATGAGGAATCTTTTCGCAGAGTTTAAGTGACTTGCCCAAGGTCATATAACAGGAAAAGGGAGAAAGCTACTTATACCTTGTGCTTTTAATTTTACCCTCATGAATTGTCAATAACCTTACACTGGACACTTTTGGAATGGTGGTGTGAAGAGCTTGGGGAAACCTCTCTCCAATCTATTAAACTGGTCATAATTAGCAAAGACAATCATTTAAGGTCTCTGGAGATTAATCAAAGGAATTACAACAAATCGATAAGTTTTTATCTAACAAAATCTATGCAGATTTAGAACGCTGGAAAGGTGTCAAAAACAATAGAGCAATCTGCTAACAATTAGTGGAGGCTAACAGCTGCATAGAATACTAATTGAGGCAGACCATTAATGGGAAAGAGATAAAGATACAACTGCAGTTATTCCTGGTGGTAGGAAAGCTGTGTGCATGCCCAAGGTGGTGCTTTCTTTGGAGCATCATTAGAGTTTGCAAGATTTGGGGGATATAGACTTAACTGCAATAATCCAGTCAAGTCACTAAACAAAGAAATAAGCAAACAAGGAGGTAACAACAATAACAACAGGCGGAGGAGGAGAAGGTGGAGAAGGAGAATCAATATCCCAGGTTACTGCAATATATTATCTAACATGTTCAGTTTTCAACAAAAATTAATGAGCCATGAAAAGAAATGGGAAAGAGTGACTCATATAAAGGGAAAAAGCTGGCAATGGAAATTGCCTTTGAGTGGGCTCAGATGTTGGACTCAGCAGAAAAGTTCAAAACAGTCAATCTAAGTATATTTAAAGAACTAAAGGAGACAATATTTAAAGAATTAAAGAAAGATATTATGAAAACGTCTTATCGAATGGAGAATATGAATTAAGATAAATGTCATGCAAAAAATGAAAATTATGGAGTTGAAAAGCACAATAAGTGAAAAAAATTTTTATAAATGGAGCATAACAGTAGATTCAATTTGGCAGAAGAAAGAATTGGTGAATTTGAAGATAGATTGATTGAGATTATGCCATCTGAACTATACAGAATGCAGACAAATGAATAGAGCCTCAGATAAATGTGAGACACCAGAAAGTGCCTCAACATTTACATAATGGGAGTTTCAGAGGGAGAAGAGAAAGGAGCAGAAAAATCATCTAAAGAAAAAAATAGATGAAAATTCCCCAAATTTGACAAAAAAAAAAAACCCCTCACATTAATTTACACTAGTTTATTAAACTTTTAGGTTTAGGACAAACATAAAATGATCTATACCTGAAGATATTATAGTCAAAATATTAAAAGCCAAGGATAAAGAGAAAACCTGAAAGCAGAAAAAAAAAGCTATGACACATCATGTACAATAAAAGGCCTGTAATCTTAACATCTGACTTCTTATCAGAAACAAAGGAGGCAAGAAGAAAATGAGATGGCATATTCAAAGTACAGAAAGAAAAATGATCAACCGAGAATCTAGCAAAAGTTTTCTGATCTACATGTACCCCAAACCCAACAATACACTGCGATAACTATTGCTTTATATGAGTTTATGTTTGACATCTTTTAAGGTAGTTGAAGAAAGGAGAGCAAGTATATATTTATAGAGCTTATTATATTAATCTTCTTTTTACCATTTTTGATCCTCTTCATTTCTTGTAGATTCAAGTTATGATTTGATGTCATTTCCGTACTCCAATACAACTTTGTTCCTGCCTATCTCCTTTGTGCTGCTATTACCAAATATTGGATTTTGTGTGGTATAGGCTTAGTAATGGAATTATATACATATTGTTTTATACGATTGCTGTCTAAGTCAATTAAGAAAGGAAAAGAAATATACAATTATACTACTATATTTTAATTACCTACATAATTACCTTTGCTGGTGTTCATTGTTTTTCTGAATTGATTCAAATTACTATTGGAGTCACTTGCTTTCATCCTGAAGAAGTTCCTTTAGTATCTCTTGTGAGGTAGTGTTCTAGCAACAATCTCATTTTATACCTGTCAGTATGGTTGTAATAAAAAAGGATAAACAATAACAAAAGTTGGTGAGAATGTGAAAAATTGGAAGCCTCATGCCATGCTGGTGGGAATTTAAATGGTATAGCCATTTTGGAATCAAGGTTTGGCAGTTCTTTACAAGTTTGTTACCATATGGCCCAATAATTGGCCTCCTAGGTATCTGCCCGAGAAAAATGAAAACAGATGTCCACACACGCAAAAACTTTATGTTAATGTTCATAACAGCGTTTATAATAGCCAAACAACCCAAATGCCAGTCAAATGAAAAATGGACAAAAGGCGCTATATCCATACAATGGAGTATGATTTGGCAATAAAAACAAATGAAGTAATGATACATGCTATGATATGGTTGAAACTCGATAACACTATACTAAGTAAAAGAAACCAGTTATAAAAAGTACACATATTACATGATTCCATAAAAAGTCCAAAGTAGGCAAATCCATATATAGAGAAAGTATATTAGTGATTCCCAGAGCCTGGGTGGAGATGGGAATTGGGAGTGACTACTAATGAATACAGAGTTTCTTTGGGTGGGGAGGTTGATAAAAATATTCTAATGTTAGATAGTGGAGATGGTTGCACAACTCTGTGAATATACGAAAACTAAATATACTAAAATAAAATAAATTAATTTTTAATTTAATGTATTTTATTTTATTTTTTAGGTGAGGCAACTCTTGGTTGACCTCACAGATTGCAAGGACCTTGTCAGATTACAAATCCTTATTTTATATTGTTTATGCCTACAGCATCTGGTCTTCCTAGGTAGTCTCCCATCCAAGTACTAACAAGGCCTGATCCTGCTTTGCTTCCAAAATCAAACGGGATCGGGCTTGTTCAGGGTAACATGGCCATAGACTGGATTGTATATTTTAAATGGGTAAATTTTATGTTATATGATTTGTATCTCAATAAAACTGTTTAAAAAGAAACTTACCCTGTATACTATTTAAAACGTTTGAAAATAAAATATAATAAAAATCCAACTTGGCAGATGTTTGCATTAAATTTCCATGTGATATAAACCAGTAGTAATAGGAAAGTGTAAAGAGGACAAGATGCTGGCTTCAGGCTCTACGGATGCTTGGAGTTTGTTTTGTTCTTGATCAGCCTTTAATGATAACATTCCTGGTGTCATCTGGATGAAGGGAATGACTTGTTTATTTTTCACAATCAGTCAGGAAATAAGAAAGTTAAATTTGCCTGGGGCAGTTTTCTGGCCACATCTACCCAGCAAGCCTAATACTCTAATTCAGAGACTCACCTTTATGAGTACAATGAGGTGGAAAAAGAATTAACATTTTGGATACTTGGCACAACACAAAGAAACCACCTGGTAATGTGTTTAGTGAGAACCTCTCTGGTGCACTGCACATTTGGGGGTACGTCCATGTGTGTTTTCTGATGTGTCTGATTCATCAGCTATGGCAGCCTGGTTCATGGCTGAATGAACACACAACACTTTTTGATAGGACAGGCTCATTGATCATGTCGCATCCTTAGCAACAGCCTCTTTTCCCCTTGTTCTTCTTTTATGAGCAGATGGTTGTGTTGACTTGCCGACTATCCCACATGCTTACTGGGAAAGACACAGCAGCCCCAAGCCAACTGCAGAGGAAGCGTTTAATGTTGGAACTGTGTTGAAGTATCGCTGCTATTCTGGCTATAAAGCTGCTGAAGATAAGCCTTTGACTGTGACTTGTCAGAGAAATTTCATGTGGACCCCATATGTGAAATGTGAGGGTGAGTTTCTGTTTTTTAAAATCCTTTAATATATTAAATGTCCAGCATATGCTAGGATTTTCTGCCTTAAATGAATTCATTTGCATCCTTCAAGACAAATTTAGAATCATATTAATTCAACAGAATAATAACTATTACTGCCAGAAGGGACCATAAAGATCGTGGAGTTTGAGCGGCTGAGAAATTACCACCATTTCTTATCCCAGTTTAAAATCGAATGAGACATAGATAGAGTAGTTGAACATTATGCAGACTAAGAATTAGCTTCAATGCTGATAATGGTAGAATGAAAAATACATTCCAACTATTGCCAGAATCAGACTTCGATCAACCCTTTTCTTCCTAATGTAGACTTTGGGTGCTTGGTAGAAAGAAGCCTGTGAAAAAGGCATGAACTGAACCAGCCATAAAGTAACTTTTGTCTCATGCCTCTTGAGCATGGGACTGTGGGCCAAAAAAGCTAGGTCCTGTGACTGCCTGTAAATATTCCCTCACCCAATATTCTTGCCTCAGTCGAATAGAAAAGAGACTTTCTCCAGTTTCACTAGTAGAAGATGACCCTCCTCCTCCTCCTCTTCCTCCTCCTCCTTCTTCTTCATTCTTATTAAATATAGCTAACATACCATATTGTATTTTCAGGTGTATACAATAGCTATCCAACATTTATATAACCTAAAGATGTGATCACCATGATAAGTTCAGCAACCATCTGATAACTTACAATGCTGTTACAATATTATTGGCTATATTGCCTATGCTGTATACCACATCCTCATGATTTATTTGTTTTGTATCTGGAAATTTGAACTTCTTATTCCTCTTCCCCCTCACCCTCCAATTTTTAATTTTTCAATTACAGCTAACATTCAATTTTTTTTTTTATATATCAGTCTCAGTTGTACAGCATAGTGGCTAGACATTTATATAATTTACAAAATTTCTCCCTGGCTGGTCTAGTACCCACCAGGCATTATACGTACTTATTACCATATTATTGACTGTATTCCCTACGCTGTACTTTACATTCTCATGACTCTTTTGTAACTACAATTTTGTACTTCCTAAACACTCACCTTTTTCACTCCACCTTTAGGCTCCCTTCCATCTGGCAACCATCAGCCCGTTCCTTGAATCTATGAGTCTGTTTCTGTTCTATTTGTTTATTTGTTCTTTAGATTCCACATTTAAGTGAGATCACATGGTATTTGTCTTTTCCTGTTTGACATATGTCACTTAGCATAATACCTTCCATGTACATCCATGTTATCACAAATGGTAAGATTTCATTCTTTTTTTATGGGTGAGTAATATTCCAATTTATACATGCACCAATTCTTTATCTAATCGTCTACCGATGGGCACTTATGCTGCTTTCATATCTTAGCTATTGTAAATAATGCTGCAATGAACACAGGGTGCATGTACCTTTTCAAATTAGTGTTTTGGATTTTTTTCAGGTGGAATTGCTGGGTCTTATGGTAGTTGTATTTTTAATTTTTGGAGGAATCTCCACACTGTTTTCCATGGTAGCTGCAGCAATTGGCAATCCCGCCAACAGTGCATGAGGATTCCCTTTTCCCTACATCCTCGCTAACACTTGTTTGTTGATTTATTGATGATGACCATTCTAATAGGTGTTAGGTGATATATCATTGTGGTTTTAATTTGCATTTCTCTGATGATTAGTTACTTTGAGCATCTTTTCATATGTCTATTGACCATCTGTATGTCCTCTTTGGAGAAATGTCTATTTGGGTCCTCTGCCCATTTTTTAATTGGATTGTTAGTTTTTTGATGTTAAGTTGCATGAGTTCTTTATAAATTTTGGATGTCAACCCCTTTTTTGATGCATCATTGGCAAATATCATCTTCCCATGCAGTAGGAGTCTTTCTGTTTCATTGATGGTTTACCTTCCTGTGCGAACCCTTATTAATTTGTTTATTCTGTTTGTTTGTTTCCTTTGCTTGAGGTGACCTATCAGAAAAAATATTCCTAAGAACAATGCCAGAGAGTTTATAGCCTATGTTTTCCTCTAGGAGTTTTTATGTTTTGTGGTCTGTCATTTAAGTCTCTAATCCATTTTGAGTTTATTTTTGTGTATGGTATAAGAAGCGGCCTAGTTTTATTTTTTTATACGTATCTGTCAAGTTTCCTAACACCATTGATTGACTATTCTGTCTCTACCTCATTGTATATTCTTTCCTCCTTTGTCATAGATTAATTGACCGAATAGGTGTGGGTTTTTTTTCTGGGCTCTCTATTCTGTTCCATCGATCTATGTTTTTGTTTTTATGACAATACCTTGCTGTTTTGATTACCGTAGGCTCATAGTATAGTTAGATGTCGGGTAGTGTGATACCCCAATTTTGTTCTTTTTATTCAAGATTGTCATGGCTATTTAGGGTCTTTTGTCATTCCATATAAATTTTAGAATTATTTGTCCAAGTTCTGTAAAAGGTGCTGTTGATGTTTTGATGGGGATTGCACTGAATCTATAGATTGCTTTGGGTAGTATGGACATCTTAATGATGTAAATTCTTCCTATCCCTGAGCACCGTATATGCTTCCATTTACTTGTACCCTCTTCGATTTCTTTCTTCAATGTCTTTTTGAGGATGAGTTTTTTACGCCTTTGGTTAAATTTATTTATTTACTGTTTTTGATGCAATCGTAAATGGGATTGTTTTCTTAATTTCTCTTTATGATCATTTTGTTATTGGTGTACAGAAATGCAACCAATTTCTGAGTATTAATGTTGTGCCCTGCTGCTCTACTGGATTCATTGATCAGTTCTAATTATTTCTTTTTCTGGTGGCATCTTTAGGGTTCTCTCTATACAGTATCATGTCATCTGCAAATAATGACAGTTTCACTTCCTCCTTTCCAATTTGGATCCCTTTTATTTTTTCTTCCTGTCTGATTGCTGTGGCTAGGACTTCCAGTACTATGTTACACAGAGGTGGTGAAAGTGGACATACTTGTCTTGTTCCTGATCGTAAGGAAAACTCTTCTAACATTGAATAAGATGTTAGCTGTTCTTTTGTCATGAATGGCCTTTCTATGTTGAGGTATGTTCTCTCCATTCCCACTTTGTAGGGAGTTTTTTTCGTAAATGGATGCTAGATTTTTGTTAACCATTTTTTCTGCATCGATTGATATGATCACATGACTTTTATCCTTCATTTTGTTTTTGTGGTATGTCACTTTAGTTGATTTGTGGATATTTAACCTGCCCTGCATCCCAGGAATAGGTGTCACTTGACCATGGTGTATGAACTTTTCGATGTATTGCTGAATTGAGTTTGTAATATTTCATTGAGGTTTTTTGGATTTATGTTCACCAGGGATATTGGCCTGCAATTATTTGTTGTAATGTCTTTGTCTGGCTCTGGAATCAGGGTAATGGTGGCCTCATAAAATGAGATTGGGTGCCTTCCCTCCTCTTGAAGTTTTTGGAAGAGTTTGTGAAGGATATGTGTTAATTCTTTGAATGTTTGGTAAAAGTCACCTGTGAAGCCATCTGGTCCAACCTTTTGTCTGTGGGGAGTTTTTGATTACTGATTTGATTTTGTTAGTAGTAATTGGTCTGTTCAGATTTCCGTCTTGATTCAATTTTGGAAGATTGCATGTTTCTAGGATGGTGTCCATTTCTTCCAGATTGCCAAATTTGTTGGCATATAATTGTTTGTAGCATTTTTTTAAAACAAACTTTTATATCTCTGTGGTGTCAGTTGTGACTGCTCTTTCATTTGTGATTTTATTTATTTGGGTCCTCTTTTTTCCTTGATTAGTCTGGTTAGAGGTTTATCATTTTGTTTATCTTTTCAAAGAAGCATCACTAGTTTTCATTGATGTCTATTCTTGTTTTTTAGACAATTTTGTTTTTTTTCTGCTCTGATCTTTATTATTTTATTCTATCTACTAACTTTGGGCTTTGTTTGTTGTTTTTTTTCTAGTTCCTCTACGTGTTTCCTTCCCTTTTTGAGAGAATGAGTGAAGGACTAAGACACAGTTGGATGAAATTTTATGGGTCTGTGTGGAATTAACCACAGAAGGATAACATGCTTCCTTCAATGCTTCTCTAGACCCTTGCCATTGTAGGGCTGAAGCCACTGAGGCTCATAATACATGACACTTTATGCTATAGATTGGAATTTGGAAAATATTTGAAATGCAAAATAATAAAGATGGTAGTTTAGATCAGTCTACTGAAAAATTATTCATTTTATATCGGGACTTAAAGTTTATTGCAGTTTTTCAGATGCATTTTGGGGGAATTGAAGGAAAGGTTTTCATGATGTGACTGAATTAAAAGATATTTAACAAAAATTAGTGCCACCACTTAAATAGCAGAGTATTGATTTATACAGGCCTTTGATGATCCTTTTAATGAATAAAAAACAATGACATGTAGATAAGACACTAATTTTTTAGATACATGAATTTTATACATATTTAAAAACCTACCTTTAAATTACATTTGTTTTCTCCACTACAATCTTATTGATTTAGTTTAATAATGGATATTTTTAACCAATTAAAAAGCAGAAGGGAAGGGAAGTGATATTTATCCAATTTATCGTAACATCTAATTAAAGATGACTTTGGATTCATAAATTAAATATTTAAAAAGTGTTTTATCCTATTTATAGCATTACATAAATGCTGTTACAATTTAGAAAACTTATGAATATTGGGTATTTTTATTATAATTTACAAGCAAATGAGTGCTGAGAGAATTTGAGTAGAGCTGCATGACCACTTTGTAGTGAATGTCAAACTCCTGATATGGAGAATAGAGCATTTTACTCCATTATAATATTTTCTCTTGCATAAAAAATATAATATTAAGTTCTATCTGAAAGTATATCTCTAACGAATAAAAATTATATCCTTACACCAGCTATTATTGCATTAAATATTAAATAATACGAATGGCTATTTCTCTTAAATTTGGCATCGAAAAAGGAAAAATCCTGTCAAAGCAATAAGTTCAATTTTTTTGTACATTCACTCTCAAGTGGATATAAACTTTTGAGAACGTTTTTCCTCCTATGACTGGGGAAGTATAAGTTATTTGAAAGCTCTGAATAATGCTGTAACCTTAATAAAACTATAAGGAGACGGATGTTATATGTTATTACTCTTAACTAATTTTGAAAAGTTACATTTTCATACAGGTTTAATCTAACTTCTCATTTTGGAGGCTCCTAACGAAATGATTTAGTTGGAGGGAAACGACTGGGTTGGATGACTTTGGCACATCAGGCATAGGGAGAGGGGACCCAGCATGTCTCATATACCCTTGCCTCTTTCACCAATCTCTTCCACGTGAGCTCTTCCAAGGTAGAAATGAGATTATTAGCCATAGGAGTCTCCTCATGGTGATTTTACTAACCATTAGCCTCTCTTTTTATTATTTAGAGATACGTTGCTTAAAACCAGACCTGAAGAATGGCGAAATCATTAATGAGAAGAAATGTAGTTTTGCTGATAGCTGTGACTATTCCTACAGAGATAAGATTTCATATTCATGTAATGATAGACGTATCTATGAAGCTACATGCGGAGGAGATGGCACGTGGATTCCTGAAACACCAACCTGTGATAATAGTAAGAGCTTATAGAATTATGTTATTTTAGAAGTTTCTTCATATCAACGTAATGGAGTTTATTAAGGGAAGATTTAGAATTAGGTAAAAGGATTTGTATACTCTGCATAGTTCTTGGAGTGGATAAATTTGTTTAAAAGCACTGCCTCTAGTCCAAACTTCTCTTTCTCTCTCCTCCCTCCCTCACCATCCTCTCTCTCTCACCTCACTGGTTGATCCCATTCTCTTGACCTTCACGGTTTCCTTTTCTTTTCTGAATCAATGAAAATAGGCCACCCCTACAAAATAAGCTAGACTTTTATATTATTGTGTTTCGTTTCTTGGTAGTTATTCTCTTTTTTTCCCCCTTCTTACTGGTCCACACGTCTTAAACTGTAGAACAAGACTCGCCCCATCTGTTTGCACTTGCTTTTTTGAATTTGCTTCTTTTTTCCCTCAAACTTGCTTCCTTTCTTCTGCTGCCTCTAAGCCTTTCTTCAGACTCTTCCTCAGTTTGAAATGCCTGCCCCTCCCTCACGAAGATCACTTAAGTGCTAAACACATTGTTTCCCCATAATCCTATGAACAGGAACAGTTACTACTGCCAGGATAGCAATTTCTTTTTTTCCCCTTGTATTCAAGAAGTAGTCAAAGGAGCTCCAAAGTGGCCAGGCATCAGTTGCAGATCAGAAATCAATGAATGGGAGTCTTCTTGTCTCCCCTGGTAAAAGTGATACCACTTTTCCCATCAGGACTTTTCTCTCTATAGATCCCAGAGTTTGTGATTAGAAGCACAATTTCCCCTAGTGGGTCACTTAGGATGAATGTAAGCGGGGCTACTCATGCTTCCATCTTTTGCATTCTGGACCCATGCATTTTATTTTATTTTATTTTATTTTATTTTATTATTTTATTATTTTATTTTATTTTATTTTATTATTTTATTATTTTATTTTATTTTATTTTATTATTTTATTATTTTATTTTATTTTATTGAGGACCCACCTCCATATAAAGGCTGATCTTTGACTTAAAGTGAATACCATGCCCTGAAAGATATAAAGAGATATCGTAAAGTCCCACCACTGTGAAGTGTTGTCTCTCAGCTGGCACTTCGGCTGAGCCGTACAGGCCACTACAACACTCTAACAGGTCCGCAGGTGACACAGTCTGTAAGCAAGTACTGCATTTCCTGGCCAACTGCGATACCACAGCTCTTTGCTGTGAGTGGGTCTTAGAGGTGCATGTTTAAACACTCTAAAATCTTTAAGATATCAGTGCTGACTCAAGTTCTGTGAGCAGGAAAGGAATAGTTGTCTGTTTCTGTCAGAATAAATAGTTGTCCCTTCCAGGTGGAAGCATGACCAATATAGTCATCTTGCTACCAAGTGGCTCTCTGGTTGTCTCAAGGGATTGCAATGTTGCTGGCAGGTTGGGGATTCAGTGACAGTCATAGCTGGTCAGCCTTGGTAAGCAGGAGTTCATGTTGTTGGGCTGATGTTTGTCTTTCATCCATGCCACTGTGAGTCCTTTGCTCCTTTTCCTTTTGTGACAGCCTGGTGAGGCCAGTGACAGAGGATGGCTGACCTGAACTGGTTGAGACATACTTTTCTACTAGGTTCTTTAATGCCTTCAACCGAGGTGGTTTACTAGT
Organism: Rousettus aegyptiacus; assembly: GCF_014176215.1. Lineage (NCBI taxonomy): Eukaryota > Metazoa > Chordata > Mammalia > Chiroptera > Pteropodidae > Rousettus > Rousettus aegyptiacus. The sequence goes on from NW_023416292.1 coordinate 4,511,178, forward strand.
GATCACATGCAAAACAAAAACTTCACACTTCCTGTCCACTTCCATATGTGCAAGTCACCTGCTTCTACCTCGTAGATTCTTGCACCTGATCTTCCCATCTTTGTCCTTAAGGGCTCTGATTGACAAGCCACTCATTCCAAACTGTCATTTAATCTATCTTTAGGTCACTTTTTTTCAAAACATAGACTGCCCAGATGTACTACCCAAAGCAATGCCTATCAGAAAGATGTCTCTTTACTACTGACTTTTGAGACCACCTGTGATTGGGCACTAGTACAGCTTCCATCTATGTTAGCTTGCAGACACATACCAAAAATATTCACCTGAGAGTCAGGGTCAGGCTTTCCCCTGTTTCGTCAGTTAGTTGTAATGGATACACCAGATAGCCATGAGTGTGAATTAAGGGAGGGGGTACTAGTGCAACAGTGGATGGGCACAAGCAAGATATGGGCTCCTTGTTTGTTCGTCTTGCTTGTGCCATCTGGTCTTGCTCATGCTCAATCTTTGATGCACAACTACGATCTTATAATGGATTGCTGCCCGCCTGACCTTACAACTTGACTGGTCTGACAGACCCAATTCATGATGAGTGATTCTGGCTTCATGGTCACTTGATGACTTAAGGTCAGGAGCTGTCTCTATCAAGATCAAGTACCATGCCAGGAATTATATTCCAAAAAGTACATAATCCTCTGCTGCAGTGCATGGCCTTGCTTCAGTATGTCAAGGGTCTGTGATGTGATTGTTCCATTGACATTGGCATCTTTCCCTACTATATCCACCTCAGTACACTAGGCTCTCCAGGGCCCTAGGGCTAAGCAACAGGGATGATTTCACTGCCAACTGGACCTGCTGCAGAGCCCTTTCCTAACATGGGCTCCATTCAAACATGACAGTCTTTTGTGTCAGCTAGCATGTGGGTTGGGAGTGTATTCCCAAGTATGGAATATGCTGCTTTTAGAATCTGAAGAGGGCTGCTATGCATTGTGATTCCTTCTTTATTGTGGAATGTGGAATTTGCTATAGTCTGATCTTACTTTAGATGGAATAGCTGAGCATGCACTGGCCCAGGACCTCTAACAATTTTACTGATGTGGCAAATCCCTGAATTGTTACCTTCTATGATCTGGAGCATCATCGTGTGACTTGGACAAAAACCCATTTTTGCCCTCTCATCCTGTGTTTCTCCTGTGCAACTGGGTGACCAGCCCCCACCCAGGAGCCCACGCGTAGTCACCTCATTGGAATAACAGATTCTGCTACTGCGCTTATCACTCAGGAAGGCCAGGAGTTTTAGGATATCTGAGCCAGGAACTGAAAGCAGGGATCGATATAAATTTTTTTCTATTATCTTATATCATTCTAACATCTTCTTGCTCATTTAGTAGAATTACCATGATTCTACTGATCTATTGGGTCAATGTGATATTCTGTGGATATCCACATGCTCATGATAACCTCACACTTTATTATAAGAGGGGCAGGTGAATTTTTATATTCCAAGGCTAAAATGATGAAGATATGATCTTGACCCTTCCATGAATATGCATACTGTTTCTGACAATTTTCCAGATAAAATGGGAAAGAAGCCTTTGCTAAAGCAGTGACCCCATTTACCTGAAGACACATCAATCTGCTCAGCACAGATACTACATCTGGTACTGTAGATCAATAGAAGGATGACCAATTTTGCATCTTTTGTTCTTTAAGAGTAGCACTGATATTTCTCTTTCCCCCTACCCTTGTTGTATGATATATTTTTAAAATATATTATCTTTTCTTTAAGAGAGAGGGGTCTGGGTCATACGGATGACTTCTACTCAGCCTTCCTAAATATGATAGCTCTTACTCCATAGGCCGAAGGCCCTATATACGGTCTTTGCAGTGGGAACCTATGCCAATCATTTAAACAGTCAATATAGGAGTGGTTCCAATGACCAATTTTGTCTATTCTGGTTATAGTTTTGAGGATAATAGAAATGACCATCATGCAATCCAACAGGGGGCCATGATGATTCTTCAGGTTGAAGCATACAGGAGGGCAGTATAGGTGCTTGGCTTTGGCTAAGTGATTCTGGGGGCAAGGAGATGGCAGGACAGGACAAAGCCTCCTACAGACCACACAGATTCCAGGATGTGTTACTTTCTCAGTCTACAAGCTCAGACTCTTTCCCTTTATGTCTTACCCCCAAGTTTGCAATTATCCTCCTGTCATACCCCATGGACATTATAAAGAAGTTAATACATATTTCGCCAAGAAGTTTAAATATGAATGTGATGAAGGATACAGTCTGGTTGGACAGGATACACTCTCCTGCAGTTCGTCACGCTGGTCACCTGAAGCACCTCGATGTGAAGGTAACTCCAGCTCCCTTTTCAGCTATGGCTATGTGGGTGGAACTGTCATGAAAGGATTGATAATAGTGTTTCTTTCCAGCTAGAGGCAGCATGAAAACATTGGATTTGATTTACTTTAAATAATTACTGTATTCAGGTGGTATCCAAAGCAAAAAGGGCAAAGGGCATGCCGAAACATTAATCTCCCCTACTTCTTTCTCCCATTTGCAAAATCCAGCCTCCTTGAGGCAGCCCCTATTCCCACTTTCTCGCATATTTCTGGAAATAATCGACAGGTGGTGCATTTTCTCCGAGTGTAGCTGTGGTTCGTAGTAAAGTTTTCATGAAACTTGCTCTAGCATGCATGTAAGCTTGCATGGGCTAATTGCAAGTATCATGAAGTGACGGGTATTTCCGAGAAAGCTTTGTGTGGGGCACCACCAGCCCATTATGTGGCAGAGGACTCCTAGTTTGCCAACATGTCGTGGAGACAGGAGGAATCAAGGCTGGGCCTGACTTTTACACGTACACAGGTTTACTATCCCTTTACCATCAAGAACTCCAGGAATTATTTGCCACCTTTGTCTCCATTGCATACAGCAGGATAATAGGCAAGAGGGAAATGTCATAACTAGTGTCTTGTAGAGCTCAGGATGCAAGAGATAGACACTTTGATAGCTGAGAATCTGGGGTCAAGTGCCCCTTTTATATTCTGTCCTGTTATGTAAAGCTGTTATATCCTTGCACACATTTCTTAACCTCTCTATATCTCATTTCCTTCAAGATAATATGGGAATACTAACAGTGCCCACTTCATTGAGCAGGGTGAGACTTAAATGAGATAATCACGTATAATGCTTAGCCTTAAAGTCTGATATGAGCCAGTGTTCAATTAAAATATTAATTAATGTTATTGCTATCAAAATGAAAGAAAGATAGAACAAATGAAGCACCTGGATGTAGTTCAGTTTTAAAATCCTAACTGGTTGGTTATTATGTCTTTTTTCTTAGACCTACAAATTGCTTGTAACTGTGCTTTCATTGTAGCTCTGTGTCTGAAACCAGAGATCGCACATGGAAAGCTGTCTGTGGATAAGTATTTGTATATTGAATCTGAAAGTGTCACCATCCAGTGTGACTCTGGCTATGGTGTGGTTGGTTCCGAAAATATCACCTGCTCAGAGAATAAAACCTGGTACCCAGAGGTGCCCAAGTGTGAGTGGGTAAGTGGTAGAATTCAAAAAGTTTTCTGAGCTATCCAGACTTAAAAGTGGTGTCACCCATAGCACTGTCCCAGCCAGCAAGGGCGAGGTCTTACTTGTCAGGAATTATTTCTGAGTCATTCAAAGCAGGGGTCCCCAAACCCTGGGTCTGAATAAGTATTGATCTGGGGCCAATTAGAATGTGCAGCAGAGCAGGAGGTGAATGGCAGGTGAGTAAGTGAAGTTTCACTTATATTTGCAGCCACCCCCGGTGCTAGCATCACCACCTCAGCTCCACACTAGATCATCAACCATTGTATTCTCATTGGAGCACTGGTTTTTTTTTGTTTTTTGTTTTTGTTTGTTTGTTTGTTTGTTTGTTTTGCCTTGAAGCACTCTGGTCAGTTAGGGGGGTGAGTCTTCCTGCTCTCAAATGAGATAAAAAAAATACAAGCTCCTTAGTAGGAGGAAGTTCCCATAGACCTGGCAGTACTGACTCTTTACTTGTCTTTCTAGACTATATAATACACTGTGATTTATTTCTGGATGGTTAGCAGAAATGGCCTTTGTCCCCACATAGACCCTCTGGGAAGCTGTCTCAGAGCAGATCTATATCTCTCTGGGAAAGATGAACATGGGCCCCAAGGTGTTTTCTGGCTAACCCACCAGTCCTGACGTTGGTCTTGGACCTGACTCTGTAGTCCTGCCATTGTCAGAATGCATCCTCCACATGACCTGGAGAGAATCCTCTCAACCATGTCCACCATCTATATCTCTTGTAGGTGGTTCCTGAAGGCTGTGAGCAAGTTCTAGCAGGCAGAAAAATCATGCAGTGTCTCCCAAGTGAAGCAGATGTAAAAATGGCTCTCGAGGTGTATAAATTGTCACGGGAGATTGAACTTCTGGAACTACAGATAGAAAAGGAGAGGAAATCCATTCTGAATTGCTCTGTATAATTTTTCGCAAAAGAGGGAGGAAAAGGTGCCTTTCTTCCTTCAATTCAATATGGATCACTTTAGTTGAACATGTCCACCAATGACTTGCACCAAAATTCATCAAAGTAAATATCTAGAAAAAATAATGTGCTAATGATTACGTGCTTTTTAGAATAGTAGATCATCTTGTTGCTCACATTTTTGCTTTTTAGAACACAAAGTGTACATATTTTCAATTAAAAAATTTTACATCAAACATTGTTCTGTCCTTGTGGTCATTAGGACTCTGTGAAGTGAGGTTCCTAAACATAAAGTTAATACATTTATTTTATTATATGGGCTTCAAATAAGGACTAGGCTTTGCATTAATACTTTTGCCCGAATTGCCTTTAATGCACAGCTCTTCATATGCAAATCCCTCAGGTCCTCAGTATTTAGAGTATGTGGAAACACACCCCAAAGCCTTGTCTTTTCTCTCTTTATTTGAACAGAGTTATGCCCTTTTATAAACCCCCATGTACTTGGTCTCTTCTACACTACGGCTACCTCTTGACTTTTCCCTTATAAAAAGAGGATTTATGTTTGTGTCTGATCCCCTTATTTCATCCTCCGAGAACAAACTCTAAAAGACTGATGAATGTTAATCCCACATGACAGCCACCTATGTATTGCCAAGTCCTCATTTGATCTACTCCTCATTTTCCTTAATACAAAAGTAAAAGGGCTTGAGCAACCATCCTACACATGAGGAGAAACCTTATAACAATCACTTTTATATCTCAGGGCATTCCGGAGGCTTTATTCCTTCCTCCTACTTAGCTTCCTGTGAAATCTCTCTCATTTATGTCCCAGATCCTTTGGTTGTCTCATCTCTCTTTTGTACACAGATTTCTATGAGGAATATTGGCTTCTTTTTTAAAAAATTGTCCTGAACATACTGTAATGAGGCAACAGTGTATAGCAGGATTTCACTGAATCATAGATATAACCGAGGGGCTTGAACTGCTAGAGAAACCTGTTTAACATGAAAAGCATCTACCCGTGGTAAAAAGGCATCACCTGCTCCTGCTGCTAGGATTTCCTTTTGCTCGATGCTTATTTTGGATTTTCCTTGAGATAAGAATTTGTGGGCAACTAATTTCCTTGGGAAGTAGTTCCGGAAAGCTCTGTGACTGAGTGGGATAAGAAGATAGGAAAGAGGACAACTTAAAGAGGGAACATTATTGAGAAGGTCATTGCTGTAGCTAACAGAGACTCAATACCGCCTTCTGAGAGCAAGTGGGACACAACTTCAGGTTGTCCTACCAAGGACAAGGAGCCAGGTACTATCCACCAATTCTCTGTTCCCATTGGTGAAGACTTACTCTGGAAGCACTGATTCTCAAGCACGTCTGAGCCACTGTGGTCTAGCTGGGTAGGCTCCCAAGGACTGGGATCCCCATCAGGTACAGAAACATAGGTAGCCAATGACACGATGCATGAGTCTTGTTTGCTGTTAGCTCCAGGGTAGAGATACGGGCAGAGCACAGAGGGCTTCTGCTCTAGCTGTCTTTTCTCCCAGGCTCCCCGCCAACGTCCTGTTTTAATCTATCACTCTTTCTCCACTCAAATCTCTCATTCCCCTTTGTTAGACTCCTGCACACGTTAGATTTTGTTTCCCTCCCTTAATACAATTCCCTCCATTTGTTAGAGTGAGCTATTTAGTTTTTCTTCTCCTATTGGGCCCTGTGCCAATTCTGGCATCTTGTTATCCAAATTCTCACAAATTGAATATTCGCTAACACTGACTACAAAACAACTAAAATTCACCAAGAAGTCAACAAACTACTGTAAGAAATATTGATTCTCCCATTTTTGGTCAGAATATGAGGATGTAGCATGAGCCCCCGGGGGCACCGCAGACATTCTGTGAGTAGGATTGCATATCTTCTGCTCTCATTGTTTAAATGCCTTGTATATCGTAACTATCTTCACATTACTCACCTAAAATATGATCTAAGAAAGTGGAAGATACTATTAGGAATGTGGGTGACCCAAGAAAGCTTAGAAAAGCCACATGGGAAGAATGTACAAGAGAGGAACTTGTTCAACCTTCTGCTCATTGAGGGTTTGAGTGAGAGGAGGGAAAGGAGCCTGGATATTTTATACCAAACATTGAAAATAAAATTTAAAATGTACAGAAAAACAATTACCATTGCCTTTTGAAGAGGGAGAAGTGATGTATCATTTTTAAAACGGTGAATTGCCAGCATATCTCATATTAGCAGGAAGTGTCTCACTCATTCTCACTCACCTTCTTCCACCAGCAAGAAAGACTATACCCCGGCATCTGCCTTCCTTGTCAACAAATCTCACTCAGAAAAGTGTCATTAAGTAATAATTTTAAATACATGATTTTGTTTATTTTGTTATGTGTTAGCTAAAGTAACTTTCTCCTTTATTATCATTTATATTATTTATTATTTATGTTAGATTACTTTACTGCTTTCCTTTTTTACTCTAGCACGTTTTGTCTAAAACAGGATAAATACCTGACTTGTATTCAATATGGTATTTTGTCACTGCATACTGCATGCAATTATACTCATTAAGAAGTTTACTGATTATTAGATAATTAGATAGTCGATGTTTTAAATGCGTTATATACATAGAAATCCTTGGTAGATTTTTGTAGCTACGTTTAAGTATGTTTTGCTGATACAGAGAAATTGGTTTGGATATTTAGATTAGCTGGGAAAGAAAATTTATCTCCTATTTTTATAAATACAATTAAGATTTCCTCTACTTGAAAAGTCACCTTCCATGCCATTAATACATTTCACAATTAATTAATTGAAGAGCTAAGTGTGCTTCTCTTTTTATATTATTAATGCGCTCAGATGAAGCATTATCCACTTTAAGCGTCATTCTTTAATTACACAGAAGAAATAGCTGAGGCTTTTTCTTTTTAAAAATTAAGTTTATTGGCGTAACATTGGTTAACACAATTATATAATTTCCTGGTGTACATTATAATTTTTATTTATTTATTTTAAAAATTAAGTTTATTGGTATAACATTGGTCAATACAATTATATAATTTTCAGGTATACTTTATCATTTGACATCTGTATATTCTATTGTGTGTTTACCACCCAAAGTCCAGTTTCCTTCAGCTACCATATATTTGATCCCCTTTATCCCCTTCACTCCCCCCCCTCCTATATTTGATCCCTTTTACCCCCTCTATCTCCCCTTCCTCCTCCAACCCCTCCCCTCTGGTAACCACTAGTCTATAGTCCATGTGCATGAGTCTCTGTTTGTTTGTCCTGCTCATTTGTTGCTTTTAGGTTTATACCCCACATATAAGCGATCTCATGTGATTTTCAACTTTTCCTATCTGGCTTATTTTGCTTAGCATGATTATCTTGAGGTCCATCCATGTTGTTGCAAATGGTAGTATTTCATCTCTTCTTATGGATGAGTAATATTCTTTTATATATATGTACCATATCATCTTTAGCCAATTATCTATTGTAGGACACTTCAGTTGCTTCCATGTCCTGGCCGCTGTGAACAATGCTGCTAGGAACATCGGTGTGCAAATATATTTTTGGATATGGGTTTTCAAGTCTTTAGGGTAAATACCCAGGAGAGGGATTGCTGGGTCATATGTTAGATTAATTCTCAGTTTTTTGAGGAACCTCCATACTGTTTTCTATAGTGGTCATACCAATGTGCAGTCTCACCAGCAGTGCATGAGGGTCCCCTTTTCTCCGTATCCTCCCCAACTTTTGCTATCATTTGTCCTGTTGATTATAGCTCTTCTCATAGGTGTGAGATGATATCTCATGGTGGTTTTGATTTTCATTCCCCTAATAGCTAGCGACGTTGGGCATCTTTTCATATGTTTGTTGGCCATTTGTATGTCCTCTGGGGAGAGGTGTCTGTTCCGGTCCTCTGCTCATTTCTTGACTGGATCATTTGTCTTTTGTTGTTGTTGTTGTTGTTATTGAGTTGTATGAGTTCTCTGTATATTTTGGATATTAGGCCCTTATTGGAGGTGTTGCTTGCAAATATATTTTCCTATTCAAATGTTTCTTTCTCTATCTTGTTGACGATTTCTTTTGCTGAGCAGAAGCCTTTTAGTTTAATGTAGTCCCAAGCATTTATTTTAACTTTTACTTCCTTTGCTTTTGAGGTGATATTCATAAAATCCTCTTAAAGTGCAAGATCTTTCAGATTTGTTCCTATGTTTTCTTCTATGCATTTTATTGTTTCAGGTCTTATATTCAGGTCCTTAATTTTTTTGGTGTGTGGTGATAGACAACTGTCTAGTTTCATTCTTTTGCAAGTGGCTTTCCAGTTTTCTCAGAACCATTTATTGAAGAGGCTTTCCTTTCTCCACTGTATATTATGGCTTCTTTGTTCAAAATTATTTGCCCATATAAATATGGGTTTACTTCTGGACTTTTGATTCTGTTCCACTGGTCAGTATGTCTGCTTTGCTGCCAATACCATGCCATTTTGATTATGATCGCTTTATAGTATAATTTGAAGTCAGGCAGAGTGATGCCTCCAGCCTCGTTCTTTTTTCTCAGGGTGGCTTTGGCAATTTGGGGTCTTTTGTACTTCCATACCTCTCTTGATATTTTGTTCTATTTCTTTAAAAAATGCTGATGAGATTTTGATGGAGATTGAATTAAATCTATATAATGCTTTAGGTCATATGGTCGTTTAAACTATATTGATATTTCCAATCTAAGGACACGACTATCTTTCCATTTCTTTGTATCTTCTTCGATTTCTTTTAATAGGGTCTTGTAGTTTTCATTATATAGGTCCTTCACTTGTTTCGTTAAATTTATTCCTAGGAATTTTATTCTTTTTGTTGCAATTGCAAAAGGAATTATTTTTTCCACTTCCTTTTCTGACACTTCATTATTAGAGTATAAGAAAGCTATGGATTTTTGAACGTTGATTTTGTATGCAGAGACTTTACTGTATATGCTTATCGCTTCTGGTAGTGTTCTTGTGGAGTCTACGGTTTTCTATATAGAGAATCGTGTCATCTGCAAATAGTGACAGTTTGACTTCTCATTTCCTCTTTGGATGCCTTTTATATCTTTCTCCTGCATGATTGCACTCGCTAGGACTTCCAATGTTATATTGAGTAACAGTGGCGATAGTGGACAGCCTTACCTTGTTCCCGATCTTAGAAGGAAGGTTTTTAGTTTTTCACCGTTAAGTATAATGTTGGCTGAGAGTTTGTCATAAACAGCCTTGATTAGGTTAAGGTACTTTCCTCCTATACCAATTTTGTTAAGCGTTTTGATCATAAATGGATGCTGTATCTTGTGAAGTCTTTTTCTGCCTCTATTGATATGGTCATATAATTCTTATTTTTAAATTTGTTTATATGGTGTATCACATTAATCGATTTGCATATGTAGAACCATCCCTGTGCCTCTGGGATGAAGCCGACTTGATCGTGGTGTATAATCTTTTAAATATGTTGCTGTATTCAGTTCTCTAGTATCTTCTTTAGGATTTTTGCCTCTGTGTTCATGACAGATATTGGTCTGTAGTTTTCTTCTGTGTTATCTTTACTGGGTTTTGGTCTCAGGGTGATACTGGCCTCAAAAAATGAATTGGGGAGTATTACTTCCTCTTCGATGTTTTGTAATAGTTTGAGGAGAATAGAATTATATCTTCTCTGAATATTTGTTAGAATTCACTCGTGAAGCCCTCTGGTCCTGGACTTTTATCTTTCGGTAGGTTTTTGATGATCATTTCAATGTCCATACTGCTGATCGGTCTATTTAGATTTTCCAGTTCTTCTTGATTGAGTCTAGGAAGGTTGTACTTTTCTAAGTACTGGTGCATTTCTTCTAGGTTTTAAATTTGGTGTTATATACTTTTTCATAGTATTCTTGTATGATCCTTTGTATCTCTGCGATGTCAGTCATAATTTACCCTCTTCTATCCTTGATTTTGTTTATTTGTGTCTTTTCTCTTTTCTCTTTAGTGAGTCTAGTCAGGGATTTCTCAATTTGATTAACCTTCTCACACAACCTGCCCTTCGTTGAATTTATTTTTTCAATTATGTTTTTTGTTTTCAATTTCATTTATTCCTGCTCGTATTTTGAATATTTCTTTCCTTCTGCTGACTTTAGGCTTCATTTGCTCTTTTTGTTCTAGTGTTTTAACCTAAAGTGTTAGGTTGTTTATTTGGGCTAATTCTTGTTTTTGGAGAGAGGCCTGTGATGATATGAACTTTCCTCTTATGACTGTGCTTGCCATGTCCCAAAAGTTTTGATATGTTCTACTATCCTTATGATTTCTTTCTTATTTCTTCCCTGACTCAGTTATTCAAATAGTATGTTGTTTAATCTCCATGCATTTGTGGTTCTTCCTGATTTCTTTCTGCAGTTGATCTCTAGTTTCAAAGCATTATGATCAGAGAATATGGTTGGTATGATTTCAACCCTCTTATATTTGTCGAGGTTATCTCTATGCTTCTGTATGTGGTCGATTCTTGAGAATGTTCCATATGCACTAGAAAAGATTTTATAAGCGGCTGTTTTGAGATGGAAGGCTCTGTAAATGTCAATTATGACCGGATAGTCTAATGTGTCACTTAAGGATGTTATTTCTTTATTGATTTTCTGTTTGGATGATTCATCCATATCCAACAGTGGGGTGTTTAGATCCCCTACTACAAGAATGTTTTGGTCTGTTTCTTTCTTTTGTGCTGTTAGTGATTTCTTTACATATTTCGGGGCTCCTTGATTGAGAGCACAGATATTAATAAGTGTTATGTCTTCTTGGTGCATGACCTCTTTATCATTATGAAGTGTTCCTCAGTATCATTTTTTACTTTTTTTATTTTGAAGTCTTTTTTGTCTGATATTAGTATCACTACTCCTGCTTTTCTGTGAATGCCATTTGCTCGAAATATCATTTTCCACCCTTTCACTCTGAGTCTATATTTGTCTTTGGAGCTGAGATGTGTCTCCTGGAGGCAGCATGTAGTTGGGTTTTGTTTTTTGATCCAATCTGCAACTCTGTGCCTTTTTATTGGTGAGTTCAGTCCATTTACATTTAGGGTGATTATTGAAAAGTGAGATCTTCTTATAGCCATTTTATCTTTTGCTTTTTGGTAGCTTGGTGTTTCCATTGCTTCCTTGTCCTTGTGTTCCTGTTTTTTTTTTTTTTTTTTTGGTTGGGTTTTGTGGGTTTTGCCTCTGGTTCTCGTTTATGTTATATACTTCAGTTCTGAATCTTTGGTGTGTGATTGCCATTATGAATATGAAAAGGCAGTTATATATTATATGGTCATCCATTTTCTTCCTGTGTACCCTATCCCCTTTCCCCTTTGCAAATTTGGATCTTTGAATCCTCCCTCTCCACTTTTCAGTCACTGTTATCTCAATTTGTTCCTATGTATGCTATCTTACCACAGCAATTCTCTTCCTATTATTTAAGCTCATAATGCCCTGTAGTTAGTAAGGTTGGCATTCCTCTGCTTCTATTTGCCTGATAGTCACTTTACTCTTAACTATGTATTTACTTATTTATTTTTGTTTTGTTTTGTTTTAAATTTTGTTTTAAGTGAGCTGACCCCTTTCAGTATTTCCTGTAGTGCAGGCCTCGTAGTGGAGAATTCCCTCAGTTTTTGTATGTCTGGAAAAGTCTGAATTTCTCTTTCATATCTAAAAGAGAACTTAGCTGGATACATTATTCTAGGCTGGGAGTTCCTTTCACTTAATAGTTTAAATATTTGATTCCATTCCTTTCTTGCTGGTAAGGTTTGCGCTGAAAAGTCCAGGAGAATCTAATGGGTTTACCTTTATAAGTTACCATCTTCTTTTCCCTGGCTGCCCTGAGAATCCTGTCTTGGTCATTGAGTTTTGATAATTTTAATACAATGTGTCTTGGTTAAGGCCTTTTTGGGTTGAGATAATTGGGTGTTCTGTTGACTTCTTGAATTCCTAGCTCCAGCTCATTCCTTAGATTTGGGAAATTCTCATCAACTATTTGTCTGAAAATGCTTTCTAGTCCCCGCTCCTTATCCTCGCCTTCGATAACACCTATAATTCTTATGTTTCCTCTCCTGATGGTATCAGTTAGTTCTTGAATTTTTCTTTCATTATTTTTCATTCTTCAGTTTCTGTCTTCTTCCTTTTTATTTATTTCTGGATGTCTGTCTTTGCTATCACTGATCCTTTCCTCCATTTGGTCGACTCTATTTCCCAAGCTTGCTATTTCATTTTTCAACATTTGCAATGTGCTTTTTATCTCCAGAAGTTCTATTTGGTTCTTTTTGAGGGTTTCAGTCCCCTTGCTCTGCTCATCTAGTTGTTTTTTCAATTCCTGAAATTGTCGATTTGAGTTGTTTAGGATCTCATTGAGTTTTTTTCAGAAGTACCATCCTGAATTCTCTGTCTTTTAAGTTGCATATTTCCGTGTCTGCGCAAGCTTATTTTCTGGAGATTTTCCTCTTACTTTCTGAGATGCCTTGTCACCTTGGTTGTTCATGGGGTTTAATGGACCATTTCTCCTCGTGGGCATTAATGGAAGTGTATTATACTGTTTTTCCAGAAAGAAGATTTATTATATAACGGTCTCTCTTTAGCCTGTTGCAAAGAAGGCACTTTTCTTTTGGTTTCCAGTATGTGGTGTCTTAGCCTCTTGCATCCCTGCTTTATATAAAGGCTTAATAATGCTTTTAAAACTTTCTTGAGGATATTTAATCATGCTAGCTACTCTAATTTCAGTCCCTGTCAGTGTCAGTGACAGTCTCAGCAGCGTTTGCTTGGATTTCCCTGGGGCTCCATGGTGAGCGGTCTCAGAGGGTATGGAGGTAGGGGCCCTCTGGGTTGGAGGTTTGCGGGTTGTGGCTCGTCCTCAGTTGTGTAACCACAGCCAGCAAAAATCAACTGTGTTCCTCTGCGGTCCATCCCACTACTCTGCTTTCTGCGCTGATGACTGGGCCCTGTCGCTTTCCCAGGCAGGGCTGTTAGGGAACTCGCCACAGGAACTCGCTGCTCCTTCTCCCCTCCTCCTCTGCCTGTAAGAAACTCTGGCAGCTGCAACAGACAGCTTCTTCATTACTCACGTCCACCACCCGACACCCGGGGTTCTGATCTGTGGTAGCTCTTCTGCGCAGATCCCACACTCCTATGTGCTGTTGTGCAGTTCGGGTGTTTTCGGTTGAGTTATAGATGTTCAGCTTATTGCTGCTTCAAGGAGAGAGATCTGGGGTCATCTCTTATTCCACCATGTTTGCAAAGATCTTCCTCTCCTAGTCTCTGCTCGGCTCCGTAGCCTCCAATGTCAACAGGTCACTCAGGGCTGGCCCGCCTCATCCTCGGAGTCCCTATCTAGCTCACTGAAGAGACACGTGTAGTGCTTGCAGACCCGGAAGCCCAGGCCCAAAAACCACTTGCATCATTTTAAATATCAGCAGAACACATGGCTCTTCAGATGTAGTTTGGTTCCTTGGATGAAACTCTCAGTGGATGCAACTTCCTGGTCATGTTCTTACAAAGGAAGTTACTTGCTCTCCACTTCCTCTTCCCCCATGCTGAGAGCTAAAATGCTGGCAGATTGCTGGCGAGCTATCTTCTACCACACTAAGATCAGTACTCCATGGGATGTTGAAGCAGCAAAGAGGGAGAGACTAGTTCCTGCTTGACTATTTTGGGCAGAGCTGCTGCCCAAATCCTAAAAGCCCTTATGCCTCTTCTTTCATGAAAGTAAAATAAAGATCTACCTGGTTGAAGTCACTGAATTTTCTGGTGTTTTGTCTTCTGCAAAGTGGGGGCTGGGGACTCTCCAAATATTAGTATTTCTTACTGTCTTCTCTGTTGCTACCCAGTATCTCTAGAGAAATATTCCCTGGTCTTTGTCTGCTTCTTTACAACTTGAATTTCTGCCATGCAATATGAGGCTATTACTGCTTCTACACTCTCTTCGAATTCTGTTTTCTCTCCACTCTTAACCTATTTCCACTTCCAAATTACTTTCACACTACTAACATTGGGAGAACGTTCATTCTTTCCTGAAATAATTACTTCCATACCGAGAAGTCATTTGCACTCATCTCCTTGTTTTATTCATTTATTTTCTTTGTTTCATTTAAAATTTTATTTTATCTTAATTTTCAGTTTTAGTTAATTAATTAATTTATTTCCTCCTTCAGCATCTGGTCTTCCAATGTGGTCTCTCTTCCAAGTACTACCAGGCCAACCCTGCTTAGCTTCCGAGATCATACAGGATTGGGTGTGTTCAGGGTAGCATGGCCGTAGACGTCATCTCCTTGTTTTAAATGAAATGTTTTACCTTTAACTATGACTAATTCATCTTCATATTGCCCTCAAAGTTTTGTCCACAGTGTTGTTGAATAATTAGACCATGAGTGAAAAACGTACAAAGTTATACTAAATGTTAATTTGGTGCTAAAATTACGTTAAATCTAAAAGCAATCAACTACAAAATCTCAGCTGCCAAATATTCTCTCACTACAGTAGATAAATTTTTAAAAATTCTAGGTATAATAACCATGAGGAGAAAGAAACTTATAAAGTAGATGCCTTGTCATGAAAATTTTTACTAAACACACTGCATCGATGACACTGCCATTGTATGGGAACTAAAGAAGGGGCATGTTATTTTCTAAAATTTCTCTGAATCCAGGAGTTACAACTTTTAGCCCTACATTTTCACCAATTTTAGGCAATCAGCTTTCTAATACTGATAATGAACGTACTTGCAGATTTAAAGATATGATGACTTCTCCTTTGTTCCAAATCTCTTTAAATATTCTGAATGGATTTATGTAATAGAATTTTCTTTCTCAAAAATAATTATTTCTTAGAAAGTTTAGATGTCATCTAGTTCAACACCAATTAGAAGCTTGAATATTACAAATTTTAGGTTACATTTATTTTTAATATACACCAAAATGTGCAGGTATCGATCTGCATCCAATCAGGAGGTAGAAACCACACAGTGATTCAAATGCGGGAAGTTTAACATAAAGAATTATTAAATTGTGAAAAAAAGAGTAACTGTGGGATGTAAGAAAACTTTCTATGGTACCCTGGTGCAGAGGAAAGGTTCTCAAGGAAGGACAAATTTCAAAGGGATTCCTTTCCAAGACCGGGGTTTAGGCCTCATTGGAAAAGTATAATTGCAACCCATTAGATGCCTGAGAAGTTCCCTAGTTGCCTAAAGCTGAATTGGTCTGCAGCAACCAACTCTCCACAATCTTTGAGAGCAGAGATCTTTAGATTTGATAAAAAGGGGGTACTGCTCACCTTTTTCAGTCTTTTAAGCAGAGAGCCATAGTCCTCCTCACTTTTCATAATTAATATTATTCTATTCTTTCTTGAAATTCTCTTCTCCCTTGATTGAACATGGCATAATACTATTTTAATTGTCAATTCATTCATTCAGCTGCTCCTCTCTTTGGCTGACTCCTGTTCTGACCTAATCAGTAAAAGAAGGGTGAAAAGTAATCAAAATAAGCAGAAGCAAAACAATGAACTCAGAATGGACCTCAAGCCTAAATGTAAGAGCTTAATCTATAAAACACTTAGAAGGAAACATAGGAGTAAATCTTCATAATCTTTGGGTAGGCAATTTTTTCTTAGATCTATTTAAACAATTAAGTA
Source organism: Rousettus aegyptiacus (assembly GCF_014176215.1). NCBI lineage: Eukaryota > Metazoa > Chordata > Mammalia > Chiroptera > Pteropodidae > Rousettus > Rousettus aegyptiacus. The sequence goes on from NW_023416292.1 coordinate 4,527,312, forward strand.
AAAAATAAATAGTTCATCAATATTAAAAACTTTTTGCTTCAAAGGACATTATTAAGAATGAATAGCTCACAGAATGACAAGTGTCTTCTCCATAATATAAAAACAACTCTTATGACCCAACAGTCGAAAGACAATCCAATTAAAAATGAACAATTTGAATCCACATTTCGGAGGATGTATTAATAAGCACATAAAAAATGCTCAACATCATTAGTCATTAGAGAGATGTAAATCAAATCCATGATGCCGTATCACTTCATGCTCACTAGGATGGCTAAATTTAAAAGGACAGACAATTACAAGTGTCGAGGGAGAATGGAGAAAAATTGGGACCTTCATAGATTGGTTGTAGGAATGTAAAATTATGCAGCCACTGTAGAAAATGGTTTGGCAGTTCCTCAAAATGTTAAATATAGAATTACCGTATGATCCAGCAATTCTACAGCTAAGAATAAACTCAAGAGAAAAAAGAAAAAACATGCGGCCACACAAAAAAATGTACATGAATGTTCACAACAGCATTATACATAATAGCTCCAAAGTGGAAACAATTCAAATGTCCAAAAGTTGAGGAATGGATAAATAAAATGTAGACTATTTATATAACAGAATATTATTAAGTTATAAAAAAGAATAAAGTGCTATAACATCCAGAACCTTGAAAACTTGATGCTAAGTGAAAGAAACAAGTCACAAAAGACCACATCCATTTATATAATATGTCTAGCAAAGGG